>NC_133650.1:161196393-161536401 GCF_009905375.1 Apium graveolens | reverse complement strand
AATGCAATTGATGTAGCTTTCATCTTGAGAGAGAAGATGTAAATGCATCTTCACTTTCCAGTGATGATAGTTATCTCTTCCAGGATTGGAATCTTTACACCAATATCCTTTATCATGATGTTTGCAGAATAGATCTTTAAACTCTTTGTATGTTAAGAGCTTGCTCTGATACCAATTGTTATTCCCAGTGGACTAACAATGAGATTTACAGAAGGGGGGTTGAATGTAAATCTCAAAACTTTTCAAGTTTTGAGTAGTTTCTAAGATTAAGTGTTTTGATGAACAAATGTGTGTGAATTGCTTTAAGCTAATACAGACAGATATATATTCAAGCACAAGTGTAAAGAACAAAAAGAACTTAAAAACTTTTCTGTGTTTATAGAGTACACAATTACAAGATATATTCTAATTGATATAGAATATAATTCTGTCTCCTAAAATATATCAATCAGATATCTTCTACAAGTTTCTAGTCCTCTAATTGCACTCTCTTCTTTGTTTTTAGTACCAGCTCTTCTCTCAGGTATATATCAGCGGCATTTACTTATCTGAAAGTCTTCCCTGCACTTAAGTACTGATATGTATTCTTCTGACACCTTAAGTTTCTGATTATTAAGTTCTGACTTCAGTAAGTTCTGCACTCTCAATAAGTTCTGATTTCAGTAAGTCCTGATATGTCATGTTGTTAAGTTCTGAAAACTAAACACAAATCATATTAGACATTGTAACGACCGAGGAATTACGCTTGTATTATATTATAATAATAATAAATTATGTGTATTATTATGTGATTAACTGTGTTGAGGCATTAAACCCTAATTGTTATGTGCTACGTGTTGTCTGTTTTGATCTGAACATGTTTCGGATATTTATTGAGTGTTTTATCGCGAGTTATATATTTTATATCAAAACCCGTACAGCTCAAACAGTATTTTAAAAGCCCGTATTTCAAACAAAAATTCATTGGCCCTATTTTGCCAAAAATGCCCTATACCGTATCGCTATTCTGAACCCCTAGACGTTTTACAAATTGACCTTTTTCGCGAAAAACGACTTTTCCGGACCCCTTCGGGTACCAAAAACCCCACAAAAATCACATTTTTATTTTTATATGATCATGAAATTATTATATATCATTTTTCTTTGTATTTTTGTATTTTTCACAATTTTTGGGAATTTTTAGTATTTATTTTGTATTTATTGGATATTTAAAAATTCAATATTAATACCCAAAAATTATAAAAATTGGGGCCAAATATTTTTATTAGGAGTGTAATTAGCCCCTTAATTTTATTTAGGGGTATTATTTTCAGTACTATAAATAGCTGAATTATTATTAATTTTTAGTTAATTAATTATTAAAAAAATCAGAAAGAAATAAAAGAAAAAGAAAAGGGGAATTAGGGTTAGGGTTTGTGAAGAACAGCAGGAGGAATCAAAGCCAAGTTTGATCGTGATTCTGTTAACCAAATCAGTCGTGTAAGTATCCGTTGTGAAGCTCTTTCAATTCTCTATCTGATTATGTAATCGTTTTTGTTGATTGGTTAGTCGATTTTTAATTCATAATTTTCGGGTTAATTCATGAATTCGGGTTTTGAGTTTGACTGATTGTTTGATGTTGTGGTTGCTGGAAACGATTAGATCGTTAAAAACCGAGTCGAACGGCATCGGTTTCGTAGTGTTTGGTTGTAGTTTGCGTGCTCGTCGGAGAACCGCCGCCATAGCGGTGTTCTTCGTCTCCGGTGATGCTCGACGGGGAAGGAGGACGAAGGGAGGCCTGGGAACGAAGGAGGCATCGCTGGTATTGCTGTGCATCAGAAACAGGGAAGAAACGAACTCGAATCACGATGTTTGGCCGTGTTTTCGTCTCGCCGGGAAACGCCGCCGACGCCGGTTTCTGGGCAGTCGGGGCGGTGTTCTTGAGCGACCCGGGTTCGACCCGGTTCCAACCCGGAAATCGACCCGGGTTTGATCCTAAAAACCCTAATCTGGAAACCTGTGTTATGTTTCTGATATATTAATTATTTATTATATTTTCTAAAATCAGAAAATCAGTTTTAAAAATTCTAATAATTAATTAAAAATTAATTTTATATTCTGAAAAATAGTATTTATAATTTCTGAATTATTTTATTTAATTATAAATTCGAATTTAATTATTTAATTAATTATTTAATTATTTATCTAATTATTTATTAGTTATCTAATTAATTAATAATTAGGTAATTAATTAATAATTAGGTAATTAATTAATAAATAAAGATTAAAAATAATTAAATAATATGATTAATAATTCGATAATTAGTTATTATTACGAGTAATGATTCGATAATTGAATTATTATTCGAGCGTTAGTTATTTGAATAATATTGTAATAATTATTCGTATCGTATAATTAGATATCCGTAATTAATTAATTAACGAATCGTACGAGTTTCAATAATAATCTAATAGATCGATAATTATGCGGGAGTTGCGAGTGGCTCGTGAAGATACGAGTGATTAATCGTTAAGTGATCTATAATTCGAATAATTCGTAGCTATTCGATAAATAGCGTATCAGTTAATTAAGTTGATTGATTATTTGTAAATAATCGATCTAATCGAATAAATATCGATAAGTTATAAATATTATAATAAATTGTGATTAATCCTAATAATTAGGGATTTATTATTTTAAATTATTAAATAAGTAATTATTAATTATTTATTAATTATTTATTTATTAAATATTTAAAAATTGATTAATTATTTCGGTAATTAATCACATAATGTTCAATAAATCGTAACTTCTTCGTTTTAACTCCAAAAATTATAAAACAATTATTTTTGACTTTGTTTTTTCTTAAATAATTATTTAAAAATTATTTTAGGATTTAAAAGGTTATAATAATTATCTATATTGAATAATAAATTGAATTATCAGTGTTTAATTCATAACAATTCAACCGTTAGTCCGATTTGAGTGAAACGAAGACCCATAGACTCAGAAAAATGAGACGAATCCAATAAAAATAATTGTAAGTTATAATTTCTTCTGAAAAAGAGTGGTTGGTGATAATTGATAGTTCGAAGGTCCTAGTAGGGATATAATTGAGCCGAATAAATCCCGAAAAATTATAATAAAATTAGATACGACTAGTAATGCAGGTATAAGCCTAGAATTGATTCTAAAAATAATTATAAATCTAGAAATTAATTATGTGCTTTACGTGCTACGTGCTTTATGTAATTATGTGAATAGATGTGCTGTATAAATGTATGTATATATATATATATGCGAGTCAGATAGAAACGCATGGGTAGACTGATAAGGTTGCGTGATATCAATTCAAGATACACGTATATAGTAAATTATCTAAACACCTATCTTTCTATAATTTGTTCAGTGTTAGCAAGGCAGAGCAAGCTAGGGTCAGAAGGCAGTAAGTTAAATCAAGTTAAGTACGCGCAAGGCAAGTTTTTCCCCTATTCTAAATTCAGAATAGTGATTTATAATTCCTTTCTATCGTATCAATTCTCTTTGATAATTATTGTTCATATACACTGTTACCCATTTATATCACTTGTTCCATTTCATTTAAATTCTTGATTTACCCAATTTATGGAATCCTTGTTCATATTTCAATTCCTTTACCCTTGTTACATATAGTCTGGTATATCCTGGTGTTGGGATATATCAATAGCATTCCGAATATTCCGGATGCTAAGCCTTGGACTGGATGGTTACTTTACGAGCTGGGTTTTACCCAGGTCATTAATTAATAGGCCATAGTTGCCTGAGTACTCCTAATGTTGGTTGGGTCTATGCAGTTGGGTATAGATCCGCACTATATTCTGACTGATCAGCAGATTATAGTGCATATGTTGGTTCTTGTTTCCAGTCTTATTCATTTGACACTCGCCATCATGGGCAAATTATTATCATATACAGATACAGATGGTTATTCAAACCAGCAGCTTCTTGGTTCATTTATATTTCTCTCTTTATATATATACATATATTGTTGCAGGCTTGTTGAGCAATTTTGGCTCATCCCTTTTTATTGTTACTCCTATTGTTTTACAGTTAAGGTAGAGAATGAAACCCATCAGGACCCGCGTAGTCAAGAAGCGAGTCAAGCAGCGGGACCCTCTTATACCAAGGGTGTTCCTTCCTATTCCCGAAGAGAGTTTTGAAGTGCCAGATCAGGTGTAGCAGGATAAGTAGTAATGTTGGGTTGAATAAAAGTTTTGTGTAGTTTGAATAAAAGATTGTGTAGGGAAACTGTAGATAGAATAAAGTTTTGTAATAAAGAGAGTTCTTGAGACAGGTTTTATTTAGTTGGGTTTGTAATAAAGTGTAGTGCATGATTCTTGTTTCCAACCTCAAACCTTAAAAGATCCTGAGTAGTGATAGTTCGGGGTAATTATTATATTTATATTCCGCTTGTGCAGGTATAGTTGGTAATTGTTGTTAATAATGCCCCAAATCTATACCCCGGATTTGGAGGGTGTTATAGTTGGTATCCGAGCTTAGTTTTGACCTTGGAAAACAAGAATGTTAGGATTGAGATAAGATAGGAAAATAAGATAGGATGAGAGTGGGAGTGTTAGGACTGTTTGTCTATGTGATTAGAAGTATGAGTTATAGAATTGTGATTTGATTGTTTTTGTGTTATTATTTTTATGTAAATTAGATGGCTTCTTTATCATCATCTACGGAGAGGACCGAGACAGATCCAGTGGATGCACCGGTAGTAGCCCCAGTGTCAGAGCAGATTTTACCTCCATTGCCACCTGAGCCAGCACCAGAGATACCACTTTTCCCGGAGGTACCAGGTTTTGCAGATTATTTTCCATACGTTGAGCCAGAAATACCAGATATTCCACCATTAGAGTTTCCGATGTTTGATATTCCTGATATGGTTGATCTTCCGCAGTGGGAGGATGTAGAGCCTCAGATTCATATGCCACCAGTCGAGATTCCAGAGCTGCCACATATGGAGCCAGAGGCAGAGCCGCCAGGGTATGTGCCTATGGAGCAGCCTGTCTTATTTCCTGCCCCATTAGCCATTTATGCACCTGTTCCAGGAGTTTATCAGTTTCCTCAGCTAGAGTTTATGGATGAGATCGTGGTAGATGGACCATTACCTTCTCGAGGTTCCAGCACTGATCTTCATGAGCATCATACCGTGACTTACCAGCGCTTTCAGGCAGAGAGGGAGGAGAGGATTAGATGGCAGAACCAGTGTAGAGAGATCCTTGGATTGTATGAGACACAGACGGATGGTCCTGTCAGAGCATTACGACCGGATTATATACTGAGAGAGAGACTATATCATATTCACCGGGTTAGTTCGCAGCAGCTTACTGATTTGAGACAGCAGGATCTTAGTGCGGAGACAGCATATCGCAGAGCATTGGGACTTACCGAGGCAGTGCTAGAGGCAGTGCAGGAGGAGTTGAGCCACGTACCACCAGGATTTTGAGACCAGCAGGGCGATGAGTGTTGTATTATGTATATTTTGTAGATAGAGGCAGCATAGTATTGTATGACCAGTTTGTATGAGTGTAGCTACTGACTCTGACTGATAGTAGTAGCAGTACGACTGTTATATCATAGGATTTTGTATCAAGCACTGACACCTGTAGCTGGTGTTCTACCTATATATATATATATGAGATAATCTTTTGCACGTTTTCTTTATTTTATTTCCAGTCATTTAAGCATTTACATTTATTTCAGTACCATTGCATATTTACAAATGTAGTTTTATTTACGATCTTGTTGTTAAAAAAAAAAAAAAAAAAAAAAAAAATATTTAACATATCATACTGTTTTATTTATTCAGTTATTTAATAAGTTATTTTCTTGAATCGACTGTTTTAATATATGTTTAATATACTGTTATTAAATAAGGTCCATTATTTATTTATCAGAAAAATGGCACCTAAGAGAAAAGCGCAGCCCGACTCATCGAATGGAAACACCGAGGGCCAAAACAATAATAGACAGATGGATCAGATGTTTAATCTCATGCAACAGCAGATGTTGATGATGCAACAACAAATGCAGCAACAGCAACAGCAGTTCCAGCAACAGATGTTACAGCAAGCCGCTCATCCAGGACATCAAATACCACCAGCAGCACCTACGACTACTTTCAAGCAATTTCAGTCGGTGAAGCCACCGGAATTTATGGGTTCCACAGATCCTACGAAAGCGAGAGCTTGGCTGAAAGAGATGGAAAAGGCTTTTTCGTTGGCAAAGGTCGAGGAAGAACAGAAGACAGATTTTGCTAGCTATTTTCTAAAAGGCGAAGCTAATTACTGGTGGGAATCAAAGAAAGCTTTGGAAGAAGGTGTGGTGAACTGGAACAGATTCACTGATCTTTTCTTGGAGAAATATTTTCCTCGTTTTATGAAGAACCAGATGGAGATCAAGTTCTTGGAGCTGAAACAAGACAACTTATCGGTTACGGATTATGAAACCAAGTTTACTGAATTGGCAAGGTTTGTTCCAGAGCAGGTGGACACGGACGAGAAGCGGGCCAAGAGATTTCAGCAAGGATTAAAACCATGGATTCGTAGCAGGGTAGCTGTGTTTGAATTGACAACTTATACGGCTGTTGTTCAGAAAGCTATGATTATTGAAGGAGAAAGCGAAGCAGCTCAGAAAGAGAAAGGACCAGGGAATTTTCAGAATCGTTTCAACAAAAGGCCGGGATTTCAAGTTCGGGGAAAAGTAAATTTCAAAAGGCCAGAGCAGAACAATCAGAGGATGGGTAATCGACTTCCAGCCCCAACTCAGCAGAGGCTTATTCGACCGCCTATACCTGATTGCAGAACGTGTGGTAGAAAGCATACAGGAGTTTGCAACAAGCTAAATGTTACGTGTTTCAAGTGCAAGCAAAGGGGACACTATTCTGGAGAATGTCCAATGGGAAAAGCAGAAGTTACTTGTTTTCAATGTGGGAGAAAAGGGCATATCGCCAAAGACTGCAGAGGAATTGCAATGGCTGCCAGTATTCCAAGAGTTTTAGCATTACCTCCACCTCCACTACCACAGCAAAATCAGTCCAGAGCAAGGACTTTCAACATGTCAATGAAGGAAGCGGTACAGAATCCGAATGTGGTTGCAGGTACACTTCCTGTAAATTCCGTAAATGCCTTAGTATTGATTGATTCAGGAGCTACTAGATCTTTTATTTCTGAAGCTTTTATCTCTAAGATAGATTGTGAAATTCAGTGGTTGGATGAAGTGTTAGTCATAAAATTAGCGAATAATGATCAGGTTGCAGTAGATCGAGTATGTCCGAGCTGTGATATTGAGATAGGGAGATGTCATTTTTCAGTTGATTTGATACCTTTTAGGTTAGGGGAGTTTGATATTATTTTAGGAATGGATTGGCTGTCTAGTAATAATGCTCAAATTGACTGTGCGAATAAAAGAGTGAAATTGCAAACTGAAGAAAATGAAACGGTAATATTTAAAGGTGAGAAGCAAAAGCAGAAATTCCTATCAATAATGCAGACGAGAAGATTGCTACGTCAAGGATGTCAAGCTTATTTAGCCTATGTACGGAATGTTGATAAGGGAAATTTGAAGATTGAAGATATTCCTGTGGTTTGTGAATTTCTTGATGTTTTTCCGGACGAATTACCAGGACTTCCACCAGATCGAGAAATCGAATTCACTATTGACTTGACGCCAGGGACTGAACCAATTTCGAAAGCTCCATATAGAATGGCACCTGTTGAAATGAGGGAATTAGCAAAGCAGTTGCAAGAACTTCTTGACAAAGGAATTATAAGGCCAAGTGTATCCCCATGGGGTGCGCCAGTATTGTTCGTGAAAAAGAAGGATGGTAGTATGCGATTGTGTATTGACTATCGTGAGCTGAACAAGTTAACTATCAAGAATAAATATCCTTTACCTCGCATTGATGATTTATTTGATCAACTAAAAGGAGCAGCATGGTTTTCGAAAATCGACTTACGATCAGGCTATCATCAGTTAAAGATTAAGGCCGAAGATATTCCAAAGACAGCGTTTAGAACAAGGTACGGACACTATGAATTTCTTGTAATGGCTTTTGGATTGACGAATGCACCTGCAGCGTTTATGGATTTGATGAATCGAATATTCAAGAAGTATTTGGATAAGTTTATCATTATATTTATTGATGACATCTTGATCTATTCAAAGACGGAAGAAGAGCATGCAGCGCATTTAAGAACGACATTGGAGATATTACGGAAGGAACAGCTTTATGCAAAATTTTCCAAATGCGAATTTTGGTTGAAAGAAGTGCAGTTTCTAGGGCACATCATCAGCAGAGAAGGCATTCAAGTTGATCCAGCAAAGATTGAAGCTGTGTTAAATTGGGAAAGACCAAAGACGCCGACAGAGATTCGAAGTTTCTTAGGTTTGGCAGGATATTATCGAAGATTTGTCAAAGATTTTGCAAAGATAGCTACACCGCTGACCAAGTTAACTCGACAAAGTGAAAAGTTCGAATGGAATAGTAAGTGTGAAGAAAGTTTTCAAGAGTTGAAGAATCGGTTGGTGACGGCACCAGTATTAGTACTGCCAGACGAGCAAGGAAATTTTGTTATTTACAGTGACGCTTCATATCGTGGTTTGGGATGTGTATTGATGCAACATGGTAACGTCATTGCCTATGCGTCGAGACAACTTAAACCCCATGAACAGAAATATCCTACGCATGATCTGGAATTAGCAGCAATTGTTTTTGCATTGAAGCTTTGGAGACATTATCTGTATGGTGAAAAATGTGAAATCTACACGGATCATAAAAGTCTGAAGTATATCTTCACGCAAAAGGAACTAAACATGCGACAACGTCGATGGCTGGAATTGATTAAAGATTACGATGTTACAATCAGTTATCATCCAGGAAAAGCAAATGTTGTAGCGGATGCGCTAAGCAGAAAAGAAAGATTAAATCGGTTAACTTCATGCGAAGAATTGGCCAGGGAATTCGATAAATTGGAAATCGAAATTCGTATTTCCGATGAATCTGCAGAAACTATCTACGCTATGACTTTCCAACCAGAATTGCTGGAAAAGATTCGCCGTTGTCAAGAAGAAGTGATGAGTCAAGACGACAACTTAACAGGAGAAGAGATTACAACTCAGAAAGATAATGAGGGAATTTTACGTTTTGTGTCAAGAATCTGGATCCCTAACGTGGCAGAATTAAAAGAAGAAGTTATGCGAGATGCGCACAATTCGAAGTATTCCATTCATCCAGGAAGCACAAAAATGTATCGCGATTTGAAGGAAAACTTTTGGTGGCCGAATATGAAGAAGGAGATAGCAGAATGGGTGAGTAAATGTTACACATGCCAGCGAGTTAAAGCGGAACATCAACGACCGAGTGGGTTATTGCAACCATTAGACATTCCAGAATGGAAATGGGAACATCTAGCGATGGATTTTGTGGTAGGACTACCGAAGACTAGGGCAAATCATGATGCGATATGGGTAATCATTGACAGACTTACGAAGTCGGCACATTTTCTACCAATTAATGAAAGATTTTCGCTCGACAAATTAGTGCACATATATCTCAAAGAAATTGTGATGCGTCATGGAGTACCAGTATCGATTGTATCGGATCGAGATCCTCGTTTCAATTCAAGATTTTGGAGACAATTCAAGAATGTCTAGGAACGAAGTTGAATATGAGTACATCTTATCATCCGCAAACTGACGGCCAAAGTGAAAGAACAATTCAAACGATTGAAGACATGCTACGAGTTTGTGCGATCGATTTTGAAGGCAGTTGGGATGAACATTTACCCCTAGTGGAATTTTCTTATAATAATAGCTATCACGCCAGTATTGGAATGCCACCGTATGAAGCATTATATGGGAGGAGATGCAGATCACCCGTGCACTGGGATGAAGTTGGAGAACGCAAGATTTTGGGTCCAGAATTAATTCAGCAGACAAAAGAAAAGATTAATCTTATTCGGAAACGAATCGAGGCAGCACAAAACAGACAAAGCAGATATGCAAACCAAGCCAGGAAGGATATGGACTATCAGGAAGGAGAACATGTATTGCTCAAAATATCGCCATGGAAAGGATTGACCAGATTTGGCAATAAAGGGAAATTGAAGCCACGATACGTTGGACCATTTGAGATTTTGAAGAAAATTGGGAAGGTTGCGTACGAGTTAGCTCTACCACCCCATATGCAGCACATTCACAACGTATTTCATGTATCTATGCTTAAGAGGTATAATCCTGATACAAGGCATGTAATAGAGTATGAACCAGTAGAACTTCAGGCAGATTTGTCATATGTAGAACAGCCAATAAGAATTCTAGATAGGCAAGAGAGGGTATTAAGAAATAAGTCTGTGTCATTAGTGAGAGTTTTATGGAGAAACCCAGTGGTTGAAGAATCAACCTGGGAGCTTGAAAGTGAAATGCTAGAAAAGTATCCTCAGTTATTTGTATAATTAGATTCTGAGGACAGAATCTTGTTAAGGGGGGGAGAATGTAACGACCGAGGAATTACGCTTGTATTATATTATAATAATAATAAATTATGTGTATTATTATGTGATTAACTGTGTTGAGGCATTAAACCCTAATTGTTATGTGCTACGTGTTGTCTGTTTTGATCTGAACATGTTTCGGATATTTATTGAGTGTTTTATCGCGAGTTATATATTTTATATCAAAACCCGTACAGCTCAAACAGTATTTTAAAAGCCCGTATTTCAAACAAAAATCATTGGCCCTATTTTGCCAAAAATGCCCTATACCGTATCGCTATTCTGAACCCCTAGACGTTTTACAAATTGACCTTTTTCGCGAAAAACGACTTTTCCGGACCCCTTCGGGTACCAAAAACCCCACAAAAATCACATTTTTATTTTTATATGATCATGAAATTATTATATATCATTTTTCTTTGTATTTTTGTATTTTTCACAATTTTTGGGAATTTTTAGTATTTATTTTGTATTTATTGGATATTTAAAAATTCAATATTAATACCCAAAAATTATAAAAATTGGGGCCAAATATTTTTATTAGGAGTGTAATTAGCCCCTTAATTTTATTTAGGGGTATTATTTTCAGTACTATAAATAGCTGAATTATTATTAATTTTTAGTTAATTAATTATTAAAAAAATCAGAAAGAAATAAAAGAAAAAGAAAAGGGGAATTAGGGTTAGGGTTTGTGAAGAACAGCAGGAGGAATCAAAGCCAAGTTTGATCGTGATTCTGTTAACCAAATCAGTCGTGTAAGTATCCGTTGTGAAGCTCTTTCAATTCTCTATCTGATTATGTAATCGTTTTTGTTGATTGGTTAGTCGATTTTTAATTCATAATTTTCGGGTTAATTCATGAATTCGGGTTTTGAGTTTGACTGATTGTTTGATGTTGTGGTTGCTGGAAACGATTAGATCGTTAAAAACCGAGTCGAACGGCATCGGTTTCGTAGTGTTTGGTTGTAGTTTGCGTGCTCGTCGGAGAACCGCCGCCATAGCGGTGTTCTTCGTCTCCGGTGATGCTCGACGGGGAAGGAGGACGAAGGGAGGCCTGGGAACGAAGGAGGCATCGCTGGTATTGCTGTGCATCAGAAACAGGGAAGAAACGAACTCGAATCACGATGTTTGGCCGTGTTTTCGTCTCGCCGGGAAACGCCGCCGACGCCGGTTTCTGGGCAGTCGGGGCGGTGTTCTTGAGCGACCCGGGTTCGACCCGGTTCCAACCCGGAAATCGACCCGGGTTTGATCCTAAAAACCCTAATCTGGAAACCTGTGTTATGTTTCTGATATATTAATTATTTATTATATTTTCTAAAATCAGAAAATCAGTTTTAAAAATTCTAATAATTAATTAAAAATTAATTTTATATTCTGAAAAATAGTATTTATAATTTCTGAATTATTTTATTTAATTATAAATTCGAATTTAATTATTTAATTAATTATTTAATTATTTATCTAATTATTTATTAGTTATCTAATTAATTAATAATTAGGTAATTAATTAATAATTAGGTAATTAATTAATAAATAAAGATTAAAAATAATTAAATAATATGATTAATAATTCGATAATTAGTTATTATTACGAGTAATGATTCGATAATTGAATTATTATTCGAGCGTTAGTTATTTGAATAATATTGTAATAATTATTCGTATCGTATAATTAGATATCCGTAATTAATTAATTAACGAATCGTACGAGTTTCAATAATAATCTAATAGATCGATAATTATGCGGGAGTTGCGAGTGGCTCGTGAAGATACGAGTGATTAATCGTTAAGTGATCTATAATTCGAATAATTCGTAGCTATTCGATAAATAGCGTATCAGTTAATTAAGTTGATTGATTATTTGTAAATAATCGATCTAATCGAATAAATATCGATAAGTTATAAATATTATAATAAATTGTGATTAATCCTAATAATTAGGGATTTATTATTTTAAATTATTAAATAAGTAATTATTAATTATTTATTAATTATTTATTTATTAAATATTTAAAAATTGATTAATTATTTCGGTAATTAATCACATAATGTTCAATAAATCGTAACTTCTTCGTTTTAACTCCAAAAATTATAAAACAATTATTTTTGACTTTGTTTTTTCTTAAATAATTATTTAAAAATTATTTTAGGATTTAAAAGGTTATAATAATTATCTATATTGAATAATAAATTGAATTATCAGTGTTTAATTCATAACAATTCAACCGTTAGTCCGATTTGAGTGAAACGAAGACCCATAGACTCAGAAAAATGAGACGAATCCAATAAAAATAATTGTAAGTTATAATTTCTTCTGAAAAAGAGTGGTTGGTGATAATTGATAGTTCGAAGGTCCTAGTAGGGATATAATTGAGCCGAATAAATCCCGAAAAATTGTAATAAAATTAGATACGACTAGTAATGCAGGTATAAGCCTAGAATTGATTCTAAAAATAATTATAAATCTAGAAATTAATTATGTGCTTTACGTGCTACGTGCTTTATGTAATTATGTGAATAGATGTGCTGTATAAATGTATGTATATATATATATGCGAGTCAGATAGAAACGCATGGGTAGACTGATAAGGTTGCGTGATATCAATTCAAGATACACGTATATAGTAAATTATCTAAACACCTATCTTTCTATAATTTGTTCAGTGTTAGCAAGGCAGAGCAAGCTAGGGTCAGAAGGCAGTAAGTTAAATCAAGTTAAGTACGCGCAAGGCAAGTTTTTCCCCTATTCTAAATTCAGAATAGTGATTTATAATTCCTTTCTATTGTATCAATTCTCTTTGATAATTATTGTTCATATACACTGTTACCCATTTATATCACTTGTTCCATTTCATTTAAATTCTTGATTTACCCAATTTATGGAATCCTTGTTCATATTTCAATTCTTTACCCTTGTTACATATAGTCTGGTATATCCTGGTGTTGGGATATATCAATAGCATTCCGAATATTCCGGATGCTAAGCCTTGGACTGGATGGTTACTTTACGAGCTGGGTTTTACCCAGGTCATTAATTAATAGGCCATAGTTGCCTGAGTACTCCTAATGTTGGTTGGGTCTATGCAGTTGGGTATAGATCCGCACTATATTCTGACTGATCAGCAGATTATAGTGCATATGTTGGTTCTTGTTTCCAGTCTTATTCATTTGACACTCGCCATCATGGGCAAATTATTATCATATACAGATACAGATGGTTATTCAAACCAGCAGCTTCTTGGTTCATTTATATTTCTCTCTTTATATATATACATATATTGTTGCAGGCTTGTTGAGCAATTTTGGCTCATCCCTTTTTATTGTTACTCCTATTGTTTTACAGTTAAGGTAGAGAATGAAACCCATCAGGACCCGCGTAGTCAAGAAGCGAGTCAAGCAGCGGGACCCTCTTATACCAAGGGTGTTCCTTCCTATTCCCGAAGAGAGTTTTGAAGTGCCAGATCAGGTGTAGCAGGATAAGTAGTAATGTTGGGTTGAATAAAAGTTTTGTGTAGTTTGAATAAAAGATTGTGTAGGGAAACTGTAGATAGAATAAAGTTTTGTAATAAAGAGAGTTCTTGAGACAGGTTTTATTTAGTTGGGTTTGTAATAAAGTGTAGTGCATGATTCTTGTTTCCAACCTCAAACCTTAAAAGATCCTGAGTAGTGATAGTTCGGGGTAATTATTATATTTATATTCCGCTTGTGCAGGTATAGTTGGTAATTGTTGTTAATAATGCCCCAAATCTATACCCCGGATTTGGAGGGTGTTATAATGTATGAACTCGGTAGTCGTTTTATCCCCGAAATATAATTGGGAGACCCTATGGTATATATATCTAGTAGTTATTAAGAAATTGATTTCCATATTATTGCACTTGATAAAAACATGCTAGATAATAAATAACATGCTTACATATGAATAAATTAATCCAATGGTAAAATTTCTACAATTATATTAACAAATTTTCTTTATCAGAACAATGCCACCCCGTAGAAGAGGAACCAGGGCACAGCCCGCAGAATCTGTTAACCAACAACGAAATGAACCTGACCCTGTAGTGAATAAGGAAAGTGAAGAAGACCTAGACTATAATGAATATGATGAGGAAGAATATGTAGAAGAAGAGGCTGAGGATACCCATTAGGGAGGGAACCCCATGAATGAGTTTATGGAACTTTTAAGAGCAAATCTGAACCAACAGCCCATTCCACCACAGCCGCATGCTGCCCAACAGATTGCAGCCACTGCCTTCAGGGCGTTCAAATCCCTCAACCCCCCAGAGTTTCTAGGATATGCCGACCCCGTTGAAGCACGAGCCTGGCTCAAAGAGATAGAAAAGTCCTTCAAAATACTAGGTATGGAAGAACGACACAAGACCATTTTCCCTTCTTACATGCTGAAAGGAGAAGCTAATTACTGGTGGGAGTCCAAACGAAACCTCGAGACTGATGTTGTGATTCCATGGGATAGATTTACCCGACTATTCTTAGACAAGTATTTCCCTAGGTTCATGGAAACCCAGATGGAGATTAAGTTTTTGGAGTTGAAACAGGATAAGATGACTGTGGCAGAGTATGAGGCCAAGTTTACTGAGCTGTCAAGATTTGTGCCTAAGTTTGTGAATACCGAAGAGAAGAAAGCGCGAAGGTTTCAGCTTGGTCTGAAACTGTGGATCCAGATTCGAGTGGAAGTACTAGAGCTGACAGATTATGCCACCTTAATTCAGAAAGCCTCAATTGTTGAAGCTGGCAGTGAGCATAGTTTGAAGGAAAAGGAAAATAGGAAGAGGAAGATAGGAAGCCAAGGCGGAGGAGGAGGAGTAGGAACCGGGAACAGGAGCCTTCCAATCAGGTTCGTCAGGGGAGTGGTGTCCCAACCTGCGAGAGACCCTATATTCAAAAAGGTCCCAAGTGAGAGTGTTGTCAGGGTGGCGGACAATCTAGGGCAATATTTCATAGCCAACCTCACGCCCCAATACTACAGTTTCAAACATGTAGGAGGAGATACCTTGGAGTGTGCATCCAGGCCAGAGCCCCTTTGAAATGCTATAAGTGTGGTCAAATCGGACACCTTGCCAACAACTGTAACCAACCCAGCGTAACATGCTTCTAATGTGTGAAAGTAGGACACATGAGGTAGGATTGCCCGACATTGAAACCCCCGGCCTCAGGGATGAGCAGAGCTGCATCCAACCGACCCCCAGCTGCTAGGACCTTCAACATGACGGTTCAGGATGTTATCCGAAACACTGATGTGATAGCAGGTACCCTTCTGTTAAATTCTGAACATGCAAATGTCCTATTTGATTCTGGAGCAACCAAGTCATTTATATCTCAAGATTTTGCTAAAAAGTTAAAACTTAACGTCGTACCTTTACATGAGGTATTACAAGTGGAAATTGTGAATAAAGAAATAATTCATGTGAATCAAGTACACCTTAAATGCAAGTTGAAATTAGAAGGGAGATTCTTCGAAGTTGACCTAATCCCATTTGCGTTAGGAGAATTTGATGTAATCTTAGGAATGGATTGGTTATCCAGTAATGGAGCACAAATAGATTGTGAGCGGAAGAGGGTAAAGATAAGAGTGCAAAATGGAAAGGAAGTAGTGTTTAGAGGTCAATGACAGGCCCATAAATTTCTGACCATGCTACAGGCAAAAAGATTGTTAAAGAAAGGAAACGAGGCCTATTTAGCTTATGTGATGGATATGAAGAAGGAAGTTCCTAACATACAGGGCATACCCATAGTAAATGAATTCGAGGATGTGTTTCCAGAGTACTTACCAGGGTTGCCACCCGATAGGGAAATAGAATTATATATAAAATTAGCACCAGGGATGGCACCAGTGTCCAAGGCCCCTTATAGGATAGCCCCAGTTGAGATGAAGGAATTAGCTTCTCAGCTGCAAGAATTATTAGATAATGGGATGATAAGACCCAGTGTGTCACCATGGTGAGCGCCAGTACTATTTGTAAAGAAAAAGAACGGCAGTATGAGATTATGTATAGACTATCGAGAATTGAATAAGCTGACTATTAAGAATAGGTACCCTCTCCCTAGGATTGATGACCAATTCGACCAACTCAAGGGAGCTGTGCATTTTTCCAAAATAGATTTGAGGACATGATATCACGAGTTGAAAATCAAACCTGAGGATATACCGAAGACTGCTTTTTGCACTAGGTATGGACACTATGAGTTCTTAGTCATGTCGTTTGGGCTAACCAATGCACCCGCAACCTTTATGGATTTGATGAACAGAGTGTTCAAAAAGTACCTAGATATATGTGTGATAGTTTTTATAGATGATATTCTAGTCTACTCAAAGACAGAGCAAGAACATGCAGAACATTTGAGGATAGTCTTAGAAATCCTGAGGAATGAGAAATTATATGCCAAGTTCTCGAAATCCAAGTTTTGGTTAAGGGAAGTTCAGTTATTAGGGCATGTGGTGAGTAGCAAAGGAGTTTTAGTTGATCCCGCCAAGATAGAGGCGGTGTCCAACTGGGAAAGACCGACTACCCCAACAGAGGTTAGGAGTTTTGTGGGATTAGCAGGATATTACCGGAGATTCGTACAAGACTTTGCTAAGATAGCCGGCCCACTGACTAGACTTACTCGGAAGACAGAAAAGTTTGTATGGATAGAGAAATGTGAGGAAAGCTTTCAGGAGCTGAAAAGGAGACTGGTGTCATCACTAGTGCTCGCTCTTACTAATGGAAAGGGAGAGTTTGTGATATACAGTGACGCATCGCATAAAGGATTAGGATGTGTGCTTATGCAGCATGGGAAGGTTATAGCGCATGCCTCTCGGCAATTGAAGGAGTATGAGAGCAGATACCCGACACACGATCTAGAATTAGCAGCCATAGTGTTTTCCCTGAAAATTTGGAGACACTACCTATACGGTGAGAAATGCGAGATTTACACAGACCATAAGAGCCTCAAATATATTTTTACTTAGAAAGAACTGAACATGAGACAGAGGAGATGGTTAGAGTTGATTAAGGACTATGACTGTGACATTTTGTATCACCCGGGTAAAGCCAATATGGTGGCTCACGCCCTTAGTAGGAAGGAAAGACTCAAACTGATAATGACATTTGAGGAATTAATTAAAGAATTTGAGAAAATGGAAATTGACGTGAGGATGACCGGTAAAGGAATAGAAGGATTATTTGAGATTA
Source organism: Apium graveolens (assembly GCF_009905375.1). Classification (NCBI taxonomy): domain Eukaryota; kingdom Viridiplantae; phylum Streptophyta; class Magnoliopsida; order Apiales; family Apiaceae; genus Apium; species Apium graveolens. Next base: position 161,518,691 of record NC_133650.1, on the reverse strand, counting down.
AGCTAGTGTCGGAACTGACTGAAAATATACGAGTATGTCAGGAAAAGAAGATGAGTGAAGAAAGAGGAACATTGACCGGTGAGGAAGTGAGATACGAGAAGGACGAGAAAGGGATCATGAGGTATGTGTCCCGAATTTGGATTCCAAATGTGTAAGAGTTAAAGGACGAGCTGCTGCATGAAGGGCACAGCTCTATATATTCAATCCACCCAGGAAGTACGAAGATGTACCGTGACTTTAAGGAATATTATTGGTGGCCTAACATGAAGAGAGAAGTAGCAGAATGGGTCAGCAAGTGCTTGACATGCCAGAGAGTGAATGTTGAACACCAGCGACCGAATGGACTATTACGACCCCTGGAAATTCTGGAATGGAAATGGGAACATATAGCCATGGATTTTGTGACAGGCCTACCAAGGACAAAGACCAATCACGACGCCATATGGGTTATCATAGATAGACTGACCAAGTCCGCGCACTTCCTACCAATCAACGAAAGGTACACCGTAGACAAGCTGGTGGATATTTACTTAAAGGAAATCATAGTGAGACACGGCATTCCTGTTGCCATAGTGTCAGATCGAGAGCCAAGGTTTAATTCCCGATTTTGAAGAATCTTCCAAGAATGTGTAGGCACCAGACTAAACATGAGTACCACTTACCACCCCCAAACTGATGGGCAAAGCGAAAGGACTATTCAGACCCTAGAAGATATGTTGCGAGTGTGTGCCATCGACTTTAAAGGGAATTGGAATGACCACTTACCCCTGATCGAATTTGCCTACAACAATAGCTATCACGCTAGCATAGGAATGCCTCCGTATGAAGCTCTTTACGGAAGGAGATGTCGCTCTCCCCTATGTTGGGATGAAGTTGGAGAACACAAGATAATAGGACCCAAGTTAGTCCAGCAGACCAGGGAAATGGTGGGACTCATCAGGAAGAGACTGGTAGCAGCTCAAGACAGACAAAAGAAGTACGCCGATTAGACCAGGAAGGATAGAGAATATGAAGTAGGGGATTCAGTGCTATTAAAGGTATCTCCATGGAAAGGAGTGATGAGATTTTGGAAGAAAGGGAAGCTGAGTCCCAGATTCATTAGACCCTTTGAAATTTTGAAGAGAATAGGACCTCTAGCATATGAGCTCGCCTTGCCTCCTAATCTGCAACAAGTGCACAACGTGTTCCACGTGTCCATGTTAAGGAAGTACCATGAGGATGCGCGACATGTGATAGAATATGAGCACGTAGATTTATAACCAGACCTGACCTACATTGAGCAGCCAGTAAGGATAATGGACCAAAAAGAACAAGTGCTAAGGAACAAGACTGTGAAGATGGTTAGAATCTTGTGGAGGAATCAAAATGTCGAAGAGTCAACTTGGGAACTTGAAGACGCGATGAGGAATAGATATCCCCACTTATTTTCTAATTGATTCCGGGACGGAATCCTTGTTTGAGGGGAAGACTGTAATAACTCGATTTTTTGAGACCTTGTAAAAACATTTAATGAATAGTAACCCTGACAGACGGGGAAAACATTTTAGCCCACACTATGTTGTGTATGAGAAAATGAGATTCGAAGTTGATATTATGATTATACGTACCAAATGAGTGTATGTAAACGCTATTAGTTTTCGAAGAAAACGAACTTTGAAAAACGACCATATTTACGAATCATCGAGGATTACAGGAATCATAATATAATTATGAATTTAAAACCCTACAGATTTATATCCAAGTATAATAATTCAAAACATAAGGAATAAATACGAAAGGATTTACGTCGCGAACCGTTTACGAGAAAGTATTACGAAAATGTTAAGCGACCAGACAAACGCGTAAACGATTAGGTAAACCTAATGCACTAACTAACCATGGTAGAAAAGTAACCATGGTTACTTTATCAAATAGTGAGCTAGGGATATAGGATTATCAACCAAGGGCTAGCAAATAGTAAGCTAAAGAGCTAAGCTAATTAGCTTAGCTTGTAAACTAGAAAGCCTAGCTAGTTTTTGTCCAAGGATTTGCTAACAAAGAATAAATCCTAGGTTATATAATAGAGAATAAAAATCAATTACAAGCTATTACTTGCATTATTTCCTAGAAGCAAGCACAAAAACACTCCCTCTCTCCCAAGAACACTCCATTCGGCCCTTTCTCTAAAAACAAGGAAATCAAATCAAAACATCAAGCTCTAGCCATGGATAAATCCTCCCATTAATTCTCAAGCTTCATACCACCTAAACTAAGGTAAGATAAATCTTTGAGCTCTTATTATCAAGGTTTGATGGGTGAAATAAAATCAAGAAAGATGATAGTGAATAGTATGAATAGTAACTTTTATTTTGTTTCTTGATTTCAATGGTTATTTTAGGTTCCAAAAACCATACTAAGCACTCCCAAGACTTCACCATCATCAAGAACACATCTCAAGCTCTCAAGAAAGGTATAAATCTTTAACCCAACCTTACTTAAGATTTAAGTTCAGGATTCTTTTAGAACATAGTTGTAAACCTAGTTTTGGTGGGAGTATTGTTGTAATCTTGATGTTTAGCTAAGTAGATTTAAGGTTGATTTTTGTTGCCTCAAGAACATGATGTTCTTGAGAGGAGTTAGTGTGGTGATGATAGTATGTTTATTGTTGGTGGTAGTATAAAGATTTAAGGAATAAACGAAACTCCGATCGTAACCGTAGTCTCGCTAAAACAAACAAAACATAACTTAAGTTTCTGCAGAAAGTACCGAAGATTTAAACTGTAGTTTCTTGAACTAACACTTGATTATGATATACAATTTTATAAGGATCTTTTAGGCACTTGAATCACGTAATTCCGATTTACAGATCAAAAGTTATGGCCATTTTACTAAAAGTGATTTACGTGACATAAACTACTACGAATTACGAACTTTGTAAATAAAAAGGAACGACTTAAAAATGTTCATAAATCATGAAATTTTTACAGAGAGTATTAAATTGAGTTTCCTAACTGCCATAAAAATTTCAAGTGAAAATAATAATTTTTCAATCATAAAATCCATAAGCGGAGCCGACGATAAAAAATGAAATGGACTTAAGATACTTTAAAAAAGGAAGCAACCATAATGTGAATAAGGACTTAAGGAAATAATAAGGGTAATATAAGTTGAGAGGGTGCATAATAAGTAGCGCATGAGTGCGAGTCACCGTAAATTAGAACGGGACCTAACGAAACGAATTGTGTTTATGCCTATAGATTTTTGAGCGGAACCTAGAGCATCCTCCACCTCGAGATACCCAGAAAATTTTACGGACCCAACACCATTTACTGTTGTGTTGTGAAAGGATTGTTTTATTATCATTGCATAAATATCATGCTTTCCATGATACGTAATATTTGAATTTTTTGCATAATGTAGCGATGTTGTACGATAAATATGTATCGTAAAATATTTAATTCCGCTTTAAGCGTGACCTATAATTATAAGACCGAGAGTCGGTCGGTATTTTAAGATAAAAACCCGGTGATCATCCCGGTAAAATTATAGGACGATTAAAAGTCCATAGTAGTACGTTTTAAGTAACTCAACGTCCACTTACGAAATATTAAATACCTCAAACTTTTATGAAAATGATTTCTGAAGACCGTATTCGCTCAACTACACCTTACCGTTCGAATAATAAATATTTATTAACTATTCATTTATTATGGAGGAAGTATTTTCCCGTGAATGATTATTTCAAACTCGATTAAATATTAAAGATTGTTATATTACTTAAACATAAACGAGTTGAGGAATATTATTTTAAATATTCTTTTAAAGTAAAATTATTCGAGGTTTAATTATTTAATAATTAATATTTAATTATTAATTATTTATGTAATGATTTATTTATGATTTAAAAATCATTAAACCTGATTTGAAATGCTTTCTGGTTTTCGGAAATCATTCGAATAATTTCAGAACGTTGGAGAATATTATCTCGACTTATTTTAATTATTTTGATTATAGTTTCAAAAGAAACTTCCCCCTTATTTAATAAATATGTTGACAACGATCAACCCACATCCTTAGTACTTCCTCTGAAAATTCTCGGAAGTACATATATATACGTACATATCCAAGTGTACCTATCAACAAGCAATATGCTTGGGGAACAATATAAGTTCCATTTATATGATGGGATTCTTACAAGGACAAGGAGGTGTAAACTCCAGTACTTCATGGACTGGGGAGACTACCAATTTACTACCACATGAGAAGGTATCTTATATACTGATGAACATGTGAAGTATGCGTACCTGAGAGGGATGGACGCAAAACCGTGTCTTGAGAGGGATAGACACGAAGTGTGTACCTGAGAGGGATGGACATAGAAAAGGCCCGAATGCGGCTCGGGTGAAAACCAATAATAAATGGAAATCGTCCATCTACATGTAGAAAAGGTTATTATTTCCTTAGTACGACTGATCATCGTATGTGGTGGCTCCAGTGAATGTCCTATCCTTCCATTTGGAATTGTGATGCAATACCATAACCCAAGCCTAGGTGCTGGGTTTACTATTAAGGTATTTGCAAGATAATAATCCGTTAAAGAATTATTTTCATAAGAAGGTGTGTATCACCAAGGAAACAATTTTTCAATAAAACATAATTATCATATATGATGTTTTACGTGAGTTTATCATACAGTCATTTTCATATTGTACATTACTATGTTGGGCATGATAGCTCACACTTGTTTTCTTAAATTGACACAACACAACAGTGAATCAAGATGCCTATCATGAAACTCACAACCAGGAAACGGGTAGTAAACACCCAGCTGTTCCGTAGGATATTTGGTGTTGTACCACAGGTAGACCGAATAAGCTGGATTGGTTTTCAGTTGTTTTTAATCTGACTTATTTGTAAGTATGACTTATGTAAGGCAAGTGTGTGTGTGTGATAAGTGTGGGGTCGTAAAGTGTGAGTATTTATATATTATGATGTGAGGTATGTGGTTTATAGTGATTAAGATGGCGTGGCCTCCGAGATCCCAGACCCCGGATTTTGGGGCGCCACATTAGTGGTTTCTGTTGGTAAGTAGTCTTGGCATGTTCAGAATCTTCTAAACTTTTACATCTTCAAAAGATCCTTAACTTACTTGTATTGTCATCATTCTTTTGTGTTTACTTGTGCTCCTAAAAAAATTGTTCTTTTGGCTTGCTTAAGCTCCTAAAAGAATTATTATAATTACTTGCTTGAATTAATTCCAAAAAGAAGTGCAACCTTTCCAACATGCTCCTCCATACCTACTCTGCAATTATTTAGCAAATAATCTTTCACAAGTCTTTGTTAGTAGACCAACATATAATATTATCATTATATCATTGCACATATATAACATTATGTTCGTGCCTAGTGATAAGAAAGTTATTAATATGACGACTATACTAGTTCATATTTAAGTGTAACTTCAGTTATAGTGCCATATGTAACATCCCAAATCTGGGGTCAAGATTGGGTGCTGCTAAATAATCTTTACAAAATATAACATACAACTGGCCCCTCAGTTCCGGATCGTTTACAGGTTATGGTATGAAACAAGAAACTAACCTTCTAAAATTTCTATCAACTAATTACAAGTTTATTACCTCTGTACTAACTCCCTTATCTTATTCATTCTAACATCTTCATCCACTTACAGCTGAGATCTTTCTAATTTCTGCTGTATATTGAGAGCTATTCACTTTTGTCCTTATTTGATTCTGAAAGAAATAAGAGTTCACAAAGCAAGAGTGAGCCAAAAATGCCCAGCAAGTATCATAACTAATTTTTATGTATCAATATCAAAAGAAATATCCGAACACAATCTTTAAATAATTTATAAACCTTTTGATTTATTCGAAGTAGTTGAGCGAATAAAACGTTGGCCTTTATTAGCCCTCAATCATAATTCAAAAGTGACGAGCAATTCCCGATTCATCTCTTCAATCAGGTTTTTTTCCGGTTTTGTAATCATAAAACTTTTCAAAAAGCAAAGCTGTTAATGGTGATCAACAATAAATTACACTGGACACTAGTTCGCACCTATATCCTGCCGATCAGTCAAGTTATGGTACATATCTATACCTCTATGTATAGATCCAGTCGGGTACCCAAGCTCTATGGCCCAATAACCAAGGGTCCGGTCCATTCCCGGCCCATAGGGTCCATTCCACCATTGGCCCTCATCGTAACCATCCAGTTCGTAGATTATTTCGATATCAAACCATTTTGATTTCAAAACATCCCGATTCAGGATTCGCAAATAACCCGGAAGAATAGGTATTTGCTCAAAAGATCAATCGATAATAAAGGAACAATAATGAAAGGTACGTGAATAATTAAGAGTAATTGCAACAAAATATAAAACAGTTAACTATTTTGAACTTAGAATAGGAAAGAATTACTTTTAGTATATCTGAAGAAAGTTTAGGAAAACTTGGGAAAACTTGCCTTGATAAGATTTGACCACTATTACTGGTTGACTTTGGACCGACTTGGAAGTTCGGCTTTATTGTCTAACCACTAAACTATCCTAGATACGATTCCAACACTCAGATCCTTCGATTGGAACCTTGCCGAGCTTGACGACTAACCACTAGGTTATTTTTAGCCCGACGTAAACCCTCGGGTCTTCCGACTAGAACCTATGGAGTTGAAATACCCTAATTTAGTTAATCGTTTATGTTTGACATATCCTTGTTATCAAATCTACCCATTCAATATGATATTATATCTCGTATTTATATGTATTATTGAAATACACATAACAATCAAGGTTCACGTCTTCGAAATTCGGTTCGGTACTTATTTTTGAAAAGTACGTATACCCGTCATTTTGAAAGATAGGTTAATCAATTATTTACAAAATATCTGGCCACGACACGTAATTAGGTTTCGTATAATATAATTATATATTCTCGTTCGATGTTTCCGATAATTGTAGGTTACGTTCCCGTATTTTCAGAATTAATTTCCTGAAAATCGTGCAGCGTCTCCTCTGTTCATCGGCCTACCCGTAATCAACGTCATTAACCAACAAATCACAATCGATTCCTAATAGAAACCCATTTCATAATCCGAACGCTACTACAACTTCTAAAATAATTAACTCTTTCTCGTTTCGAAATTAACTTTACAAACTAACTTATTTAATTTATAAATATAGGACTTAGATTAAAATCATCACCGTCGGCTCGCCGAGGCTCATCGCCGACGGTGGTAAAATTCATTGGTTCCCGATAAATTTGGGTGTCCTAATTAAATTCACCGATAAATTTTAGTTACAAAAATAAAATTCGAACATCAAAAATAGTTCATCGAATTTTAATATTCGAAATTAAAATTATTCACTTTGAATTTCTTCAATAAATTAAAGAAATTAAAGAATCAGGCAACCGAGAAAAACAACAACAAAACCACAGCCAGACACGCTCTTACGCGTTGTACACACGCCGCCACACCTCTCGGATTTTTCCGAGAGGCGGCAACAACGACAAGAAAGAAACCAAGGCGGCAACTTATACATACATACACACATGTGTGTATATATAAAATTGCCAAAAAATTAACCATCACAAGAACCGAACAAACCAACTGAGACACAGAGCACGACTGGAAAAAGAAAAAAGAACCTGCAACTTACCAACTCCGGCGAGCAGAGGGAAGAAAAGGGAGAAAGAAGAGGGGGAGAGAGATGAGGAAGAGAAGACGGGAGTGAGAGAGACGCGAGAGAGAATCAAAGAGAGAGAGACTGCGATGACAAAGAAAGGGGGGTTGGGGGTGGGGTTGGGTTTTGTTGTTTTTTCTTTTGTGTATGTGTATCCCTTTCAGTACAACCTGATTCATTCCGCATTTCACGATTTAATGATATAATTTTTGAATAACGGCAAATCAAAATACTTTCAAATTAATTTAAAAAAATTTCAAAATAATCAAAAAAATTATAAAATAAAATTTTAATAATTTTTAAATTATTTTTGGAACGCACATCAAACCCGCGTAGATCAAACGAACAAAAGTGCGGGTGAATATAATCCGAATATTTTTGAAATAATTTTAAAATTCTTGGAATATTAAAAACTTAAGAAAATATGAGTTTCGCAATTTTTGAGACATTCTGGAATTTAACACCAAATTTACACTTTATACAATCAGAAAATCATTTTGGGTCAAATAATTGATGAAATATTGATTTTTAAATTTTATAAATTCCCAAAAATAATTGTTGAAATAATAAAACCATAAAAATAATTTTAGAGACAATTTCAATATTTATGAAAATAAATTTTCAATAAAAAAATTTTAAGTGAAAATAAAATAATACAACTCAACATTTAATAATACAGTTAATCCTCGAACACCACAGAGTCACATCCAGCTAATAATAAATACAACACCCTGCTGACAGAACCAACATATATTTTATTTGTTTAATAATTCTGTAATTATACTTATATATCGGATCTGAAAATAGATTATTAGCCGCTAAGTAACTATAAAAATAATACAATTTAATACCAGATTTGGATAATTATCACAACTGAACTTCTTATAAAATATCTTATGAGAAAATAATGTAAAATATTCTGTCTCTTGTGAATACGGGTTTTATTGATCTACCGAAATGATTATCGTATCAAAAATTTTGCGCCGGGACTCGTACGGGTCGAACTGTACACCGGATCGAAAAAGTCAAAATACGGAAAGTGATCAGAATAATCAGAATAGGTTAGGAAGGAGTTTCTCGAAGAGTTTCGGGTTGTTAAAACGCAAAAATGATTGAAGTTGGATAATTCCTGGTTTTATAAAGTAGTTTTATAATTACTTAAAAATAATAATTATTAAATCTATGAATCTTTATAAAATCATATAACAACCTAAAAATACCAGAAAGATACCAAAATTATCTATATTTTATTCTGCACAATTAAAAATTAAAATACCCTAATTATATCACTTATAAATATCCAAACATCAATATCAATCATCAGATAATTCACCAAAAATTCACATAATAATTATTTATTTGTAAAAATAATTGCACGATATTTCCCGGATTACATCCCCCCTTAAAAGGATTATATCCTCAGAATCATACTAAGGAACAGATAATGATACTTTTCAAGTATCTCACTTATAATTTCTCAGGTTAATTTCTCACCCGAACAGCTTTTTCATAAGCTTAACTCATCACTTTAATCACTACTCAACAGTCTCTTGCCGATATCAAAATCTATCAGTTGCTCATGCAACCTGACTCAAGTCTCCATGTCATACATAATGGAGCTAATTTATTTTTCCTGATTATACATATAAACACCCTGTGAACTTACTATATATGTGACAGTAAAGCCAACTCACTCACAATATTCCTGCCTATCTTATTGTTTCAAAAGGACCAACTTAATTTATACTAACCTTCTTTTCTTTTTAGTTTTAATAATTCATGCTCATGAACGCTTCCAACCTTCACTGATTGTTCCACTTCATTTCCCACTATTTCTTTGTTGAATTGGCATAGCTTGTAAACGCTTCATATCATACTCGAGGCTCTTTAATCCTTCTCCTACATTTTTCGTCTATTTGCAAATAATATTCTGAGCTTATGGCACCTTCGGTTTCCAACCATCCTAAATCAATTCCAGAGTTTAGAATTAAAGAGAAAATTTCAACATATGCATTTGATTTGCAACTTATTATTATACCTTAATTTCTTTGGATCACAGTCGAACGTATTCATCGAGCGACAATCTTTTACTATTCAGAAGAAAATATACTAATCTGGATACATTCCCCATATACTTTAATTCATATTCTCATTTATTTGGTTCTAGGGATTCCCAATATAAAATTTATTATAATGCTCTTTTCTAACATTCAGCCACCTATAATGCTTACCCCTGTCTTCACGTCATATTATCAGAAATTTTTCTTTTTACACTTAGATCATTTATCATGTTCTTGGGGTAACTTGAATCTCTTGAATTATCAAACTTTAGCCAACTCATATCTCTTACTCCTGCTCTACCTCGTGCCTATTTATTCATGAATAGTATTCCTTATTTCGGTTTAGCACGGTTCATAGTATTTCCCATACTTCTGCCAACATATTGAATCAAATAATAATATCGGTCATTTACAATCCATACTTGAATCTTATAACATACCACCATCTCCTTCCAACAATATCGAACTTACCCCCTTGGGTAAAGTATTCATTAATAAAAGAATGATTAGGTTTGGTCAACCTATTCCTAGTAATTTAAATAATGCCTTCTTCGTCTCTGGTTCTCCAACGATTCTACTATATCGCCCATTAACGAGCTATACTCATTTTCAAAATAATTACAATAGTATGCTCAACCTTTGATGCTGGATTTGATTCTTCGATAGATATGACAGTAACTTACATGTCCTTCCATTTCCATTTTTATGCCATATCAATCAATACCTTTGTTTAACTCTCCATATTTAATCGTATTCTCAGAATGAATTTTCTATCCCCAGTTATTGACATTTCACTCCGTCCTTTAATTTAATTCTGGCACACTTGACGTTCACAACTTACTTACATCCTGGACCATCTTAACAAATTTCTTTACCATCCATTTGATTCCACCTTTTTCCTATTTAAGTTCTCCATTCTCATGAATTATTGTCTCTTCTTAACATAAGTAATTTCTTCTTATTAATAATATTGATTTGCTCTTCATCAGATAAGCCATTTTTGTGGCTAACACTGGAATGAAAGCTTTTTAATTCATTTGAATTCTTGCTAACAGAATTATCAAAATCCATTGACCACTACGTCCTTAGCATTACTCAAATAATTACTAATCACACAACTTTTATTTCTAATCAACTTCCACTATTTCCTGTTATATATTTGGCTTCCTCGAATTAAAGATATATTTCAGATTATTGGGGTCTGTGCAATTTATACGCCTTCTCCCCTATATAGACATTACCTCCTCATTTCCAGTTCACATGTTAGCACTACCAACTTTTACCATACATCGGATACTTATATTCACGAGTTCTCTAGTATTTTAGAGTAACGTCCATTACATCGTCATTCTATATGGTATACATATAAGTCCTTCATGGAATCTTATTACAAATGATAAAATTTCTTTGATCGTCTAACAATATCCATTTTGGTGAAGTTACCAACTCCTTCCTTATTCCTTCTTTCTTCTCTTTGTTTTATCTTGAACTTTCAGTTCTTGCAAACGTTCTTCACATTTGCATGTGCAAGTAACTTTTAATTCTCTTATCAATTGAAAAAAAGTATATTCATCCAGATAAGATCTCGCATGCTTGCAGTAACATCACGCCAATCCCGCTAAATTTCTGAATTCTACTGGGTCTTTACTTCCTCCAAATTTCTAGTTGCTTTGATTTCGGATCTGAAAATCATGTCAGGATTTGACTTAATCTAATTGGAATACCGATTTACATCTAACTGACCATAAGTTGATAAAATTAACCAGTTAACTCTTTCAATTGATCAATTGAACCAAGTTATGCCTAGCTAAATGAAATCAAAGTCCAATTATATAAAGTCAGTTTGGTCATAACAACCTTTTTCAAGAACCGAGATCGCAATCATTTGGAGTATCAGCAGAAATATCAATAACACACGGAAGTATGCTTACTTCCTTTAGAGGTAGGGTATTTCCTAAAAATTTGGGCAGCATTTCCCCTATATTATTGACTACTAGTCGGACTCAAGCCGACACCATCAATCAACCAAACCATCCATAGTCATATCAATCCATCCTCATCAACCAAATTTATCATTTCATCATATTTTGAAATATATCATACTGACCACCACATATACTACTAACTGACATAATATACATCTTTTAATTAAACTACAGTCATAAACAAACAATTTTTAATATAACCATAGTTTTCCTCAGTTTTTTCAAAATATCACAAAATATTATTAATGAACTTAAAATTATCTTGTTGTTTCTTAAAAACTATATTTCATGATTCTTCTAACTTATTTTTAAATCCAAGCTCTCTAATTAATGATTCATATCCCTTACACATGTTCATAAATCCGTCTTAAGGATATCTTTTAATTTTATTTCTCACCACTAATACTTGTATATATTTACTTTTAAAGAATTATGTTGCATCCTTCAATTAATCACACCAATCCCCTATCCTTGGCGATATACACTCATTTTCATTAATTAACTTGTTTAGCTTTTGATAACCAACACATGGTCTCAACCAACATTATCACAATCTGGTAAAACTCAATTTGATTTTTAAAACATTACTTCTTAAAAGATTTTACAGTTGGATTATCATATATTTATCTTTTCCCATGATTTTCCATACGGAACCTTCGACACTGGTTCAGTTTTAAGCGTTAAATTCACCAGAACTCATTTACTCAAGTTAGAAACCTACCAATTCCTTGAAGAACACACTCAAAATTCATTCGCAATTTAAATTTTTCTTCGTGACAAGCATTTCCCACATGATTAAAGTATGCTTCGTCTTTTCACATATCGATCGTCGGTCCGAGTTATTATTAAGGTTTCCTTAGTCTTCGGTTGTCGTCCCGACATTCATTTGCTTTGTCTGATATACACAGCTGTACTTTCTTATTTTATGATTAATTTATTTAATATGGTTCGTTAATTGTTCATTTCATGCCAAAATATTAGACTTTAAATATATCATATATATCAGGTATTTGTTCTGATTTGATGACTTCATCAACCACGTTATCTGCATAGCGATTCCTCTTTGCACGTAATTATCCATCTATTATTGGCTTGCAATCATATTTATACTCAATATGTAGTTCCATCTGCTACACAGGATTACGTTTCTTCTTATAAAACTCTTAAAGAATAGACTTCACACAAGAAGAGAATTTGTGTATAGGGTTTTAATTGGAAAGTTTTGTAAAGAACAATAGTGCAACGAAACAAATGGGAAAAATCCATAAGTCGATAAATTATAATTGAAGAAGTAAGAATGAGTGATGATTTAGATATGAATGAGACAACCATATTTGTACTCAAGATGGCTAGTCTTTCGTATTATATGGCATACAATACATGATTAGGTGGCATCCCACCCGACTCTTTGTCATTTCGACAAAGCTTCACACTATAACACTTCTTGTCTTAATTAGAAAAAAATGTATCTTGTAAAAGGAATGATTTGCAAAGGGATACCATAACCTCTTTTTCTTTATTGCCTCGTTGAACAGATTAATGAAGAATTTTATACTTATTCAAGATTTAAAAAGAATATACGCTATCGCGTTATAGAAAAGAATAATACCGTTGCTCGCCATCCATATTCATCACTTTGATAATTCGACAATGATCACGTTATTACAAAATTTATAGCTTCTGGCTTCATTTATACTGGGTAGAATAACCATCGATCAGGCCACATCTCAACTTCGTCGATAGGAATGTTATTCTTCTCCAATCATTTGGAAGATTTCCCCATTTTCTTCATTCATCCTCGACTTCGTTCAAGTCAACAAACCTTTTTAAACTTTAATAATTTCATGAATTGGGTAAATAATGTTTCTGTATGTTGATTCAATTATTAGTATTATTAAACAAGGTGTGCACTCTTCTTTTAAAAAAATTTCAAACTTCTTCATGTTAACGGTTCTACTTGGCCTTCTGAACTAACACTACAGAATCTGGGTCCATTATTCTTCTAGGTAATTTTCTACTTATAATAACAAGAACTCAAGTAGTAATTTGATAACCAAATTTTAAACCTCATTTTGGGTAAAGATCTTTTAAAAGTTTATTAAGAAAATCTTTTTCGAAAACTTGTTTTAAAATTTTGAAAATCAAACATCTGGTCATCATTACTATATAAGTTACTTGTTATTACTATTTCTCCTTAGGTTCATTTCACATTTATTGGTTAATGAAAACTTCACTTACCATTGCATACTATTTTATTAGTAACTCTATCTATAATGCTGACATCTAGTATTACTTTTATATTCCCATCGTCGTCCTTAATGCCATAGTTACAGCCAGTTGATGTTATTCGACGTTCTATCTGTAGGTGATAAGTGGCATTTTATACCACTTAGAACGTCTTAAAATGGCTTAAATTGGTGTCTTGAAATCAAGTATTTTGTGTATTTGATGCATTTTTCTAGTATTTATGCATTTCAGGGTATTAGTTGCATTTCGGGGGAGGAATCATCAAGAATAAGCCTTGGCTTGTGTTCACCATTGCGAGAGGAAAGGAATGGGCAGAATACGGTGAAGAAACGGAGCAAACCTGGATTTTTTCCAGTAGAGGCCTGCGCGCCCGCGCAGCAATGCTGAGCGGCCGCGCAGGGTCGGGGAAAAAGATAAATTATTTTAGACTTCTACTTCTATTTGGCTTCCAACTTCTATGTAATCTGAGTTTTATGGGACTATTATATAGGTAGATTTGAGACGTTTTTAACGGAGAGTATTAAGGGGATTATGTTTTAGATTGTGTTTTACGCAAGAAGCGAAGGAGATAAGGAAGAAGACCGATTTAGCACACCGCAACGAAGAGGAAGCATATATTCTTGTGATTCTTGTTTCGTTGTAACGTTGGATGCTAGTTTTCTTGCTTTGACTTATTTACTCTTGTGACGTACTCCGTTTTAATATAATTAGTTTAGTTATTATTTTCTTGTGTTTGTTTGTCATGATTTCATATGAACCCATGATGGCGATAAGTTCTATTATGGGCTAATCGTGATCATTGGGTTGCAACGGATTTATTATGGAATTCTTTAGTTAATTGTTTAATACTTTAGTGTGTGATGATTGCATGATATCTAGTATTGGTTGTGCGTATTCGTCTTATGTGCGTCACGAACATATAAGATAGGGTGTTAATCTCTTGTGAAGCGACGGTGGATCTTGAGATTTAGAACTTGCCATGCTAGCATAGGTTCATGTACGTTGAGCATGATTAGTGGGTAACTCTAACAGTTTTATTTGCCCTATGTAATCAAAAGGGATAACTTGTGCTTAAATCGTTGTGTTGTCAATTTCTGTAGACATATAGGAACTCAACATAATTGATGACTATTCAACTTCTATCTTAATTGTGGATGCTTGGTAGAATGGTATTAGTACAATGAAAGTTGGCTTTTATCAGTTTCGTGTTATTCGATTAATATCATCACTGTCACATGCTAAAGGTAATAACAATGGCTATAGAAGGAAGTAATAATGAAGTTGTGATCTCATGAGTGTTTTATTATTGATAAATTGAAGTGTTAGTTAAGTGGTTAATTGAGTAGTTAATTATAGTTAATATTTAATCAACAATTTTAAGTGTTATTATCTTAACATTAAGAAGTAATCATACATTGGTGAGTGAGTTTAATTAGACAATAATTTAGTCTGAGTCTCTGAGGGAACGAACTAGAAAGTATTCTATATTACTTGCGAACGCGTATACTTGCGTGAATATTAGTGCGTGTTTTCGCCCTAACAAGTTTTTGGCGCCGCTACCGGGGACTCGGCGTATTTGTTTAGTTTATGTACTTACCATCATTGGTCATTAGGACTCACTGATTAGGACGTAGTAGTTACTTACTCTTTTCGGTTGTGTTTCAGGTACTTTAGCAAGCGTTTATGCAAACTCGTTCTCGTGCTCGCAAGAGGACTTTAGATACAGCTGAGGAGACAGACGAAGTTCGTGAATATTCCGGAGAAGATAGATTTTGAAGATTCAGATTCAGGAACTGAGCAGAAAGAACCAGTAATCATGGGTGATCGTATTGTTCAAGCTGATCCAGCTCTTATGGATTTTTCTCGGCCTAAAATTGATGACATTCAGTCAAGCATCCTTCATCCGGCTATTCAAGCTAACACCTTTGAAATCAAGTCGGGCACTATTCAGATGGTGCAGAATTCTGTTTCTTTTGGAGGAGCGGCAACTGAAGACCCCAACATGCACATAAGGAATTTTGTCGAGATCTGCAGCACTTTTAAGTATAATGGCGTGACTGATGAGGCTATCAAGTTGAGGCTTTTCCCATTCTTACTGAGGGATAAGGCTAAAGACTGGTTACATTCTGAACCAGCTGGGTCCATCACTACGTGGCAAGATCTTGCGCAAAAGTTTCTGGTGAAGTTTTATCCAATGGCAAAGACTGCTGCTATGAGGAGTGCTCTTACTCATTTTGCGCAGCAACCTACAGAATCTATGTGCGAGGCTTGGGAACGCTACAAGGAAATGTTGAGAAAATGTCCATATCACGGAATGCCGGATTGGATGGTGATCACTGGTTTTTATAATGGTTTGGGGGCCCAATCTCGGCCCATGCTCGATGCAGCAGCTGGAGGAGCCTTATGGGCTAAAAGCTATACTGAGGCGTATAATCTTATAGAGACGATGGCTGCAAATGAGCATCAAAACCCAACTCAGAGGATGACGTCAGGCAAGGTCGCAGGTATTCTGGAAGTTGATGCAACCACCACTATTGCAGCCCAGCTCCAAGCGCTATCAATGAAGGTTGATTCTCTGGCTACGTATGGAGTTAATCAAATAGCTATGGTTTGTGAGCTTTGTGCAGGTTCTCATGCTACGGATCAGTGTTCTCTTGTCAACGAATCTGTTCAGTATGTGAATAATTATCAGCGACAACAGCAGCCTGTGCCAGCGACCTATCATCCTAATAACAGAAATCATCCAAATTTCAGCTGGGGGAATAATCAAAATGCTATTCAGCCACCATATCAGCAAGGAGTGAGTAAACAGTTTAACCCACCTAGATTCCAGAAAACCACAGCCAGTATGCTACAAGGCAATCATATCCTCAACAGGGAAGTGCAGCTGCACCTACTAGTGCTGATTTTGAGGAACTTAAGCTGTTGTGCAAGAGTCAGGCGGTTTCTATCAAGACCTTGGAAAATCAAATCGGTCAATTAGCCAATGCAGTGCTCAATCGTCAACCTGGCACTCTTCCCAGTGACACGGAAGTACCAGGCAGGAAGGAAGCTAAAGAGCAAGTCAAGGCTATTACCTTAAGGTCTGGAAAAGTAGCTGAGGCTGAAAAGGCAAAAGAAGTAGAAGCTGAAATTAGAGAAGAAGAATCTAAGCAAAAGGAGAAAGCGGCGGAACCAAGGAAGACTACTGTTGAACACACTCTGCCTGAGGCTAATACAGGGGAGAAACAGCTCTATCCTCCACCACCTTTTCCTAAGAGATTGCAGTAACAAAAGCTTGATAGACAATTCGGGAAGTTTCTGGAGGTGTTCAAGAAACTTCACATCAATATACCTTTCGCTGAGGCTCTGGAACAAATGCCTAGTTATGTGAAGTTTATGAAGACTATTCTTTCAAGGAAGGTGAAACTGGATGACCTTGAAACCGTTGCTCTCACGGAAGAATGCAGCGCTGTTCTGCAGCAAAAGTTACCACCAAAACTGAAAGATCCAGGAAGCTTCACCATTCCTTGCACCATTGGCAATCTAACTTTTGACAAGTGCCTTTGTGATTTGGGAGCAAGCATTAATCTGATGCCGTTGTCGATCTTTAAAAAGCTGGATCTGCCTGATCCAAAACCCACATACATGTCGCTACAATTGGCGGACCGTTCCATTACGTACCCAAGGGGCATAGTTGAGGATGTGCTCGTCAAGGTGGATAAGCTCTTCTTTCCAGCAGATTTTGTTATTCTGGATTTTGAGGAAGATAAGAAGATTCCCATAATCTTGGGAAGGCCTTTCTTGGCTACTGGCCGTACCTTGATAGATGTGCAAAACGGTGAACTTACTATACGGGTCCAAGATCAGGATGTGACCTTCAATGTATTCAAGGCAATGAAATTCCCTACAGAAGATGAGGAGTGCTTAAAAGTGGATGTGATTGATACTGCGGTTACTTCGGAACTCGATCACATGCTAATGTCTGATGCATTGGAAAAGGCCTTATTGGGGGATTTTGACAGTGATGATGAAGATAGCAACGAGCAATTACAATATCTGAACGCTTCTCCATGGAAGCGAAAGCTGGACATACCATTTGAATCTCTTGGTACTTCTGACCTTAAGAATGCTGAAGGGAAGCTCAAACCATCAATAGAGGAAGCACCTACCTTGGAGCTCAAACCATTACCTGAACACTTGAGGTATGCTTTTTTAGGTGATTCATCTACGTTACCTGTTATTATTTCATCTGACCTTTCAGGTAGTGAGGAAGACAAGCTCTTAAGGATTTTGAGAGAATTCAAATCGGCTATAGGATGGACCATAGCAGACATCAAGGGGATAAGTCCTTCATATTATATGCATAAAATTCTGCTAGAGGAAGGTAGTAAGCCAACTGTGGAACAGCAGCGAAGACTGAATCCCATCATGAAGGAGGTGGTGAAGAAAGAAATTCTGAAATGGCTAGATGCAGGCATCATTTATCCTATTTCTGACAGCTCGTGGGTGAGCCCCGTACAATGTGTACCTAAGAAGGGGGGTATCACTGTGGTCGCAAATGAAAAGAATGAGCTCATCCCTACTCGAACAGCTACAGGATGGAGAGTATGCATGGATTATAGAAAATTGAACAAAGCCACAAGGAAGGATCACTTCCCCCTTCCATTTATTGATTAAATGCTTGACAGATTAGCGGGTCATGAGTATTTTTGTCTTCTGGATGGTTATTCCGGGTATAATCAGATTTGTATTGCACCAGAGGATCAGGAAAAGACTACCTTCACTTGTCCATTTGGCACATTTGCTTTTCGCAGAGTTTCGTTTGGGTTATGTGGCGCCCCGGCCACTTTTCAGAGATGTATGATGGCTATATTCTCTGACATGATTGGAAATAACGTCGAAGTGTTCATGGATTACTTCTCCATCTTTGGACACTCATATGATGAATGTTTGAATAATCTGCGCGCCGTACTCAAAAGATGCGTGGAAACTAATTTGGTGCTTAATTGGGAGAAATGTCATTTTATGGTGCGTGAAGGCATTATCCTTGGGCATAAGGTCTCTAGCAAGGGTCTGGAGGTGGACAAGGCCAAGGTGGGAGTCATTGAAAATCTTCCCCCACCTAATTCTGTGAAAGGAATATGTAGTTTTCTTGGTCATGCGGGTTTTTATCGGCGATTCATCAAGGACTTTTCAAAGATATCTAAGCCGTTGTGCAATTTGCTTGAGAAAGATGTGCCGTTCAAATTTGATGATGAATGTTTGGCAGCATTCGAGACTCTCAAGGAGAGTTTGATCACTGCACCAGTTATTACAGCACCATATTGGACAGAACCGTTTGAGATGATATGTGATGCGAGTGATTATGTGGTAGGTGCAGTACTGGGACAGCGCAAGAAAAATCTCTTCCATGTGGTCTACTATGTGAGTAAGACTTTAAATGGTGCCCAATTGAACTACACCACTACTGAGAAGGAGCTCTTGGCTATAGTCTTTGGCTTTGAGAAATTTCGATCTTATCTGCTTGGTACGAAAGTAACAGTATTCACTGATCATGCAGCTATTCGCTATCTGGTTTCTAAGAAGGATTCGAAGCCGAGACTCATTCGTTGGGTGCTTTTACTTCAGGAATTTGAGTTAGAGATCAAAGATAGAAAAGGTACTGAGAATCAAGTAGCTGACCATCTCTCTAGGTTGGAGAATCCCGATTCTACTTTACAAGATAGGACGTTAATCAATGAATCTTTTCCGGATGAGCAGTTGTTTGCAATTCAGGAGGAAGAACCATGGTTTGCAGATATTGTAAACTATCTCGTCAACAACATACTGCCTCCTAATTTAACATCCGCTCAAAAGAAGAAGTTTCTGCATGAGGTGAAGTGATATATGTGGGATGAACCATATTTGTTTAGACAGGGAGCTGACCAGATCATCAGGAGATGTATCCCGTTCTGTGAGACGGAGGGGATATTACAAGACTGCCATTCCACAGTTTATGGTGGACACTATGGAGGTGAGAAGACGGAAGCTCGTATTCTGCAAGCAGGTTTTTTCTGGCCTACTTTGTTCAAGGATGCTCATCAGTTTGTTTTAAGGTGTGATCGTTGCCAGAGAGTGGGAAATTTGTCAAGGAAGGATGAGATGCCATTAAATGTGATGCTTGAAGTCGAGGTCTTTGATGTATGGGGAATCGATTTCATGGGGCCTTTTATCTCGTCTTGCAATAATTAGTACATCTTGCTGGTAGTCGATTATGTCTCAAAATGGGTCGAAGTTAAAGCTTTACTGACAAATGATGCAAAGGCAGTACTAAATTTTATTCATAAGCAAATTTTCACAAGGTTTGGAACACCTCGGGTAATCATAAGTGATGAAGGATCGCATTTTTGCAACCGTAAGTTCACTTCTATGATGTAGCGTTATAATGTGAATCATCGAGTAGCTACTGCCTATCATCCGCAAACAAATGGTCAAGCGGAAGTGTCTAACAGAGAGATAAAGCACATTCTAGAGAAGGTTGTTTGTCCGTCAAGGAAGGATTGGTCTTTAAAGCTCGATGAAGCTGTTGGGGCTTACAGAACAGCATACAAAACTCCACTTGGGATGTCACCGTTTCAGTTGGTGTACGGTAAGGGATGTCATCTACCGGCGGAGCTTGAGCATAAGGCCTACTGGGCATTGAAGAAATTGAACCTGGATTTAGATGCAGCTGGTAAGAAAAGAATGCTTCAGCTTAATGAACTTGATGAATTTCGACTTCAAGCGTACGAGAATAATAAAATGTATAAGGAAAAGGTGAAGAGGTGGCACGATAGGAAGCTACATCCTAAGTTATTTGTGCCAGGGCAACAAGTTCTTTTATTCAACTCTCGGCTCCGACTTTTTCCTGGGAAGTTGAAATCAAGGTGGTCTGGACCTTTTATTGTCAAAACTGTGTTTCCACATGGAGCGGTGGAAATTTTTGAGAATGATTCGGACCAAGCATTCAAGGTTAACGGTCAGCGGTTGAAGCACTACTATGGGGACATGGCAAACCGAGAGGTGGTTAGTGCCATTTGGTTGACTACTTGAGAAAGGTACGGAACGTCAAGCTAATGACGAAAAAGAAGCGCTGCGTGGGAGGCAACCCATGAATTGTTGTTACAGGAACCCTTAGAAGTTAATAACCTATCCAAAAACACAAAAAAATCAGAAAACTGGGGCTGAAAAAAAATTCCAGAAACCCTCTGTGCGCCCGCGCAGAAATGCTGAGTGGCCGCGCAGGGGTCGAGTTCCAGAAAATTTTTTACAGTTCAGAAAAAAAAAAACAAACAAAAACACAAAAACAGTTTTAGCCCATAAACCCACGAATTGTTCCCACTACCCCATCATTTTATCCCTTAATTCCCAAACCCTAATCTAATCCACACCCTATATATACATACACCTATCCTACATATCTCCCACAAAACTTCCTACACTTAAACCCTCTCACAAACATCAAAAATCAGTTCTTACACACTTTTATTCACGAATCAATGGCACCCAAGAGAGCACGCACTATTGACAGCAGCAGCACAGTTCCTACTGCTGATTCATCGAGGGGTACTGCTGCAAGGCCTCGGTTAACTGACAGAGCTGCGGAGGAGGAGTACACTAGGCTGTTGGGGAAGCCGATTCTGAAGGAGAGGGGGTTTTTACCATCAGGGAGGGATGATGAGTTGTTGCCTATGATTGCAGAGAAGGGGTGGATAGCTTTTTGTGAGTCACCCGAAGCAGTACCGATGAGCGTTGTTCGCGAGTTCTACGCGAACGCGGAGGCTGAAAAGAATGGGTTTTCTGTAGTCTGTGGGCTGACGGTTGATTATCATCCTGCAGCGATTCGCCGTGTGATTGGACAGCGAGAGAGGAAACCCGAGGAGGAGAACTGGAATGAAAAGACTGCTGAGGATTTTGACTTGGATTTGATTTGTGCGACTCTCTGTCGACCGGGCACAGTTTGGAACCGCAGTCCAGCCAATAATGAGTATCGTCACTTTCCGGCGATCGCCATGAACAGGTATGCCCGTGCATGGAATGCATTTATATGTGCTAATATTTTGCCTTCTTCACATGCACACGAGGTCACAGTTGAGAGAGCACAGCTGTTGTGGGGAATTCTGAATGAGGAATACTATGTGGACCTTGGTGAGTTTATCTACCAAGGAATTCTGAAGTTTTTGAGGGGAGCAAAGCATATGAACATCCCTTATGCATCCACGGTTACGAAGTTATGCCGAGCAGTGGGAGTGAACTGGCTGGCTCATGAGCAGTTGCAGTTGCCAGCAGCTCCGATAGATTCTGGCACTCTGAATGGGATACAGGAGTGGATCGGTGGTGAGCCTGAGGAGCATGGGCTGGGTTATCGTCTTCCAGGAGGGCGTCCAGCACGAGGTGCTACTATGGCTAGGCCAGGGCATGGTGAGGCTGGTTCGTCGAGAGCTCAGGAGGGTGCTGGGATGGGTGATGCCCAGTATAGGAGGCTTTCACGGCGGATGGATGCCATGTATGAGACGCAGAGCAGGTTTGCTCAGGAGCTCACCCTTGCGTTAGGGACTGCTTTTCGAGGCCTTGGAGCTGATATCCAGTGGCCAGTTTTTGGTGAGGACTCTGCATACCCACCGCCTGATACTCCACCTACTAAGGGTGATGATGATGATGACTCCGAGTAGGTATACCCTGTGTTCCTTTCTACTACTTTCACTGAGGATAGTGAAGATTTTTAGTTTGGGGGTGGTAGTTAAGGAATATTGTGTGTGTGTCATTTAGTTGCATATTCATGATAGTTTAGTTCATATAGTTGCATAATTTATGCCATTTAGTTTTTTTTTATGAATGTCATGTAGCTCATGCATTTACTATGATCCCTTTTGCAATAAGTTATCGACTGAATTGTGATATTGATGCAAATGTAATGATAGCATTAAAGTGATATTAAGTTGTGTAGGTTGATATGCATGCTAGAAACAATTGTAAGTCCACTAAGTCTTAAAGAGTGCGTAAGGGCTAGATTGTTGTTATGATTTGGTTATTTTCAAGGTCAATCTACTTATTATGCTTAGAATTCGATTATAGGTTCTTAGTGATAAAGACATGAAAAAAAAGAAAAAATTTTGGAGAAAAAAGTATGGAAGTTGTTGCTAGTTGTGGCTAGGCGTCAAATGGCTAGTAGCCGGCTCGCATATATTACGAGTAGTCTAGGGTTGAGCAAGATGGAGCGAAATGCACTTGCTCAGAAGTTATAAAAAAAAAAATATTTTTTGCATAATTGATCAAGAGTGAGCTCTTTGGTATTCGAGTTATTAAGTTCTTAGGGGACTTTGTGCCTAGTGACCTAAGGCTTTTAGAGTCTGGGATCCGCTAACCTAACGCTCGTTACATGGATACCATTGTATAAGTCTTTTGTGGACCTCACTCATTGCACGGTCAAATAAGCATTTGAGTTGTAAATAAAAAGCACGATTCCGTAGTAAGCTCCAGAGTTCTTGTAGTGTTGTATATCACTTTGTGCCTAGAATTTTTATTCTTTGTATAATCGTAGGATTGCCTTGAAGATAGTCTAGTCATAGTAATTGGTCTAGTTCCGAAGCATATCTGTTAAGCATTTGCACACACCATATTTCTGGCTGTATGTCCGGTTGCATGAGTTTATTGATCTTTAGTTGTCTAACTGCATTCGTTGAGATGTGACAATTTGGTTGGTTAATTGTAGTAAGGGGGATCGTTGCATTTTCATATAGATTGCATTCATGCATATTTTTATTTGTTTTTGAGTTTGTGACGCTTGAGGACAAGCATCGATTTAAGTTTGGGGGTGTGATAAGTGGCATTTTATACCACTTAGAACGTGTTAAAATGGCTTAAATTGGTGTCTTGAAATCAAGTATTTTGTGTATTTGATGCGTTTTTCTAGTGTTTATGCATTTCAGGGTATTAGTTGCATTTCGGGGGAGGAATCATCAAGAATAAGCCTTGGCTTGTGTTCACCATTACGAGAGGAAAGGAATGGGCAGATTACGGTGAAGAAATGGAGCAAACCTGGATTTTTTCCAGTAGAGGCCTGCGCGCCCGCGCAGCAATGCTGAGCGGCCGCGCAGCAACCTGCGCGCCCGCGCAGCTATGCTGAGCGGCCGCGCAGGGTCGGGGAAAAAGATAAATTATTTTAGATTTCTACTTCTGTTTGGCTTCCAACTTCTATGTAATCTGAGTTTTATGGGACTATTATATAGGTAGATTTGAGACGTTTTTCACGGAGAGTATTAAGGGGATTATGTTTTAGATTGTGTTTTACGCAAGAAGCGAAGAAGATAAGGAAGAAGACCAATTTAGCACACCTCAACGAAGAGGAAGCATATATTCTTGTGATTCTTGTTTCGTTGTAACGTTGGATGCTAGTTTTCTTGCTTTGTCTTATTTACTCTTGTGACGTACTCCGTTTTAATATAATTAGTTTAGTTATTATTTTCTTGTGTTTGTTTGTCATGATTTCATATGAACCCATGATGGCGATAAGTTCTATTATGGGCTAATCAATATCATGGGGTTGCAACGGATTTATTATGGAATTCTTTAGTTAATTGTTTAATACTTTAGTGTGTGATGATTGCATGATATCTAGTATTGGTTGTGCGTATTCGTCTTATGTGCGTCGCGAACATATAAGATAGGGTGTTAATCTCTTGTGAAGCGACGGTGGATCTTGAGATTTAGAACTTGCCATGCTAGCATAGGTTCATGTACGTTGAGCATGATTAGTGGGTAACTCTAACAGTTTTATTTGCCCTATGTAATCAAAAGGGATAACTTGTGCTTAAATCGTTGTGTTGTCAATTTCTGTAGACATATAGGAACTCAACATAATTGATGACTATTCAACTTCTATCTTAATTGTGGATGCTTGGTAGAATGGTATTAGTACAATGAAAGTTGGCTTTTATCAGTTTCGTGTTATTCGATTAATATCATCACTGTCACATGCTAAAGGTAATAACAATGGCTATAGAAGGAAGTAATAATGAAGTTGTGATCTCATGAGTGTTTTATTATTGATAAATTGAAGTGTTAGTTAAGTGGTTAATTGAGTAGTTAATTATAGTTAATATTTAATCAACAATTTTAAGTGTTATTATCTTAACATTGAGAAGTAATCATACATTGGTGAGTGAGTTTAATTAGACAATAATTTAGTCTGAGTCTCTGAGGGAACGAACTAGAAAGTATTCTATATTACTTGCGAACGCGTATACTTGCGTGAATATTAGTGCGTGTTTTCTCCCTAACAGTAGGTAAGGTCGTATCTTCTTGCTAGTCTTAAGTATACCTAATATGGTAGTTGTCATTCCTTGCGCAGTGCCCGAAAATGATAAGAAACTTCTCACAACAGTGATGTCGTTGAAACTTCCAGCGTTGGCTATTCGTCAA
The DNA here is from genome assembly GCF_009905375.1 of Apium graveolens. Classification (NCBI taxonomy): domain Eukaryota; kingdom Viridiplantae; phylum Streptophyta; class Magnoliopsida; order Apiales; family Apiaceae; genus Apium; species Apium graveolens. The sequence continues at coordinate 161,493,300 of NC_133650.1, read as the reverse complement.
CTTCAATCAACTCATTATCTCCAGCCTGGAACTTGTCCTACCACACAATTTCTAAGTTAATTAATAGTAACATTCATCTATCTTTCCTTTAACGAAGTTCTTATAAGAAGAAATCTCCTTTTCTTTAAAACCGCATGAAAAGCAGGGTAATTTTCCCAGTCTTTGTCGAGCTATCAACTCTTCCCAACTATAAAATATGAGAACCCAATACATCTTTAGCGTTAATATATTCGCCTTACACTTCTCTTAACAATATCCCGTCTTATTAATCCATATCGGATCCACTAATCCTAATTTGCTTTCAATTCGAACTCAATTGAGTTTACTTAGGGTCTTTCCTATCATATATGGCATATCACTCCTATCTTACTTCCACCTATTCTTATTTTAGGGACCAATAACCTGTAGCTCTGATACCAACTTGTAGCATCCCAAATCCGGGGTTAAGATTGGGTGTCACTAAATAAGCTTTAAAAAATATAACATACAACTGACCCCTCAATTCCGGATCATTTGCAGGTTATGGTATGAAACAAGAAACTAAACTTCTAAAATTTATATCAACTAATTACAAGTTTATTACCTATGTATTAACTCCCTTGTCTTATTCATTCTAACATCTTCATCCTCTTGCAGCTGAGATCTTTCTAATTTATGTTGTCTATTGAGAGCTATTCACTTTTATCCTCATTTGATTCTGAAAGAAATAAGAGTTCACAAAGTAAGAGTGAGCCAAAGATGCCCAGCAAGTATCATAACTAATTTACAGGTATCAATATCAAAAGAAATGTCCGGACACAATCTTTAAATAATTTATAAACCTTTTGATTTATTTGAATTAGTTGAGCGAATAAAATGTTGGCCTTTATTAGCCCTTAATCATAAATCAAAAGTGACGAGAAATTCCCAAATTCATCTCTTGAATCAGGGTTTTGTCCGGTTTTGTAATCATAAAACTTTTCAAGAAGGAATGTCGTTAATGGCGATCAACAATAAATTAGACTAGACACCAGTTCGCACATATATGCTGCTGATCAGTCAGGATATAGTGCAGATTTATTCCTTTATATATAGATCCAGTCCGGTACCCAGGCTCTATGGCCCAGTAACCAAGGGTCTGGTCCATTCCCGACCCATAGGGTCCAGTCCATCACTGGCCCTCATCGTAACCATCCAGTCCGTGGAGTATTTTGATATCAAACCATTTTGATTTCAAAATATCTCGATTCAGCGTTCGCAAATAACCCGTTATAATAGGTATTTGCTCAAGAGATCAATCGATAATAAAGGAACGATAATGAAAGGTATGTGCATAATTAAGAGTAATTGCAGTGAAATATAAACCAGTTAACTATTCTGAACTTAGAATAGGAAAGAATTACTTTTAGTATATCTGAAGAAAGTTTAGGAATACTTTCCTTGATAAGCTTTAACCACTATTAGTGGTTGACTTTAGACCAACTTGGACATTCGACTTTATCGTCTAACCACTAAACTATCCTGGATACGATTCCGACACTTAGGTCCTTCAATTGGAATCTTGCTGAGCTTGACGACTGACCACTAGGCTATTTTAATTCTGACTTTAACCCTCGGGTCTTCCGACTAGAACCTATAGAGTCGAAATACCCTAATTTAGTTAATCGTTTATGTTTGACACATCCTTTCTATCAAATCTACCCATTCAATATGAAATCCCGACTCGTATTCATATGTATTATTGAAATACACATAACAATCAAGGTTCATGCCTTCGAAATTCGATTCGGTACTTATTTTCGGAAAGTACGTATACCGTCATTATGAAAGGTAGAGTAATCGATTATTTACAAAATATCTGGTCACGAAACGTAATTAGGTTTCGTATAATATAATTATATATATTCTCGTTCGATGTTTCCGATAATTGTAGGTTACATTCCCATATTGTTGAAATTAATTTGCCGGAAATCGGGCAGCGTCTCCTCTATTTATCGGCCTACCCGTCGAAATATAATCGACGTCATTAACCAATCAATCACAATCAATTCACAATCCAAACCCATTTCATAATCCGAACGTTATTACAACTTCTAAAATAATTAACTCTTTCTCGTTTCGAAATTAACTTTACAATCTAATTTATTTAATTAATAAATGTAGGACTCGGATTAAAATCATCACCATCCACCGTCAAATCACTGAGGCTCATCGCCGACGGCGGTAAAATTCATTGGTGCCCGATAAATTCGGATGTCCTAATGAAATTCACCGATAAATTTTAGTTACGAAAATAGAATTCAAACATCAAAAAATAGTTCATCAAATTTTAATATTCGAAATTAAAATTATTCACTTCGAATTTCTTCAATAAATTAAAGAAATTAAAGAATTAGGCAACCGAGAAAAAAACAACAAAACCACAGCCAGAAACGAGCCTACGCGCTGCACACACGCCGCTACACCTCTCGGAAAAGTCCGAGAGGCGGCAACAAGGACAAGAAAGAAACCAAGGCGGCAACTTATATATACATACATACTCCTGTATATATGAAATCGCCAACAAGTTAAGAATCACAAGAACCGAACAATCCAACTGAGACACAGGGCATGACCGGAAAAAGGAAAGTGAATCGGCAACTTACGAACTCCGATGAGCAGAGGTAAGAAAAGGGAGAAAGAAGAGGGAGAGAAGACGGGAGAGAGAGAGAGAGACGCGAGAGAGATAGAAGAGAGCGAGAGAGAATCAGAGAGAGAGAGAGAGACTGCGGTGACAAAGAAGGGGGTGGGGGGATTGGGTTTTGTTGTTTTTTTCTTTATTTATGTTTATCCCTTTCTGTACAACTTGATTCGTTCCGCGTTTCGCGATTTAATGATATAATTTGCGAATAACAGCAAATCAAAATACTTTTAAATTATTTTTAAAATTTCCAAAATAATCAAAAAGTGATAAATTAAAATTTTCATAATTTTAAATTATTTTTGGAACGCACATCAGACCCCGCGTTTTACGATTAAACGAACAAAAGTGCGGGTGAATATAATCCGAAAAATTTCCGAAACAATTTTAAAATTCTCAGAATATTAAAAACTTAGGAAAATATGAGTTTCGCAATTTTTTAGACATTCTGGAATTTAATACCGAATTTACACTTTAATACAATTTGAAAATCATTTTGGGTCAAATAAATGATGAAATATTGATTTCTAAATTTTATAAATTCCTAAAAATAATTATTGAAATTATAAAACCATAAAAATAATTTTAGAGACAATTTTAATATTTATGAAAATAAATTTTCAATAAAATTACTTTTAAAAGTGAAAACAAAACAATACAACTCAACATTTAATAATACAGTTAATCCTCGAACACCACATAGTCACATCCAGCTAATAATAAATACAACACCCTGCTGACAGAACTATCATATATTTTATTTATTTAATAATTCCGTAATTACTGTTATATATCGGATCCAAAAATAGATTACTTAGCCGCTAAGTAACTATAAAAATGATACAATTTAATACCAAATTTGGATAATTATCAAAACTAAACTTTTTATAAAACATCTTATGAGAAAATAATATAAAATATTCCATCTCTCGAGAAAATGGGTTTTATTGATCTACCGAAATGACTATCGTATCGAAAATTTTGAGCCGGGACTCGTACGGGTCGAACCGTACCCCAGATCGAAAAAGTCAAAACACAGGAAGTGTTCAGAATAATCAGATTAGGTTAAGAAGGAGTTTTTCAAAGAGTTTCGGGTTGTAAAAAAGTTGGGAAATTTCCGATTTTATAAAATAGTTTTATAATTACTTAAAAATAATAATTATTAAATCTATGAATCTTTATAAAATCATATAACAGCTTAAAAATTACCAGAAAGATACCAAAATTATCTATATTTTATTCTGAATAATTAAAAATTAAAATACCCTAATTATATCACATATTAATATCCAAACATAAATATCAATCATCAGATAATTTACCAAAAATTCACATTATAATCACATAATAATTATTTATTTGTAAATATAATTGCACGATATTTCCCGGATATTACACCATATCATGTCCTTGACGATTTCTTGAGTACTATACTAGTTCATACCAACCTGAAGTGAGCTTGTGAAGAAGAGATATACATAGTCCAATAGATCTGCGACTGCAAAGTTCATGAACTGTTATGCATTGACTTCTTCTTTTGACTCACCAACCAGGAGTACACTTGTACACATCTACTAGAGTCCAATTCCAAGTTTGAATGTGCATCTGGTGTCTGATATGTCGTAATATCCTCAAGTCTCGCCACTGGTGCTTTCTGTCAGATTCTGCTTCCTGATAGTAACCTTGCATCCAGTTTGGCCTTATCCCTCGTAACAATGCCATTGTCATCCAGTTTGACTTCTGGTTATCCTTGTACCAATTACAAAATTGTCATTTAGTTTGGATATAAGCTTCCCTACAATCTTCTTGTTGATTGATTAAGTTCATTTGCAGCTGAAAACAAATACTGCAAATGCCAAGATCTTCAAACAACTAAAAACAATTCATTGTTTGCTTCTGTAGAACATTCTCTCCGAACACTTTCAGCTTATCCAGTATTTGCTTCTGTTGGCCATTAACTCATTAGTGGTTTTCATGTGTACATCATGATCAAGGCCTGATCTTACTTGTAGCAGACTGTATCGACTCCTTTAGCCCTTTGGTATTTAGAAAGCCTTGATTAGCTTGACACTGTCCTCGTTGCTTTAATCAAGTTCTTGTTCTTCCTTTGTACCACTCCATTATGACACGGAGTTCCCAGTGCTGAATATCTCTAAAAATATTCTTGTTGTTGCAGATATTAATCAGAACTGCTTCTTGAATTCAGTCCCATTATTTGACCACAAGATCATTTCTTTTACAGTTGCTTCCAGCTTGATCTTCTGATATGATCAATCACCATCTGAATAGCTTTTGTTGATTACATTTGATTATGAGGCTCTTTATTTGATCGTATGCCTTGAGTATAAATTACCAAGAATATATATGAATTAATTAACATGTTATATCCTGCACTCACAAATGGATTAATAGTTCGTGGTACCCAACTTATCAGTTTGTGTCCAGATGGATTAGAGATCTTTGTTAGGAATATATGTGCATTAGTTTGATGATATGTTTAACAAAACACTTAAGTAGAAATTCAGTGTCTGTAGCCTCAACGGATAAGACCACTTTGGCTATCTGTTGATGGTGTAGCTTTACTTAGAAATAAGTCTAGTGTTGTAGCATATTTCAGTCTCTGTATTTAAGATGTAATTCTTAGAAGTTGAGAGAAACTATGAGTCATGTTGACTACTAGAAGATATGCAGATAGGAAGGCTAATTGTAAATATTTCATGCCTTGTAATTTTGTATAAATGAAGTGGTATCAACGGATGACTTAAAGACCTTCAACGGATGAGAAGCTAAGCTTCAACGGATGTTTCTAAAGCTTCAACGGATAACATCCTTCAACGGATGAGTGCATCAACGGATGAAAGCTTCAACGGATGTTCTGTTGATTAACCGTTGATAAGTGGTAGTTGTACCTACAAACAGAGGCACGTGGGTGAACAGAGATAACTGAAATGTGGCAGCCTAATTTCAGGAACATCAGAAAAAGCAGCCGTTCTACTCTAGTATAAAGAGACATTAAGTCAACAAAGTACTGGAGTGAACTGGAGAAGAAACAAGTGGAGATCTTACTTTATTATTTTATTATATCCTTATCTTCACTTGTAAACTTGGTAATATATAAACCAAGTAGTAGCTAGTAATTAGATAAGAATTTTTCCAGAGCTGTTTAGAAAAATCTTGAGAGAAAAATTATCTAGTTTGTACTAGGATGCAGCTGTGATCAAATTCTTAGATCACAGAATTTCTGAAATACCATCTCTGGTGGAACAACAAATCCACCAGAAAAGTTTTTAAAGGTTTATTGTGTTCTTTACATTTGTGTTTGAATATATATCTGTCTGTATCAGCTTAAAGCAGTTCACACACTTGTTCATCTTGAACACACAGTCTTTATAAACTGCTCAAAACTTGAAAAAGTTTTGAGATTTACATTCAACCCCCCTTCTGTAAATCTCATTGTTAGTTCTCTAGAAATAACAATTGGTATCAGAGCAGGCTCTTGACAAACAAAGAGTTTAAAGATCTTGGAATCTAACAAAGATGAGTAAGAAGGATATTGGAGTAAAAATCCCAGTTCTTGACAGAGACAGTTATCACCACTGGAAGGTGAAAATGCACCTTCATCTACTCTCCCAAGATGAAGGTTATGTAAACTGTATTGAGAATGGTCCTCACATTCCCCACAAAGTAGCCACAGTTGCTACGGCCACAATTGCTGTTGGTCAATCCATTCCAAAACCTAGAGCAGAATGGACAATGGAAGACACAGAAGAAGTCCACAAGGATAAGAAGGCTATGAACATTTTGTTTAATGGTCTTGACAAGGATATGTTTGATAATGTGATAAATTGCTCAACTGCCAAAGAGGTTTGGGACACAGTTCAGCTGCTGTGTGAAGGTACAGAAGAAGTAAAAGAGAACAAGATGCAGCTTCTCATTCAACAGTATGAGTATTTTCATTTTGAAGAAAATGAATCTTTAAATGACACATTTAACAGATTCCAAAAGCTGTTGAATGGATTGAAGCTGTATGGTAGAGTGTACCAGGTGAAGGATTCAAATCTTAAATTCTTAAGATCCTTGCCAAAGGAATGGAAACCCATGACTGTCTCCTTAAGAAACTCTCAGGATTATAAGGACTTCACTCTTGAAAGATTATATGGAATCTTGAAGACTTATGAACTAGAGTTGGAACAGGATGAGGTATTGGAGAAGGGGAGAAAGAAAGGAAGTTCAGTTGCATTGGTAGCTGAAAATGAGAGGGAATGCAGACAAGAAACTGTGAGATCTACATCAAACTCCAAAGATGGTACAAGATATCAGGAATCAAGCAAAGGAAAAGAGCAAGTTGCTGAGAATGAAGACAACTCCAGTTAAGATGACTCTGATAGTGTTGATGAGCATCTTGCATTTCTGTCCAGGAGATTTGCAAAGATGAAGTTTAAGAAAAACACTAGAGCCACTAAACCTCATAAGAACATGGTGGACAAATCAAAGTTCAAGTGTTTCAATTGTGGTATAAGTGGACACTTTGCAAGTGAGTGCAGAAAGCCAACCTCTGAAAAGAAGAAATTTGACCAAGTAGTTTACAAGAAGAAATATTTTGATCTGCTCAAGTAAAAGGAAAGGGCTTTCATTACTCAAGAAAAAGATTGGGCAGCTGATGGAGAGGAAGAGAATGAAGATGTGGAGTATGTCAACTTAGCTCTCATGGCTGATTCTGAGGAAAATGAAGTTAGTTCATCAAGCAATCAGGTAACAACTCAGGTAATCACTACTGATGTAACACAACTTACTAAAGAAGAGTTCAATGATGCTTTTAATGACATGTCTACTGAATTGTATCATTTGCGTGTGTCTCTTAAATCTCTTGCTAAAGAAAATAGTAGGATTAAAGAGAACAATCTGTTTTTAAGTAATAGAAATGCTATGTTAGAAGATAAGTTGATTGACCTAGAGAAAACCAAGCTGCATTGTATATCTGTTGAGAATGAACTAGCTGAATCTATTAAGAAAGTAGAAATACTTTCTAATTAATTAAAGAGAGAGCAAGAGGTGATTAAAGCCTGGAAAACATCTAGGGATGTTAGTGCTCAAATTGCCAAGGTCCAAGGAATTGAATCATTCTGTGAAACTGCCTGGGATAAAAACAAAAAGAAACTGGAATTAATTGATGGGCTGTCAACGGATGTGGAATCAACGGATGATGAAGGTTATCAGTTGAAGGAAGAAAATGAGCATCCGTTGAAGGTTCCTCAATTAAAACAGGCAGATGTTTCTATTAGTGAAAATCTAAAGAAACTCAACAAAAAGTTTGGTTCAACTTCCAAGAACTTTGTTAAAGAAGAAGCAAGCACATCCAAAGATGTCAGTAAGGTGAATATAGGGCACATGACCTTAGAACAGTTAAATAATAGGCTCAAGATGGTTGAGGATAAAAAGGAAACTAAAAGAAAATCTAACAGAAATGGGAAGGTAGGTGTTAACAAACATAACAATTACACACCTGATAGGTATGCTCCTAGAAAAAGCTGTGTGCATTGTAGTAGTGTTAATCATCTATCTGCTAATTGCAAATCTATTAAGAAAACCCCCATAACTGTACCCTCTTCCATGCCTAACATGTCTGCATCATCTCTACATGCTATGCCTACTATGTCTCAACAGAATCCTTATGCACATTTTGCAAACATGCCATATTTTAACAATCCTTATCTTGCTGCATTTAGTATGCCTCAAATGCCATACAATATGCCTATGTGGAATAACATGTATGCACAATCCATGCCTTATCATATTCCAAATGTGTTAAATGATTCTGTGACTAAGCCTACACCTCAACCAACTACATCTAAGACCAAGGTTGACTCAAAGTTACCTAAGTCTAGAGATGCAGGAGGAATGAAGTCTAGGAGAAAGGCTAACAAGAATGGACCCAAGGAAACTTGGGTACCAAAATCAAATTGATTGATTTTATGGTGTGCAGGGAAATAGAAGAAATCTATGGTACTTGGACAGTGGCTGTTCAAGACACATGACAGGAGATTTCTCCCTGCTCACAGAGTTTAAGGAAAGAGCTGGCCCTAGCATAACCTTTGGAGATGACAGCAAAGGGTTTACTATGGGATATGGCTTGATTTCAACAAGGAATGTCATCATTGATGAAGTTGCATTGGTTGATGGTCTCAAACATAACTTACTGAGCATCAGTCAACTATGTGATAAAGGGAATACAGTTTCCTTCAATTCTGAAGCCTGTGTTGTCACTAGTAAGAAAGACAACAAAGTGGTTCTAACTGGAGTTAGAAAAGGAAATGTGTACTTAGCTGACTTCAACTCTGCAAATGCAGAATCTATTACTTGTCTCTTCAGCAAAGCAAGTTCAGTTGAGAGTTGGCTATGGCACAAGAAGCTATCCCATTTGAATTTCAAGACAATGAATGATCTAGTCAAAAAGGATCTAGTAAGAGGAATTCCTCTTGTTGAATTCTCAAGGGATGGTTTGTGTGATGCTTGTCAGAAAGGCAAACAAAGGAAAGCATCATTCAAAAAGAAGCTTGAAACAACAATTGATGAACCATTACAGCTGCTACATATGGATTTGTTTGGACCAGTCAATGTATTGTCAATTGCAAGAAAAAGATATTGCTTAGTGATTGTAGATGATTTCTCAAAGTTTTCATGGGTCTATTTTCTTGGATCAAAGAATGAAGCAAGTGAAATCATTATCAATCACATCAGGCAAGTCAATAATCATCCTGACCTGAAGGTTAGGAATATCAGGAGTGACAATGGAACTGAGTTCAAGAATTTATCAATGAGGCTGTTCTGTGAAGAAAATGGAATCATGCATGAGTTCTCAGCTCCAAGAACACCTCAGCAAAATGGGGTAGTTGAAAGAAAGAACAGATCTTTAATTGAGGCTGCCAGAACAATGCTTGAAGAATCAAAGTTACCAACATATTTCTGGGCTGAAGCTGTTAATTGTGCCTGTTTCACTCAAAATATCTCTTTGATCAATCAAGCTAAAGGCATGACTCCTTATCAGTTGTTCAAGAGAAGAAAACCAACTCTAAACTTTCTTCATGTCTTTGGATGTAAATGCTTTATACTAAGGAATCAATCTGACCATAAAGGGAAGTTTGATGCAAAGGCTGATGAAGGGATATTTGTTGGTTATTCAGCTGGAAAATCTTATAGGGTCTACAATCTAAGAACCAACATTGTTATGGAATCTGTGCATGTTGTGTTTGATGATAAAAAGATTGATGGACTAACAGATGAGGGACAATATGAGAGACTCAAATTTGACAACATTGAGATATATTGTGATGATAGTGAAGAGGAGACTGATGGAGATAACACTTCAAAAGGGATTCAAAACATGCCCTTGGATAATGCACAAAATACTGCATCCGTTGAAAGTCAGAATTCTGCATCCGTTGATAGAGGCAATGCAGTATCCGTTGAAAGACATGGTGTATCATCCGTTGAAGTACTAAATGAAGCATCCGTTGATCATAGTTTATCAACGGATAATCGATTTACATCATCAGTTGATAGAACTCCAAGTTCCCTGCAAAGGACCAACAACTCAGGGGGAGTTTCAACTAGTCAACACTCTATCTCACATCATGACAATACTGAGGCCACCTCATCTAGAGCACATCTTCCACTTCAAAGGAAATGGACCAAGAATCATCCCTTTGAACTGATCATTGGTGATGCATCATCTAAAGTACAAACAAGAAGAGCTACTCAAGATGAATGTCTGTATAGTAGTTTTCTATCTCAGGAGGAACCTAAGAAAGTGGAAGAAGCCTTATTGGATCCGGATTGGATATTAGCTATGCAAGAAGAGCTAAACCAATTTGAGAGAAACCAAGTTTGGAAGCTGGTACCCAAACCAAAGAACAAGAGTCCTATTGACACAAAATGGGTATTCAGAAACAAGATGGATGAAAATGGCATTATCATAAGGAATAAAGCCAGATTGGTTGCTAAAGGCTATTCTCAGCAAGAGGGAATAGATTTTGATGAGACATATGCTCCTGTTGCAAGACTTGAAGCCATCAGAATTTTTCTAGCCTATGCAGCTCATGCCAATTTCAAAGTCTATCAAATGGATGTCAAGAGTGCATTTCTAAATGGGAAATTAGAGGAAGAAGTCTATGTAAGTCAACCTCCAGGATTTGAAGATCCAAATTTTCCAGACTATGTATATTATCTGTTGAAAGCACTCTATGGACTGAAGCAAGCACCTAGAGCCTGGTATGAAACCTTATCAAAATTTCTTTTGGAGAATCACTTCACTAGAGGTACTGTTGATAAAACTCTCTTCTTTAGGAATGTTAATGGCTCTAGTATACTTGTTCAAATTTATGTAGACGACATAATATTTGGTTCTAAAGATGATAAACTTTGTAAAAAGTTTGCTAAGCTAATGCAAAGTAATTATGAAATGAGCCTTATGGGAGAACTAACCTATTTTCTTGGTTTACAAATTAAACAAGTTAGTAATGGAATTTTCATTAGTCAAACTAAATATATTCATGATCTTTTAAAGAAGTTTGACTTAATGGAATGTTCATCTGCAAAAACTCCCATGGCCACTGCCACCAAACTTGAATTAAATAAGACTGAAAGGTCTGTGGACATTACAAGTTATAGAGGCATGGTTGGTTCACTTTTATATTTAACTGCTAGCAGACCAGATATAATGTTTGCTACATGTCTGTGTGCTAGATTTCAAGCTGATCCTAGGGAGTCTCACTTAATAGCTATCAAAAGGATTTTCAGATATCTCAAGGGTACACCAAATTTAGGTATTTGGTATCCTAGAGAATCTGGCTTTGATCTAACTGGTTATTCAGATGCAGACTATGCAGGTTGCAAAATAGACAGGAAAAGTACAACAGGCTCCTGCCAATTCCTGGGAAACAAGCTTGTATCATGGTTTAGCAAAAAGCAAAATTCAGTCTCTACTTCTACAGCTGAGGCTGAATACATTGCTGCTGGAAGTTGCTGCTCTCAAGTGTTATGGATGAGAAATCAACTCCTTGACTATGGACTTCATGTTGATAGAATTCCTATCTTTTGTGACAACACAAGTGCCATAGCCATAACAGAGAATCCTGTACAGCACTCAAGAACCAAGCACATTGATATCAAGTACCACTTCATTAGGGAGCATGTCATGAATGGTACAGTGGAACTACATTTTGTTCCAAGTGAACAACAAATTGCAGACATATTTACCAAGCCACTTGATGAATCAACATTCACAAGATTAGTAAGTGAGCTAGGTATGCTTAATTACTCTTAAATTTCATGTCCTTATTGCAATTTGAATTGAAGCCTGAAATATATTAGTTGCTAGAACAAATTTGACTTTTAACAAAGTTTATACCATCAACGGATGTTTCCTATCCGTTGAAAGTCAAAATTGCTCTATCAACGGATATTCATTATCCGTTGAAAGACAAATACATTTCTGGAATTTTTATCCGTCAACGGATAAAACTGAAGTACCTTTCAACGGATGACAATTTGCCTTATCCGTTGAAATGTTACATCAGTCGATTCAGGTGTTTCACAGCCGTTGATTCTATTTTCTTAACCGTTGATACTCATACATACATCTGTATGTATTGGTTTTAAAGGTAGTTGTTAGAATACTTACAGTTTATTCTTAAACGGCTGAAATTCACTAACATATACTTATTGATTAATCTTTTACTTATTTTTTTTTGTTTTTTTTGAAAGCATATAAGCCCTTCTGATTTTTCATTTTTACTTTACGCTTTCTTAAAATTTCAAGCATTTACCATTTTCTCTCTGCAAAACCTTCAAGTTATTCTCTGCAATTTCTACTCACAACAATGGCACCAGTCGTGAAAATTATGTCTCAATCTGGGTTCATCTATGAGAAAAACAATTTCATAGCTTTGGTAGAAAAGAATGAAGCCTATTCAGACTATCACAAAATGATGGACTTCATCAAAAACTGTAAACTTAGCTATGCAATGCTGGAAGCCCCAACGATTTACTGTGAAGTAGTTGAGGAGATTTGGACAACTGCTGAGTTCAACTCCATAGATATGACTATCTCCTTCACTCTCAAAGGTAAAAATCACTGTATTAACTGTGATGATTTACAAGCATGTTTTAAATTACCTGAGAACAATGCCATGACACCACACACTGATAATGATGTATCCAGCATGTTAGATTCCATAGGTTATTCTCTTAACTCTGCTAGTTTAGGGAGTATTAGAAGAAAAGGCCTTAGGAAAGAATGGAGTTTTCTTGGGGATGCCTTTATAAAGGTTTTCTCTGGGAAAATTAGTAATTTTGATGCCATAACTTCATCTCTTGTTAATATGCTCTATATGCTTGTTTCTGATAGGTATTTTAACCTTAGCAACTATGTGATGCTAGAATTGGGTACTAGATTAGGTAACAAAGCTAATAGACCTAATAACATCTATTATGCTAGATTCTTTATGTTATTGGCTAACCATGTTGCTGAAGGTTTGGTCATAATCAATGAGAATAATAAACTCAAGTGCTGGGCACAAGAGAAAAGAGTTCTTGCAGATTTATTGAGAATGGATCTCAACAGCAGTGTGCCATTGGTATATTTACCAATCATGAATGCACCTCAGGTAGGTGAGGTAATTGCTTCTACAACTCCTACTTCTTCCAACCCCTCTATTTCTTTATCTTCTAGTGTGGCCATGAAATCTGTGACAATGCCCCAACAGATTTCTACCAAGGTCACCAAAACTAAACTTTCAAAATCAAAGACAAAGAAAACCACCTCTGTTGTTTCTCAAAAGACAACAGTTGTAACACCAACCATTAACCCTGAGGGGAGTGAACAGGGTGTGAGTGGTGAGGGGAGGGGTGAACATCAAAGAAACCCCCAGGATAAGGAAGGAGAGTTAAGTGCTTCCCAAGCTAGCCAAGCCACAGTTTCTCAAAAAGCTGTGGTGGTTGAAAAGGTATCTAGCACATCCCTAGTTGCATCCTCCCAAAAGGATGTTACTATTGAAAATAGTTCCCAACCAGGAACACAGAACAAACGAGGGAGGGACACTGAAGCCAAACACTCACCAACAAAAGCTTTTATTAGAAGAAAGAAGGCTAGAACCCAATCTTCTACACAGGGTGCACACACTGCACAGATACATCCATCTGTATCTATGCCTTCTCAAACTCAGTTTGATGTGGCTCCAATAAATGTGGAGTCACAGCCCCATTCTCTCACAATAATCACACATCAATCACCAAACACTTCATCACCATCTCTGGATGTGGATATGTTATTCCCATCAATTCCTGATTCTCCCTCTTTACAACTCAGGGAGGAGCCCCACTCAAATACAGGTGATCATCATCTCTTAGATGATTTGTTGGATCACCCGTAAATTCTTTCAGATATAATTGAAGGATCTGTGTCACCACATCTCAAATCAATCTACACAGATTCAACAGTTATATCACTTTCAATTTCAACTTCTTTTCCTTCTTCAACGGATATCACTCATCCGTTGACAAGTGGTTGCTCTTCAACGGATAAGCTTAACAGCAGTTATCCGTTGATAACATCAGTTTCACCTTCAACGGATATTCCACATCCGTTGATAGTCTCTCCACACATAACTGAATCAATTCCAAGTGTAGAAGACATGAATACTGTGCAATCACTCTTAGGATTGAGGGAAGGGAGTGAAAATTTGAGTGAGAGGCTGGGTTGCTCCCAGGCAAAAGGAGAGATTGAGAGCTCAAAAATGCATGCTATTTCTTCCAGCATGGCAAAAGTAAGTGAGAGGAGTACCACCTTAGTAGGTGAAGGTGAGGGAGTGAGTTGTGTGAGCCAGGGGGAGCCCCTGATGCAAGAAAATAGAGAAAAAGAGAGAAAGGCAGGTACAGTAGATATAAGGGTGGAACCAGCCATTGCTAGTGAGTCAATGATTGTGGATGATGCTGAAAAGGAAAGACAATTTCAGCAACATTACAAAGCTGTAATTGATAACATTTCCTTGGATGCTGACACTTTTACTCATCCTGTGTCAGCCTATCAAATGTTGGCTGCTCAGGGCAATGAGGAGGCAGAAAAGACACTACATCTAGTACACACAACAGAATCTCTTCAAAGGGATAAAGCTGCTATTAACAAGATGCCTTCTACAGCTGGTGAGCCATCTGAGGAATTTGGAGTAAATTCTGATGATGATGACTCTGTTTCTTTTGATGGAAGCATGAACTTAGGGGGAGATGAAGGCCCTAGTTCAATTCCAAATCTACCTGAATGGGCTTTGACAAAGGAGTATAGATCAGGGGAATTCAATGTCTCCTTAGTCAAACAAATCAACACTATTCAACAGGCCATTCAGAACACTTCACATGCAAGTATCAAGGCTATCCTTCAAGCTCACTTGGACTCACTGCATCTCATGAAGTTGCAGCAAGTAAAGCAGAATCTGAGTATGGATGATCTCAGGAAGGATATTGCTGACTTGAAATCCTACAGTTATGAAAAATTGGATTCAGTCATGCCCTATGGTACATTGCAGGACTTGGTTTTGAGATTGAAAAAGGAATCAGTTACTGAGAAAAGGCTGGCCAAGTTGGAAGACAGAGTTCAAGTTATTGAAGATTCTGTGGCCACCATTCTTCACAACCAACAATCTCAAACCAGTCTCCTAATGCAGCTGGCAAAAGCACAAGGCTTGACCCCTCTCCTTGATGATAACAAAAAGGGGGAGAGTAAAAGGGAAGGGGAAGGAGAGCCATCTACAAAAATCAAAATATCTAAAGTGCTAGTTCCTGCCATCACTACTTCTCCAATCATTCAAATCAAAGGAAAGCCTGATGGAATTGATTTGATTCAGCTAGCAGCAGCTGAAATTCAAGTGAAAGAGCAAAGGAGGAGAATTGATGAAAGGTTGCAACTGTTGTTTGGCTCTACACAAGATAAATCAACATCTGTGAAATATAGCACAAAGATTGAACCAATCAACATGGAGCTCAAGCTAGTAGGGAGACATAAGGATGGAGAAGCTTCTTCCAAAGAACTACAAGCTATAATTCTCAAGCCCAATAAAAGATCCAATAAGTACTCTACAAAGAATCCTTTAAAAGAAGTGGACTTTCCTCCTCCAAAAGCTGATGAGAACAAGCTTTTAGGTAGGAGTATTGCTTATCTCAAAGAGACCATGGATGAGGTTGTAAGGAGAAATAGGGCTATTATCTCTAGAGAGGGAAAGAGCATATGTGTGATGCAAGGACATCCCAAATTCTCAATAGCCAAGAAGGAAGAAGTCAAGCAACTAAAGGCTGACAAAAGAGCACAAGCAAAGCTTGAACAACAGCTAAAGTCAAGTCAAGTTGAAGAAGAGAAAGGAATTGAAGTCAGGGGTGAAGACAAGATTGCAAACCTAGATGAGGTTTTTGGGAGTATATTTGGTGAGAGTATGGAAGAAAGAGAGGAATGGAAGAAGGGAAACAGAAGAAAGGCCAAGGCACATAGAAGGAGTGAAGATAATACTGAAGTAACCAAATCTATATCTAAACCACTACCTTCCATACCTGAACCTCTTGTTGCTAATCCCACTATAAACATCCATGGTGAACCAATCATTCCAAAAGAGGAACCTATTGATTGGGACACCATCAAATTGCCTACCTTTCTAACCACTCTTCCACTACCAAAGAAACAGAAAAGAAAACCCAAATCTACACCTCCCATAACCTCTAAGAAATTCACTCAAAAACAAAAGCCTAAGCCTAAGCCATCCATTTCTAAAGATGATTATGTTCACATCTGTGACATAAAAGAAATTTCAGACATTGAACTCTATCTGGATGAGCTGGAGGATGTAAGAGGAATAGCTGCTTACAGACAGCTACCAGAGAGATTAGTGTTCAGATACAAAGGAGCTGGGGAAAGAACATGGTCTCTCCACAGGATTCTGAATGAAGGCTACTCTACCTTGATTAGAGTCTTTTCAGCTATACAAAAGGATTCTGGCTTTACCAGAACTGCCAAGACTGAAATTCTCAACAAGATTGCCAATATAAGGAAAACTTGGAGGGAGCCCAATGCTTTACCCAGGACTTTACTCATTCAAGAAAGGGGAATTACAATTCACAAATCACCTCATTGGTTGATGGAATTTAGAGATGATAAAGGAGTCAGAAGATTTTTCAGACTTGAAGACCAACTCAAGATTGCCAGCAATGAAACTCTCAAGGAAATGCAATCTAAGTTGGATATCAGTGTTGAAGATGAAGCTGAATTCTTCAGACAACTCCAACTCCAAATTGAGGAAAATGACAAAGGGCTAGGAAAGAAAACCAGGGAACAAAGAAGAAAAAGATGATTTGCTCAGGCTAAAGGAGTATCCTTGGAAATACTGTAAATCTTCAATTTCCTCCTAGTACATACATTTTTGCAGCATTTTCAAATTTCTACTTAGTTTCAATTCATATATCTGTTAAGTGTTTTGTTATCATCAAGTTAACCCTGAATTTATGCCTACAATTCTTATAGACATAAATAGGGGGAGATTGTTAGGAATATATGTGCATTAGTTTGATGATATGTTTAACAAAACACTTAAGTAGAAATTCAGTGTCTGTAGCCTCAACGGATAAGACCACTTTGGCTATCCGTTGATGGTGTAGCTTTACTTAGAAATAAGTCTAGTGTTGTAGCATATTTCAGTCTCTGTATTTAAGATGTAATTCTTAGAAGTTGAGAGAAACTATGAGTCATGTTGACTACTAGAAGATATGCAGATAGGAAGGCCAATTGTAAATATTTCATGCCTTGTAATTTTGTATAAATGAAGTGGTATCAACGGATGACTTAAAGACCTTCAACGGATGAGAAGCTAAGCTTCAACGGATGTCTCTAAAGCTTCAACGGATAACATCCTTCAATGGATGAGTGCATCAACGGATGAAAGCTTCAACGGATGTTCTGTTGATTAACCGTTGATAAGTGGTAGTTGTACCTACAAACAGAGGCACGTGGGTGAACAGAGATAACTGAAATGTGGCAGCCTAATTTCAGGAACATCAGAAAAAGCAGCCGTTCTACTCTAGTATAAAGAGACATTAAGTCAACAAAGTACTGGAGTGAACTGGAGAAGAAACAAGTGGAGATCTTACTTTATTATTTTATTATATCCTTATCTTCACTTGTAAACTTGGTAATATATAAACCAAGTAGTAGCTAGTAATTAGATAAGAATTTTTCCAGAGCTGTTTAGAAAAATCTTGAGAGAAAAATTATCTAGTTTGTACTAGGATGCAGCTGTGATCAAATTCTTAGATCACAGAATTTCTGAAATACCATCTCTGGTGGAACAACAAATCCACCAGAAAAGTTTTTAAAGGTTTATTGTGTTCTTTACATTTGTGTTTGAATATATATCTGTCTGTATCAGCTTAAAGCAGTTCACACACTTGTTCATCTTGAACACACAGTCTTTATAAACTGCTCAAAACTTGAAAAAGTTTTGAGATTTACATTCAACCCCCCTTCTGTAAATCTCATTGTTAGTTCTCTAGAAATAACAATCTTATTGTAAACAGAGATAAAAACAGCTTCAATCTTATCATGCTAATTCTTATCTTTGACTAAACATTTTCTCCATTATAAAACCATTGATATATTTGTCGCTAGTCTAAGGGAAAAATGATTCCAACGTTTTATAAGGAGGACTAGCAGTCTTTGCCCTATTATAATCCTAAAACATTTTTTTTCTACAATTAATGCAAGAACTAAGAGATGCATTTATGGCATTGAAATAAGAAAGCATTGAATTAAGAATACATGGAATTCATTCAGAAATATTACACATAAGAATTAAGCAAGACATGCATGATATGGAAAAAATAGAATTAACAAATAAATCAATAATCCTGTTGATGAATCTCATCTAGTTATATCAATCCAATTATAAACTAATACATCTTAACAAACAGTTCAGATTAAATGAATAAATCACATTTTAATAGGATACAGAGAGTAAGCATAAACAAAGGTCTTAAGTGTTGGAAAACATATATCTCACTAAAGCAATTATCATGTTCAACAAATATTGAAACACATATTTAAGATCATCTAAATTAACATGCACAAGTTAAACATCAATTCTAGTTACCAGAAAAATATTCTAGTGAACTAGTTCAACATTATCTATGTTTGATTCTATCATGCTTGTGCAAGTGTTAAACATTTAAACACTAAGATCTTATCATGCATTGAATATTGAGAGCAAAATATTGCAGTGGTTCAAGAATTTGAAACCTGAGATATGTGAGTTGGACCATCTTCGGAGATTACTATGAAAGCAAGATATTCATGATTCTCGTCATCTGAATTATCCCAACTATTTCTCTGTGCATTATAAGTTTTGACTGGCTGCTTCCCTAAAAAAACATTCCAACTTCGTCATAACTCTCCAACTGAGTCCCTACCCATCCTTGTCTGTCAAGCTTCTTGGTCTGTTGTAGCAAAACCCCTAATAGTTACTTGACACATATTGCTTGTCATATCTGCAGTTATCAAATCTTGTTTATGTCCCAATCTCAGTCTTGTTAATCACCTCTTGAACTAAATATGTAAAAGTCTCTACTTTAGAATAGATAGGCTTGATCCTTGGATATAGCATAAGTACTCCATGTGAATTTGAAGCGACTAAATTTTCCTGACATTTGAAACACTACCCTTATGTCCAGTCCCTCAAGTACTTCTACCTGAGCTTCCTCCGATTCAACTACCAGTAACTCTTACATTCTGTCACGAGGTTCCAACTTTAATGTCTATAACTGAGATATTTGTTTTTCCCCACTATTCTCTCTAACCTCCTCGATTCCTTTCTTTATGATCACTTTGATTCCTGGATAAATGTAGCATTGGTACAAACCACGATGTGATTGTATAATCTGGAATCATAGAGTTGTCTTAAAATCTCCGAGAAAAATTGTACCCATAAAATTTCATTCATTTCCTGCATCTGAAAATCCAGTGGTATCCTATGGAGTAAGCCTTTGAGGAAATTCCATAATTTTCTTCTGTAGGTCTTGAAATCAGTTTCATTGGAATAATAAAACCATCATCTTCAAAATCCAAATTCCAGAATTTTCCGTCCAAATAAGACATGGTCTTCGTTTTCTTCGACAGATTAAAACCATCTTTAAAACCTGGAGGAATCTCGAGTCTACCAATACTTTGAAAACCTTTGGCTTGAAATATTTTGAACTCCATAAATTTTGAACTTTTTGAGAGTTAGAAATATTTCGGGAATAAGTCCAAATTATTTAAAATTCAAAAATTTCAAGTGTTGATAATTTTTTTAAATTAAAAAATCCAAAAATATGATAACTTGACTATTTAGGCTGACACACCGGATCTTATCTATATATCGATCAACAAGATCTGGTACCAATTGTTAGGTCCTGAAGTATCGTAGAAGGGGGTGTTGAATACGATCCTCACTTAATTAAAAAAAATTGAATCTTTTGCGGATATATAATTTAGTGTTCGGTTAATGGTTCCGTGTTCTTGAGGTGAATAGTATTTCAGATGATAAATTAACGAACACAAGATATTCGGGGAAATATATATTCGTATATAAATTCTCGAGGGTATCGCTACACTCCGGTAAATAAATTTACCGGGTACAATCTAAGAACAACAAAGTTCCTAGCTAATACAAAGATTTCCAAATCAAATCCTATACAATGATCTATCTTTATGTTTGTCTAAGGATTCAATTATCGGATAACGATTATATAGCCCCTAAGAATATACAAGAGTTAAACTGGGCATTATAACCTTACTCCGGTGAGAAGTTAAACCGATATTCAAGGTGGTTGAGCTTCTTTATAAATCGTTGCTGCTTGGTTTCATCAGCTCTCGTTGTTTTGGAGAAGAAGATAAAAACTCAGAACAATATTTGATCTGTTGTTGTAGTGTAGGCTTTATATTCAAAATGAATTACATGGTCATTTGTTTACCACATAAATCAAATGAGTAAAATCAATGACTTTTGTCGCTGAGAGTTACTTGCGACCATGATACACACTAGCGAGTTGCCTTAGCTTTTTATGAGTATTCAAGTTACTTGTTACCATGTGAAGCTAGTATACAAGTTACTTGTGACCTTCCTTCCCTAGTAGGAAGTTAGTTGCGACCCTAATGCCCTTATAGAGGGTTACTTGTGACCTAGAACATGCATAAGGAGAGTTACCTGCGACCTAGTGTACCTAGAATAGGATTTTGCCTTAGAAAAATTCCTTGCATGAGTTACTTGCGACCAAAGGAGCTAGGAGAAGGATTTTTACTTTGTTTCTTGGCATGCATTAGTTACTTACGACCCCTGTTGTAGTAGTATAGGACTTACTTGTGACCTAGAGTACCAAGGGCAAATTTTTGCCTTAAAAATATTTCCGGCATTAGTAACGTGCGACCCTTGTATGCATACATGCACTTAGAATTTTCTTTCTGCTCTTGTTTCTTCCCAGAGACTCGTACCAAGTCAAGATCAGTTCCTGTACTTAAATATTGAACTGTATTTCCAGGATATTACTTCTGACATCCAATATACTGATCAGGATGACTCCTACTACAAGGTAGTGATCACTTTGACTTCGTTATTATAGATCGCTTTAACCCTTAAACTTTCCCATCTTTAAGTCTTCTCTCTCAGTCTTCGTATAAACCATATATCTACCATATCCAGATAGGAATCCTTACTTAACAATCTTCCTAATGATAATACTCAGATTCCTTTCACAGATTAGTGACGCCTAGTGCAACTCGTCTGGTTCATAGATGACTAGCTTCGATTCAGGTCTTTATATTATATCCTTGATTACATTGTTAAGCTTGCAACAAATTTATCGCTTCGGACACTGACTGCCAATAATTAAATGTACTTTCACTGGAATCCTTTCTGGTACTTTAGACAACGTCTTCATTGTGACTACATACTTAATTTACTATTCTTCGCCGACCCTTGAACATATAAATGAACTTCTGTCAGTGAGTATAACTTCAAGACTGCATCTGTCTTCTTTAACCTCTGTCTATACCATGTCAACAATTCTTCAGATCCCTTTGCTTCGAATACTGTCTATCTTCAATCAATGCCAATACACTGAAATCTGCTGGTAGCACTTATACACAGGATCTTCATCGAAACCCTGAAATTTTTTAACCTTTATTATTCGCTGATGTATGAACATATTAATGAACTTCTTTCAGTGACCTATAGGCAGACTTCAAACCTTCTTCTAATCTTTTGATTCTTTGTATTTGCCTTGTCTTCATTTCTTCCTGATTTCTTGTATGGACGTAGTACTATTAACCTGTCATATTTTAGTGTTGTTCTCGTGTTGAGTTATCACGTAACTGTTCATACATCTACGCAGTCTCACTAAAACACACAAATATCCCAATACAACTCAATTATAAGTACTTAAATACCGGTCGTAATACTAAATGATAAAAAAACATATTATAAATAAACACTTTGAGGAAAGCACAATAAATTATCATTAGGATACTGAGTTTTAAAATGAATAGAAAATACAAGCAAAATGATAAGAAATTACTTAGCTCCTCTAATCTGAGCAGATCATTTCGCTTTTTTCTTCCTTAACTAATTGTAACCATATTTCCTTTGAAAAAAGTCATAGAATACTCCATCATCTTCATCTTAGTATTCATCATTCTCATGAGGTATTATAGATAATCACTATTGCTACTTTTAGTTGATCCTTGAGTCTGAAAAATCTTCTGCAACCATCATGATCTCTAAATTCCATTAAAAATAATGGTAGATGATGAACAGTGAAAGGAATAGTTAATATCAAGGCAAAGCACCTTTGGCATTCCAACTATTCCTTATCTGATTGATTTTGTTGAGAACTGTTCTCCTGGCAGTTGGAGTGAATCCACTAGTTCTCTTCATATGAGAGAATACCTTCATTAAGGTCTTGTAACCTTCCTTAAGAATGTGTTCAAGAAGCCGTTGACTGCTAGAGCCTCCCTCGTAGTCAAACACAAGTCTTTCAGGCATTTTGGGGTAGCATCCAAGCCTCTGACTTCATAAATCTCATCCAGATATAGATTAATGTTTGATTTTTCCTCATTATCTGCAATGTAGATAAAAGAGTCTTTGTCTTCATGTTTCTTCACTTGTTTGGAAGTTGGTGGTTTTGATAGTGATTTCTTTAGTTCTTTTTCTTTTGAGCTTCTTTTTCCATCAAAAATATGGGAAACTTGATATTTTCTACCTCAACAGATTCCTCATTTGGAAATATTAGTTCACCACGAAAGTTGAATCCAGGAGGCATTACTACAGGTTCAGGAAATGAAACTGTAGGATACTGAGAAGTAACAGTAGTGACAGTGGGTTCATCTAGTGACATTTTCCTCTTGGCTCTAGCCTTCGTTCTTCCACCTTTCTTTGTTCTCATTCTTTTGAGCTTCTTGGCCCCTTCTTCCTCAACCTCAGTCACTAATTCTTCATCAGGTGCTTCTCTAGCTCTTTGGCAGTTGCAACTGGTATTCTATGAACACATCCTCTATTTTACTTTATTTTCCAGCTCAGCTTTCTAAAGGACACTTCTTTTTAATTCCTCGGCTTTAACCTCTCCATAACCTTCATGACCAGGAAAGATATAGATTGGTTATGCCCCTCCGTATATGCATGATCCTATTTGCTTCAGAGCAGGATCTAAAGCAGTTTTGTATTTCTTGATCTACCTAGACAATATCTTCTTCTAATCGGACCCGGGCCTAGCAAAATACACATCTCATGAGGGTTTCTTTCCTTTGAGATCATTTTCCTGGAAGGGGATCTAGCTTCAAATTATTTCAATTCTGAGATGAACTAATTCTTAGATGAAGGAGATCCCTTTTGAATTATGTTGCTTATAGATATGTTAGGAGTAATGATTTTTATAATGTTGGTTGAAGTTGGGATATTTATCGGCTTCTGCTTGGTGGCTTCAGAAACATGCTCCAATCTTCCAGATATACTGTCAGTAGCCTTTATTTCCTCCTTTTTTTCTCAAAAGAACTTTAAATTGTGACAGTGGTTGATGTGGACGGTTTCAATTATTTCAATTTCCTGAGCTACTGATTTATCCCTCTTTTTGTTATCATCAAGCGATGAAGTAGAAGCCGTGGAACTGAAAATATTCAAAGTTTCATCCGAACGCCCATTTCCTTGTCCATGTTGGACATTTTTCAATTCCATGAGGCTCATTCTCTTTTCAATTTCAGCTAATCTCTTGGAAGTTGTTGATAAGTGGCATTTTATACCACTTAGAACGTCTTATAATGGCTTGATTTGATGTCTTGAAATCAAGTATTTTGCGTATGTGATGCATTTTTCTAGTGTTTGTGCATTTCAGGGTATTACTTGCATTTGTGGAGAGATTTCATCAAGAATAAGCCTTAGTACGTGCTTGGCAGTGTAAGTGGGAAGTTAGGAGTAGAACGCAGCAGAGAACGGGAGCAAAATAGCAAATTTTCCAGAAAGGTGCTGGGAGCCCGCTCAGCCTGGATGAGCGGTCGCTCAGGAAGCTGGGTGGCCACTCAGGATTGTTGGGGGGCCGCTCAGGGGCGCGAATTAAATTTCTGATTTTTAGAGTTCTTGTTCTACTGGACTTCTGACTTCTGAGGTAGCTGGGAATTGTGGGGCTTCTATATAAGTAGTTTTTAGAGACGTTTCACGTGTGTTAAACTGTGGTATCAATCGAGGAGCAAGGAGATAAGGAAGAAGACCGTTTTAGCACATCGCAACGAAGAAGAGGAAGCATAGTTTTTTTGTGATTCTTTTATTCGTTGTATCAGTGGATGCTAGTTTTCTTTGCTTTGAACCTATTTACTCTTGTGACGTACTCTGGTTTAATTTAAGTAGTTTTATTAATTATTCTCGTGTGTTATTATCATGTTTTCATATGAACCCATGGTGACGATGAGTTCAATCATGGGTTAATCGTGATCATGGGGTCGTAACGGATTTTCTATAGAATTCTTTAGTTAGTTGTTTAATACCTTAGTGTGTGATGATTGTATGATATCTAGTATTGGTTGTGCTTATTCGTCTTATGTGCATCGCGAACATATAAGATAGGGTGTTAATCTCTTGTTAAGCGACGGTGGATTTTGAGATTTAGAACTTGCCATGCTAGTATAGGTTCATGTATGTGTATGCATGATTAGTGGGTAACTCTAACCGTTTTACTTGCCATGTGTAATCATAAGGAATAACTTGTACATAAATCGTTATGTTGTCAAATTCTGTAGACATATAGGGTCTCAACATAATTGATGACTATTCAACTTCTATCTTAATTGTGGATGTTTGGTAGAATGGTATTAGTACAATAAAAGTTGGCTTTTATCAGTTTCGTGTTGTTTGATTAATATCATCACCGTTACATGCTAAGGGTAATAACAATAACTATTGAAGGAAGTAGTAATGAAGTTATGATCTCATGTGTGTTTAATATTGTTAATTCAAGTGGCAATTAAGTGTTTAATTCTCGTAGTTAATTCTAGTTAATAATTAGTTAATCAATATAAGTGTTATAGTCTTGACATTGAGAAGTAATCATACATTGGTGAGTAAGTCTTAATTGAACATAATTAATCTGAGTCTCTATGGGAACAAACTAGAAAGTATTCTATATTACTGGCGAACGCGTATACTTGCGTGTATTATTAGTGCGTGTTTTTCCGAGGTCTTTGATGTGATGCTTGAAGTCGAGGTCTTTGATGTTTGGGGAATCGATTTTATGGGACCATTTGTCTCATCCTGTAATAATCTGTACATCTTGCTGGCAGTCGATTATGTCTCAAAATGGGTAGAAGTCAAGGCTCTACCGACGAATGATGCAAAGGTAGTGTTGAATTTTCTTCATAAGCAGATTTTCACAAGGTTTGGAACGCCACGAGTAATCATAAGTGAAGAGGGGTCGCATTTCTGCAACCGTAAGTTCACTTCTATGATGCAGCGCTACAATGTAAATCATCGTGTTGCTACCGCCTATCATCCACAAACGAATGGTCAAGCGGAAGTGTCTAATAGAGAGATCAAGCGCATTCTAGAGAAAGTTGTTTGTCCGTCAAGGAAGGATTGGTCTTTAAAGCTCGATGAAGCTGTTTGGGCTTATAGAACAGCATACAAGACTCCACTTGGGATGTCCCCATTTCAACTTGTTTATGGTAAGGGATGTCATTTACCTGCAGAGCTTGAGCATAAGGCTTATTGGGTGTTGAAGAAGTTGAACCTTGATCTAGATGCAGCTGGAAAGAAGCGAATGCTTCAGTTAAATGAACTTGATGAATTTCGACTACAAGCGTACGAGAACAACAAAATGTACAAGGTTAAAGTGAAAAGGTGGCAGGAAAGGAAGCTATATCCTAAGTCATTTGTGTCGGGGCAGCAAGTTCTTTTATTCAACTCCCGTCTCCGACTTTTTCCTGAAAAGCTGAAATCAAGGTGGCTGGACCTTTTATTGTCAAAATTGTGTTTCCACATGGAGCGCTGGAGATTTTTTAGAATGATCCGGGCCAAGCATTCAAGGTTAATGGTCAGCGTTTGAAGCATTACTATGGGGACACGACAAACCGGGAAGTGGTTAGTGTCGTTTTATTGTCAACTTGATCGAAGGTACTCTACGTCAAGCTAATGACGTAAAAGAAGCGCTTCTTGGGAGGCAACCCAAGATTTGTTACTATAGGAACCCTTAGAATTAGTAACCTATCCAAAACCACAAAAAAACCAAAAAAGACGGGGCAGGAAAAATATTTTTCCAGAGACCACCTGGGCGCCCGCTCAGCCTTGCTGGGCGCCCGCTCAGCCTTGCTGGGCGGCCGCTCAAGATGCTAGGCGCCCGCTCAGCTCAGCTGGGCAGCCGCTCAGGACTCGTTTGCCAGAAAATTTTTTGCCTTATTAAAATACAAAAAAAAACAGAAAACCTAAAAAATAAAAACACAAACCCACAACCCACGAATTATTTTCCCATTAACCCACATTTTTTCCCTCAAACCCCACTCCTAATCAAATTTTAACCCTAATTCCTACCCTATATATACATACAACTATTCCATATACTCTCCCATATACTTTCAACCATAAAACTCTCTCCCATATTCAAAACCACAAATCTTAAACACTTTTTCTCATTTTTAATGGCACCCAAGAGATCCTGAACTATTGATAGCAGTAGCACTGTGCCTACCGCTAATTCTTCAAGGGGTACTGCTGCGAGACCTCGTTTGTTTGATAGGGCTGCTGAGGAGGAGTATACTAGGCTTCTAGGTAAGTTGATTTTGAAGGAGAGAGGATTCTTACCATCGGGGAGGGATGGTGAGTTGTTGTCGATGATTGCTGAAAGGGGTGGATTTCTTTTTGTGAGTCGTCAAAGGCGGTTCTGATGAGCGTGGTTCGCGAGTTTTATGCGAACGCAAAGGCTGAAAAGAATGGGTTTACTATTATTCGTGGGCTTACGGTGGATTATCATCCTGCGGCGATTCGCCGCGTGATTGGGCAGCGACAGAGGAAGCCCACGGAAGAGAATTAGAATGAGAAGCCCTTCGAGGAGTTTGATTTGGATTTGATTTATGCTACTCTCTGTCAGCCGGGCATGGTTTGGAAGTTCAAGACTGGAACTAACGAGTATCATTCTTTTCCGGCGATTGCGATGAATAGGTATGCCCGTGCATGGAATGCCTTTATTTGTGCTAATATTCTGCCTACTTCACATGCATATGAGGTTACAGTTGAGAGAGCAAGGTTGTTATGGGGTATTTTGAATGAGGAGTATTATGTGGACCTTGGTGAGTTCATCTACCAAGGAATTCTGAAGTTTTTGAGGGGAGCGAAGCACATGAACATCCCTTATGCATCTACTGTCACGAAGTTATACCGAGCAGTGGGAGTTCATTGGCCTTCTCATGAGCAGTTGCAGATGTCGGCCGCTCCTATTGATTCAGGGACTCTGAATGCAATACAGGAGTGGATGGGTGGAGAGCCCAAGGAGCATGGATTGGGTTATCGTTTTCCAGGAGGACGTCTAGCAGCTGGTGCTACCATGGTTAGGCCAGGTCGTGATGAGGTAGGCTCTTCTAGAGCTCAGGAGGGTGCTGGGATGGATGATGCCCAGTATAGGAGGCTGTCAAGGAGGATGGATGCTATGTATGAGACGCAGAGTTGGTTTGCTCAGGAGCTCACCCTTGCACTTAGGACTGCTTTCAGAGGCCTTGGAGCTGACATCCAGTGGCCCGTTTTTGGTGAGGACTCTGCTTATCCGCCTCCTGATATTCCACCCTCTGAGGGTGATGATGATGATTTCTCCAAGTAGGTATACCCTGTATTCCTTTCTACTACCTTCACTGGGGACATTGAAGATTTTAAGTTTGGGGGTGGTAGTTAAGGAATATTTTTGTGTGTGTGTCATGTAGTTGTATATTCATGGTAGTTTAGTTTATATAATTGCATATTTTTTCCATATAGTTTTTTATCATGATCCCTTTTGTGTTGCCTTACCAATTGATTTGTGATATTTATGCGAGTGTAGTGATAGTGTTAGAGTGATGTTGAGTCTTGTAGGTTGACATGCATGCTAGAAACACTTGTAATTTCACTAAGTCTTAGAGTATGCTTAAGGACTAGATTGTTGTCATGGTTTGATGGTTTTCAAGGTTAATCTATTGATTATGCTTAGAATTTATAATAAGTTCTTAATGATACAAGGCATGAAAAAAAAATTGGAGTAAAAATTGGAATTCATTGCTAATTGTGGCTAGGCGTCAAAATGGCTAGTAGTCGGCTCGTATTTTTATGCGAGTAGTCTAGGGTTGAGCAAGATGGAGCGAAACGCACTTGCTCAGAAATTTGAAATAAAAAAAGAATAATAGTAAAAAGAAAAGATAGAAAAAAGAAAAGAAAAAAATAAAAAAAGAGTTAATGCATAATTGATCACGAGTGGGCTCTTTGGTATTCGAGTTATTAAGTTCTTAGGGGACTTTGTGCCTAGTGACCTAAGGTTGTTATAGTCTGGGATCCGCTAACCTAACGCTCGCTAAATGGATGCTATTGCATAAGTCTTTTGTGGACCTCACTTATTGCACGGTCAAACAAGCATTTGTTGTTGTATTGAATGAAAGCATGATTCCGTAATAAGCTCCGGTAATCTTGAAGTGTTTAAGTCATTTTGTGCCTAGAATTTATTCTTCGTATAATCATGTGATTTCCTTGAGGATAGTCGAGTTACGATAATTGATCTAGTTTTGAAGCATATCTGTTAAGCATCCGCACACACCACATTTCTGGTTGTATGTTAGTTTGCATGATTTGATTGATCTTTATTCGCCTAATTGCATTTGTTGAGATGTCGTGAATTGGTTGGTTTAGTCATAGTGAGGGGGATCGCTGCATTTCATATAGATTGCATTCATGCATGTTTTTGTTTTATTTTTGAGTCTGTGACGCTTGAGGACAAGCATCGATTTAAGTTTGGGGGTGTGATAAGTGGCATTTTATACCACTTAGAACGTCTTATAATGGCTTGAATTGATGTCTTGAAATCAAGTATTTTGCGTATTTGATGCGTTTTTCTAGTGTTTGTGCATTTCAGGGTATTACTTGCATTTGTGGAGAGATTTCATCAAGAATAAGCCTTAGTACGTGCTTGGCATTGCAAGTGGGAAGTTAGGAACAGAACGCAGCAGAGAATGGGAGCAAAATAGAAAATTTTCCAGAAAGGTGTTGGGCGCCCGCTCAGCCTGGCTGAGCGGCCGCTCAGGAAGCTGGGCGGCCTCTCAGGATTGCTGGGCGGCCGCTCAGGGGCGCGAATTAAAATTCTAATTTTTAGAGTTTTTGTTCTGCTGGACTCATGACTTCTGAGGTAGCTGGGAATTATGGGGCTTCTATATAAGTAGTTTTCAGAGACGTTTCACGTGTGTTGAATCGTGGTATCAATCAAGGAGCAAGGAGATAAGGAAGAAGACCGTTTTAGCACATCACAACGAAGAAGATGAAGCATAGTTTTCTTGTGATTCTTTTATTCGTTGTATCAGTGGATGCTAGTTTTCTTTGTTTTGAACCTATTTACTCTTGTGACGTACTCTGGTTTAATATAAGTAGTTTTATTAATTATTCTCGTATGTTATTATCATGTTTTCATATAAACTCATGGTGACGATGAGTTCAATCATGGGCTAATCGTGATCATGGGCTCGTAACGATTTGCTATGGAATTCTTTAGTTAGTTGTTTAATACCTTAGTGTGTGATGATTATATGATATCTAGTATTGGTTGTGCTTATTCGTCTTATGTGCGTCGCGAACATATAAGATAGGGTGTTAATCTCTTGTGAAGCGATGGTGGATCTTGAGATTTAGAACTTGCCATGCTAGCATAGGTTCATGTATGTGTATGCATGATTAGTGGGTAACTCTAACCGTTTTACTTGCCCTGTGTAATCATAAGGAATAACTTGTGCTTAAATCGTTATGTTGTCAAATTCTATAGACATATAGGGTCTCAACATAATTGATGACTATTCAACTTCTTTCTTAATTATGGATGTTTGGTAGAATGGTATTAGTACAATGAAAGTTGGCTTTTATCAGTTTCGTGTTGTTTGATTAATATCATCACCATTACATGTTAAGGGTAATAACAATAACTATTGAAGGATGTAGTAATGAGGTTATGATCTCATGTGTGTTTAATATTGTTAATTCAAGTGTCAATTAAGTGTTTAATTCTCGTAGTTAATTTTAGTTAATAATTAGTTAATCAATCTAAGTGTTATAGTCTTGACGTTGAGAAGTAATCATACATTGGTGAGTAAGTGTTAATTGAACATAATTAATCTGAGTCTATGTGGGAATGAACTATAAAGTATTCTATATTACTTGAGAACACGTATACTTGCGTGTATTATTAGCGCGTGTTTTTCCGCCCTAACAGTTGTCTCTTATATGTTCAACTTGGAGTGAACTGCGGGCATTGTGCGAAATGGAATCCTATCATTCAGTTCCCTATTATATTCAGCTTCCATGTCCTCAATTGCATTCATCATGCTCTCAAAGTCCTGTTTATGTTGTAGAAGTTGAATCTTGTGAAGCTTGATATTGGATTGCTGAAACTGAACCAATAGCTAAACTGTTGTGTAGGATGATGACCGGTCAGTTAATGATGGCTTGTACTGAGTTAAAAACTCCATATATAAATCTCCCGGCTGAATGGTATTGGAAAATATCCAATCTGGAATATTATGATGGACGGACCTGTATCATCTCATTCACCTTCATCTTTATCACTTCCAGTTTTATCATTAAGTTCAAGGTCATCATCAGCTTCAGTAGGCATATTTGAGATAACATCATTAGCTCTCATCATTGATTCTGTGGTATAAACCAAGCCAATGATGGTTTCAGATTCCAGGTTTGATTGTGCTGCTAAAATTGGATAAGCTGGGTTTAGATGTTGAAATATAGAGGCATCTAGATTCACACTGTCTAAAGCGGCTTGATAGTGTACTTTAAATAAAGCTTCACTAGTTGGAATTGTAGCATCCAAGGAGTCCATCCTTGTACTTCATGTACCTGTTTTTCTCTCAATTTCTCCCTATTCTTACATCAGGGCTTACCCCTGGCTCATTATCCTCACACCCTCACCTTCACCTACTAAGGTGGTACTCTCAATCTCACTTATTATGCCGGAAGAAATGGTCAGCTTCTCTTTCTCACCCTCTCCTTTTTCTTGCTCACAAGGCAGCCTCCCACTCTCAGAAAGATTTTCACTCCCTCTCTGAAGTCCTACAAGTGTTAGAACAATTGTTTGAACTTCTGCACTTTCTGTGATTTGTGTGGAGTTGATTATCAAAGGCCAAGTGATATCCATTGACGGAACAATTAGAGTTACCAACGGCTGTGTTATTAAGCTAGCTGTTGATGGACTAACACTTATCAACGGATGAGAGATAGCCATTGATGAAGAGAATGAGATAGTAGTTGAAGTTTTCACTAAAGTAGAATCTGTGAAGATTGATGAAATATTTAAGGGAACGGATTTACTGCTAGTGACTGAGAGAAATGACTAACGTTCCAATAAATTCATCTAAAAATGATGAACATCAGTTTCAGAATAGGGATCCTCCATGAATTTAAGAAATGGAAATTCAGCTTGGGAAGTTGATATTAAATTAACATCCATGTGAAAAGTGGTGAGTTGTGTGCTGTTGTTTCAAATATAATTTTTGAAGAGTGGGTATGTGACTCCACATTCATAGGAGTTACATCAAGCTGACTTTGAGAAGACACAAGTTCAACAGTTGAGATGTCATGTGTTCTGTGTGTACCATGTGCACCCCGAGAGGTTTTCCCTTCTTAGACTAGACATATATTACAGGTGTGGCTTGGGCAACAGTGTCCCTCCTCGTCTTTTTATGTGCTCATGGTTGGGAACCTTGTTCAATAATGGAATCCTTTTAGGAGGATACCACTAGGGGATGAGCTAACTTCCTCTTCAATGCTTTTTCTTTTTTGAGAAGGCAAGGCATGGCATGGCTG
Organism: Apium graveolens; assembly: GCF_009905375.1. Taxonomy (NCBI): domain Eukaryota; kingdom Viridiplantae; phylum Streptophyta; class Magnoliopsida; order Apiales; family Apiaceae; genus Apium; species Apium graveolens. The sequence goes on along the minus strand of NC_133650.1, from coordinate 161,461,017 downwards.
AGCAATCATACTCTTATCATCTTCCACCTTATCCTTGGGGTTTCTTTGATGTTCACCCCTTCTCTCACCACTCACATCTCCTATCACACTCCCCTTTGGTGTGATATTTTTGGTAGTTGTTACAACAGTTGTCTTTCGAGAGACACTTGAGGTTGGCTTCTAAAATTTGGATTTTGTAATTTTTATTTTAGTTGCTAGGGCAGGAGGTTGTTGGGTTCCTTACACAACCTCCATAGCAACTGAACAAATAAATTATGTATTGAGGGATGGAGAAGAATTAGGGATATATTTTATTACCATATGCATACTTGGTGGTAACAGAAATGCCTCGTTGACATGTTTATGCATTCTAACTAGATCTCCAAGAACTCTTTTGTTTAGGACCCAACTATTCACTTATTAGTTTTGTTAGCAACATTCAAACTAGGTACCAAATTATTAGCCACCATTATAAGAAATATAGAAAAATAAATATTCTTCTTTCTTCCAATTCTATTAGCTAGCTTAGTACCAGTTTCTATCAGTATATTTTTAGAGAAATTAAAGAAATTGTCAGTTATCAGCATATAAAGCTTACTAAGAAAATCAGTAGTAATAGAAACAAATCCACTAATTTTTCCAGAAAATACTTTGATGAAGGCATCACATAAAAAGCTCAATTCTCTCCTTAAACCCTTTCTACCAATATTACCCAAATTATCAGTAGGACCAATATAACCATGTCAGCAAGAATTTGTACATTTTGAGCATGAGTGCGATCAACTAACACCTATTTTTGAAAATCTTAAAGCATTTAGAGACAACGTTAGAATTATTAGAATGAATCGACAAGGTCAAAGCAGTATTTATACTCTCACAGAATAAATTAAGATAAATGAAAAATAAATTTCCTAATTGATGCAAAAAGTAACTGTGAAAAATAAAAGTGGGTTTCCCATTAATTAAATTGGACGAAAACATATATACACGATTAAACACACATATCAAGTACTATATCCAACAATTTAGAATACCCTACTCTAAATGACTAAGATTAAGATATTGCTGACACCTAGCCGTTGATGAAATTGTTCATCAACTGCTAAATTAGCCATTAAAATTCCAGATATTTATTATGACTATCAACTGCTAAGAATAGTCGTTGATACAGTTAAATTGACTTGATCAATTTCTAACTTTCTGGTTTTGAAAACAAATTTTAGACATTTGTCATAATTTAACATTTGGCTACTTAAAATAACATTAATAGATAGTCTTAAGAAATTATGAGGAACTAAATATACCTCACTCACATACTAATCTTATGAATCTTGAGTCATCAAGTAGCTTGTTAAAGATATCTGATAACTGATTTTTACTTGGAAAAATATGAAGTTCCATAGTATCATTCATTACATGCTCCCTGATGAAGTGATACCTTATGTCGATGTGCTTGATCTTTGAATGTTGGACTGGTTTTGAATGATAGCAATAACACTGGTGTTATCACAGAAGATTGGTATCTTCTCCAATCTTATTCCATATGCAAATAATTTCTCATCCATAAAATATGTGTAAAACAACTTCCAGCTGTAATGTATTCAACCTCAGCTGTAGTGGTTGATATTGAGTTCTACTTTTTGGTAAATTATGAGACCATCTTGTTTCCTAGAAATTAACAGCTTCTAGTTGTAATTTTCTTGTCAATTTCGCAACATGTATAGTCTGCATCTGAATAACCAATCAGATCAAAAACAAATTCTCTAATACCTAATATAAAGATTTGGTGTCCCTTTGAGATATCTGAAGATTTTTTTATAGCTACTAAATGAGACTCTCTAGTATCAGATCGACACATAGCACAAAGACAAGTGGAAAGTAAAATATATGGTCTACTGGCTATTAAGTATTAAAAAGATCCAAACATGCCTCTATAACTAGTAATATCCACCTTCTTTCTAGAAGTGTTCATTTCTAGTTTAGTGGCAGTTGGCGTAGGAGTCTTGGCAGGAGAATAGTTTGATAAGTCAAACTTTTTTAAAAGATCATTCACAAATTTAGTTTGACTTATGAAAATTCCTTCTTTCACTTGTTTATCTTGTAAGCCAGGAAAATAGGTTAGTTCACCCATCATGCTCATCCCATACTTACTTTGCATTAGTTTGGAAAACTTTTTACAAAGTTTCTCATCAATAGATCCAAATATTATGTCATCCTAATAGATATGTACAAGAATACTGGAACTATTGACATTTCTATAAAAGAGGGTTTTATCCATTGTACCTCTAGTAAAATGATTTTCAAGTAAAAATTGAGAAATAGTGTTATACCAGGCTATAAGTGTTATACAGTGCTTTTAAAAGAAGATATACATACTCTAAAAATTTTAAATCTTCAAATCCAGGCGGTCGGCATACATATATTTCTTCTTTAAGTTCTCCATCCGAACAAGCACTCTTCGCATCCATCTAATAGACTTTGAAATTGGCATAAGCTGCATAGGCTAGAAAGATCCTAATTGCTTCCAGCCTTTAATGAACTGTAAAGGGGGTGAATATAGTTAAATAATCAAATCAAAATAACAGTCACAATAGAAAGAATAATTTTTATTATTGATGTATAAAAACTAATAACAATACTCTCCCAAAGGATGAACTTATATCCTTGAGAGTTTCTAGGTTATATGAATAATATAACAGTATTCGAACCACATAAAGTGTAAACCTAATATGTGCTTATATACTGTACAGTTACACAATCAATAAGAAATCCTAATAAAATACAATAAGGAATCCTAATACATGTCCATCTATTGATTGCTACAACAAGTAAAGTTCTACACCAACATATCTCTACAAAAATTTCCCCCTTTGATATCTCCTGATTTTCAGCTTAAAAATTACTCATGTGACTAAATGCTGATGTCAAATGCTGATCAGCAAATACTGAAGGTGAATGCTGATAACGTCACCTATGTCAAATACTAATATCAAATGCTAATCAATAAACTCTGATAGTTTAAATAATGGTATCATCAATTTCTTCTAACAATCTACCCCAACTTGTGCATTATGTAAATATGTACAAGTTCCTAATTGATGATGTCAAAACTATCTAAATGCAGAATTACAAACAGATATACAATCTTACATTCAGTACTTTCAGACTTTAACTCCAGTCTTAAACTCTAGTAAATCCAGTAGCATCATCAAAGAATTTCTTGAGTGCTTCAAGTACATTCAAATATATCTATATCCTCTGTTTGATATCCTTGAGCTCTTCTGTAGATTCATCATTCTGATAAATAGCAGCTCTGAGATCATGTAGATTAAATCTTCCAAGTGACAAGTCATCCAGTTCCAAGAAAACAACTATCTTACCATCAGGGTTGAAAGTGAGAACTTTTACACCTATAGACATGACCATATTGGCTCCTCCAATAGGCATATCAACAGTGTTTCCAGATTCATGAATATATTTTGGAGTGTATTTTGACTTGTAAGTCATTCCTATTTGCTTCATGTATACTAGGTCCTTCAGATAAGCAGACAATCTATAAGTAGTAGAGTTAATTACCTTTAGTAATGTAGTTACATATTCCAACTCTTTCCATGGTTTTGTTGGGTTTCGAGACATAAAATACAGCAGAAACAATGTTTAAAACTATAAAAAACCAGAATAATCGAAACTCATCGCAGGATCCATGCGAAAAGACAATATTTAATTCATGGTTAAAATGTTTACCTTAAGAATCTTTACGATTTCTGTTGTCTAATAGAGGTCCAAACTTTCAACAATCACCACATATCCCGTCACGAAATGATCTACGCCTTGAAGGTATCCACACGAATGATCGAACGGAGGATGAGTGTGTACTAGCACTCGTAAATTAGAAGCCGCCTCTTCTCTCTCTCTCTCTCTCTCTCTCTCTCTCTTTTTCTCTCAAGTTGCTAGGGTTTGTGTTTTATCTTATAAAAATGTAAAACCCTAGTTGAGGCTTAAAAAGATATTATATAGGAAAGAGAAAAAGACTTCTAACCCTAAACTAATTTAGAGTTTTAATAAATCGGAAAAGCCTAGTTATTATTAATTAAGTCTTACTTTATCACCCAATAACTCAATTTCGGATTTAATAGTAAATTCGAATTTCTTATTTATATAATTAATTAAGTCTTACTTAATTAATAACAAATTATTTGAATTACTTACATTTAATTAAATCCGAATTTAAAATTAATAATCCTACAATCATTCTTTATGTGACTCTTTAGGTTATTATTACGTTGGCAACAATTTTAAATCTAATTTAAAATTGTAAACAATGAACGGCATCTAGTAATACATCATTGTTACCCAAGTAATACTAATTAAATCGGTGATCGATTAAACCTTTCGTGAATAATGTACAATGTAATATAATCCTTTTAACCAAATATTATAGATTAAACTTGAGGCATGTTTTGTGTCATCCTCTTCATGTTTTAATCCAGGTTTCCTTGATCAATGAGTAGACTATCATTTAAACTCAATATTTAAGCACGGAGCCACGCATTTCATAGTCTAGTTCACACAAGAAGCCAATAATATCTCTCTAAAATTAGGAGGGTTAAATCCTTTCTAGATCATTCATATTTCTCACACGATTCCTAATATACCCGAAGTCCATTTGTATAATTACCCGGTCAAAGGAAACTTTTGATGTAATCAAAGTATATTAATCATCGTGTAGAAATATAATGATTTCAAGTTGAAGGACCATTACATCATCATCACTGTGAGAATTACTTATGACATAACAGACATGTAGAATCTCACATTGGGTCTATCCAGCACCATGTATATTTACATCTACTTGTGTTTTCTACTTTAGTATCTTTATACCTATGATCAATAAGATATGATCATGAATCAACAAACACACTAGTCTTAATGTATTATTTTTGTCCCTTAATAAAAATACTCGACTAGGGATATTTAGGAATATCGATACTATTCACATAATCTCATTTCTAAGTCACGTACTAAGAGATATAGAATTCATATTATATTTTAAGGACATTTATTAATCTAATATTTATACCGCGGTAAATTAAGACTTAATAAATTATTAAAAGAATAATCGATAGAACATAAACATTAATAATCCAAATGTCATAAATAAAACATAATAATGTTATCTCAAGGACACAAACACTAACAATCTCTCACATGCACTAGAGCCAATCACCCATGTATCTTATACCCATGGAACTAGTATGACCGTCATGCTTCTGATGCGATAAATCCTTAGTCAGTGGGTCTGCAATATTATTATCAGTATACACTTTATATATATGTATATCTCCTCTCTCATTAATCTCTCGAAGAAGGTGATATCTTCTAAGTATATGCTTTGATCTGGAATGGGCCCTTAGTTCTTTAGCCTGCGCAATGGCTCCATTGTTATCGCAATAGAGATCAACTAGATCTGCGATCGATGGAACCACACCAAGTCTTGTTACAAATTTCTGCATCCAAACAGCCTCTTTGGCTGCTTCACTAGCAGCAATATACTCAGCTTCCATTGTAGAATCAGCTACTGTCTCTTGCTTTGAACTCTTCCAGCTTACAGCACCTTCATTAAGACAAAACACAAAACCTGACCAAGATACTGAATCATCTCTCTCTATCTGGAAGCTAGCATCAGTGTAACCCTTTACAACTAGCTTCTTATCTCCTACATACACCAAAAATGAATCGTTAGTCCTCTTTAAGTACTTAAGAATATTATTGATAGATGTCTAGTGATCCTTACCTAGATTAGACTGGTATCTTCTCGTCATGTCCAACAAGGTACGATTTTTCCTCTCAGAAACTCTGTTCCATTGAGGCATTCCAGAATATTATTCAATGAAAAGGAACAACTATTATTCTGAATCAAAAATGAAAAACCTTTCTTGTCCAAACAAAAAATCAAAATAATGTTTGTACAAATCACAGGCACGTAAAAACAGTTATATAGTTCTAAAATAAGCCTAGTGGGAAATGATAAATGATAAGTCCCTACAGCTAAAGTAGCAACCTTTGCTCCATTACCGACATATAGGTCGACGTCTCCCTTTGTCAATGTCCTACTTCCCCGCAGTTCTTGCACATTTATACAAATGTGTGAACCACATCCAATATCTAATACCCATGAAGTAGAAGTAGAATTATTAACTTCTATAACATAAATACCTGAATTAGAAGCTCCAGTAGCCTTCTTCTTCTTCAGATCCTCCAATTAAGTATGACAGTTTCTATTCCAGTGACCCGGTTTCTTGTAATAGTGAGAAATATCACTCTTTGTAACACCACCTCCAGGCTTTAAAGCCTGTTTGGGAGAAGTTTTAGGAGTAGCGGCAGGTTTGGATCCCATCATCTTCTTACCTTTCCATTTACCTTTCCCTTTGAAATTCCCTTTGGTCTCGGCAGTTTTTAACATAGCCAATAATTCGGTAGGTGTCTTGTCTATCTCATTCATGTTGTAATTTATTACAAATTGAGCATAGTTGATGTTCAAAGATTGTAAGATCATATCTATCTGGGCTTCCGGACCAATCGCGGAACCCAGAGTAGCAAGGTACTTCATATATCCAATCATCTTCAGAACATTCGGTCCAACCGGATCACGATCACCCTGTTTGCGTGCATACAAAGCTTTGCTTGTATCAAACCTCTCTTGACGAGCCTATCCTTCAAACATACAGTTAAGGTGCTCAATCATGACATAAGCATCCATATGCTCATGTTATTTCTGATGCTCAGGACTCATAGTCGCTAGCATCAAACAGGTGACATCCGTGTCATCATCCATATGCTTCAGATAAGCAGCCTGTTGAACATGCATTGCACCTTCAGGAAGAGGCTCAGGGCGAGGAACATCAATGACATGGAGCTTTCGCTCCTGCCTGAGGATTATTCTCAAGTTCCTTTGCTAATCAAGGAAGTTTGTTCCTGTCAGCTTGTCCTTCTCAAGGACTGATCGCATAGAGAAGTTGTTTGAGTTATTTTCCATTTGATATCTATAATATTAAAATGTATAAAATATGTCACAACTGGAAAATAAAATTAACAGATAACAACTGATAAATATGAAGTCATTACAAACGGCTATTCACAACAAAATCCAAGATCGCAAAGGTTCAGTGTTTGAACAGTCCAACACTACAATTATTACAACTTTTACATAACTACTGGTCCTCACACAAATGCCAACTATACTACCTGAGCTCCCACATAAGCCTCAGCATCTCCATCGGTAGACTTACGAGCAGTCTGCTTGAATCTAACCATACTTGCTAGCTGAAATAACATGAATAAATAGCAAGAAGGGAGTCAAACGCTCAGCAAGGTATATCATAAAATAGAAATTAACATCATAGCAATTCATAATTCGAAATTTGGGTGGATGGCATCATTATTTAAGTTAAAACATTTTTAAACAAACCATTTCTCAAAATCATTTTATGACGCTACGGATTACAGCCGACGATCAGCCGTGAAGTAATCCTGAACCTCGCTGGGTTCTAATAAATTTTAGTTGTGATCCCTAGGAAACTTTTAAGCCTAATATAATAAGTGTGAAAGGGACTTGTGTCTTAGTCCAATCCACCAATCTCGAGAAAACATTCTTTTGTTTGCAAAAGCAATTATCTTTTATAAAACCGATGCTAGGGAGAAATCATAAGAATTTTAAATAATAGAGTTTAAATTATCAGTCAAGGATTGGAGTTATGGAACTCTTATCGAGAATGAATTAACTTCTCACTAGAAGGGTCATCAAAGATGAACATCAATGGTTTATCAACCAAGGAAGAAAATATTGAAAAAGGATCATAACAATAATCAACAAGATAGGGATCTTAAATTTTGAGGATAATAGATGGCATATATCTAGTTACAAAGTTTGGGTATGATAATAAAGAGTAATGAAGAAGTATGAAGTTGGATTATTGATATATCAAGGTATCAGGTGTGACGGCCTCAACCCCGGGGTTAGGAGTTGACGTCATCGACAACAACTATAAGAATAACCATTCAATAATAGGATATAACTATGACCCATTTTTCCAAGATCTTTGCCAGGTTTAGGTATGATTTAGGTTACATCTATTACAACACCAACTTACGACAAACTATCCTGACACAACTAACCTAACACAGCAACTCAACAGACCATCTGAGGTCCAGCACAACTGCCTCAGAGGAGCCTGACCCGAGAATCACAAAGCCAAATCAGATACTTACGGATATGTGAAGACAGCTGATCAGGCTATCAACACTGGACGGCTCTCACTGCCATCCTATATACTTGTTCCAGAACTCAGAGACTAGCTAGGTCTCTAACCTGCTGGACTAATCGGTTTTATAGTGCGCGCAACCGAATTAGCCTCTTACGCCACCTCAATAGGCCTACTCTGGCCCCAATATATCCCATATCTGACCGTTTTATCTAGTTTTCAAAACACTTGTACCTATCTTATTTTCAAAATCATTTATTTAACCAGCGCACATATAAAATCCATTTCGTAAATCATTCCATTCGAGATAGGTACCTTTCGAAGTTACTTTTCCCCCCAAAACAATTTAAAAACAGTGATTTATAACTACCGGGATTCGTAACTTAAAACATTTCTGTTCCATTACGAAAATAAAATATTTAGCTATTCATATGCACTGAACCATAAAAGAATGGTCAGGGGTACTTGCCTTGCAGAGCGTTACGACTATCACTGACTGATTTTGATATACTTGAACGTTCGGGCTCTCATGGAAAAATGACTGTCTCACTAGAAGACATCCCTGCTTCGCACCAATCTATCTCAAGATAGTATCCAGGACTCTCAGGGTTCTTCGCTTGGGAACCTCGAGGCACTTGCCGACTGATCACTAGATTATCTTAGTTCGATATCAATTCATGAGTCCTTCGACTAGAACCTACAAAGCCGAAATACCATGCGTTAGACGTCTAGGTATGCTTGACATATCCTCAATAACACATCTACCCATTCGATATCAATTCCCGACTCGTAATATACATAGCCTTATGGTACATGCAACAGCTAGGGTCCACATACCCAAAACGTGGTTTGGCATTTACTTTTGTAAAATACATATAAGCATTGTTTCAGTAAATTAGGGTCATCAAATATTTTGCAAAATATTTCATCACAACACGTAATTATGATTCATACAATATTTATAATTAGGTAGTTATGCGTTCGATTAGTATTCCTGATAATACACAGGATACGTTCCTGTAATTTTCGAAATTCATTTCTCGAAAATTGGATAGTATCTCCTCTGTTTATCGAACTACCCGTCGAAACACAACGACGTCAAACCATCAACAATCATAATCCAACAAATCACACAATCCAAATTTCACAATTTCCCAATCACCACTTTAACCCAACTAATTCTTATCATTATACGTATTTTATATTTTTAATTCATTTTTTATTTATTTATTTTAAAATATTAGGACTCAGAGTAAATCATCACAGTCCACCATCCGCTCGTAATGAGTCATCGCGGTACGGCGGCAAAATTCTCGGGGTACCCGGTAATTTGGATTCCAACCGAAAATTTCACCGATTAATTTTTAACTTTCGGAATATAATCCGAATAATTATGGGAATTTATTCGAAATATTATACCAAATAGTTCGAGTAAATACTTTACGTATCTACTTCGAATTTTCAGAAATTAATCGAATAAACCACCAAAAATAACACTCGAATTTCATCACTGCAATTCATCAGAGAATAAGAAAAAAAATCTACCATCACAAATGACACACGCACACGCGTGCATCAGTAGCACAGGAAACCCAACAAGAACAGAAAGGAAATGAAGCAGCACGATAATAGGTAGCAGAGTAACAGGCGGCACACGCCACCCCTCCTCTCAGAAAAATCCGAGAGGTGGCAGCAACACAACCACAATACCCACCCTAAATCATATATACACACATAGAACACACATACAACCGCAGAAACGATAAACTTTGCAAACACGCGCCGCCACCGTGCTTCCTCGCCGAAAAACGGAGGAAGGGCGGCGGCATAACACAGAACAAAAGGACTCAAGGAACAACAAAGTCGAATCAATAATTACCCGAAACAGAAACGGCCAGAGGAAATGAATTTCCGGCAAACCGAACCTACCAAGGAATCAAAGAAACAGGGGTACACAAGAGGGAGAGAGAGAGACACAGAGTCTGTGTTATATTTATTTATTTTTATTAACCTTATCAAATAGTAATCAATCCCGGCAGTACACAAAACCTATAAATTTCTGTAAGCTTAACACGTGTCCTTATTTTTCCTGAAAGCCTTTTATTTAATCCGCATTTCGATATCCACGAACCGAGATGAACGTAAAACGTTTCCCGAAAATCATGAAAATAGTCTTAAAATGCTAGAAATATCCCGAAGTAATTGAATATGTAATTTTCATAATTTTAAAATAATTCCTGAAACACAGTTTATACCCGCTTTTTAACAATTAAACGAATCAACGTGCGGGTGAAATTAATCCCGAAAATTTCCAAAATAATTTTAAAATTCTCAGAATATTCCAAACTTATATAAATATGAGTTTCATAAATTTTTGAAGAATTCGGGAATTAAATACAGATTTTACGAATAAATACAATCAGAAAATCACTCAGGGCTAAATAATTAATGAAATATTGATTTCTAAATTTTATAAAATCCCATAAATAATTATTGTAATTATAAAACCATGAAAAAAAAATTTAGAGACATTCCAATTATTTATGCAAATAAATTTACACTAAGTTCACTTTTAAAAGTGAAAACGATTCAGTACAACTCAATAATTAATTACACAAACGACCCTATGCATCATAAATCATACATAAACAATAACAGAGCAACACATAGCAGTCAAAACCAATACACATATTTATTTAATTAAATATTTAATAATAACACCTTTAAAATAATATAAAAGTATACGAGTCGTTACATCAGGGGTATAGGGATATAGTATCAAATTAATAGGGGTTTTATGATCATGGAATTTGAAATATTGGAGCTTACAAAGGCATTTTGGTATGGTACGAGTAATCGAAGTATGGCAATTACTATATATATAGCACTATAACATCTTGGAGCATTTAAGCACAGATAAGTACAAGTAATATATTATTTATACTTGGTGCATCATTGGGTTTTGAATGATCTCACTCAACTAATCTCCACAAATTTACTATCGTAGTGCAACTTTACTAGTCTCGAAACCCGAAGTGCCTAAGCTTGGTAATCTCATTTCTCTTGACCATACCTATGGCCTTACACTCTATTGACCTTTATCTAATTGGAAACACTAAGGCTTACCTAAGCCTTGCTCATAGGGTTCACAAAACTAAGTGTTAAATCATAGTGTTCTGACTTACACTCTATTGGCGATAACTTGGGCAACTTAGGATCTTTAACACTCTTTTGCTCTAGGCCTTCCTCCCAAAACTATACCACTAGACTCTTAAAACCTAAATCTAACTTATGCACTTGGAATGACACCAAGGTCTAACTTAGGCCTCCCGGGGCCTACCCTCAAAGTTGACACAAATCTGCTTGGTGACTTAAAAACTACCCTGTTTTTTACTGACTTTTAACCATTGATTCTAACTCTAAACCAACATATTTCGACTTGAAAACCTTCCCTCTACTTCTTAGTATCGGTGCTAATTAATGCCTAATGAGGACCTACATATAACACCACTTTTATGACCTCCAAACTACACTAAACCTAAATTGTCCCCTGTTCCGAAAGATTTAGTGTTTTCATGTGTGCACCTCACTAAATGGTAAGTTTTCTTAAATCTATTACTTTTGGACTCAAATATATATCAAGTCCCAACTCTCTGCAGCCCGGGCCTACCAAGGCTTAATAAATGCCCATTAAAAACTCACCTACAACTAGTGTGCAACTCTGGAAAATAGAAATGGCCTACTCTAACCCTTCCACCTTAACTTTCACTCTAAAACCAAGAACTCAACCTATAACCAAGCAACCCTACTGCACTAATACCCTCAACTAATGCCTCAACAAGTATGGAGATCATTCATACCCTAGTGTACCTTCATACAAATAATTTACCAAAACAATTCAAGTGAACCATCAACAAGATTTCGACTAAGCGAGAGAGATCATTTCTTACCAAATTCGACTTTTAGCACTTAACCAACAATAATAATCATGCATATTATCTTACCTTAACTAATTTTAGCAAGATAATGTGGTAACAACTCCTATTATGCACAAATAAATTTGAAATTAAGAGTTTAACCATACATCCATGCTTTCAAATATAATAGCAAAAATATCATGGTTTTTCATCAAAATCTCATCTTACAACTAATATGCAAGACTAGAAATAGCTATATCAAGAATGATCACAAACATGCAAAGAGTTTTATCAAGTTTCCTTTATAAAAATACATATTACTAGCACATAAGAAATGTATCTCATGGAGAAACCTTGGATTCACAAGAATCAAAGGGTTTCTCTTTGAGTTTAAACAAAAACACCACATGCAACCATAAATCAACTTTTAAACATAAGAATCTTTGGGAAGTGTGTAAACTAAGCATAGGAAGTGGAATTACACTAAGAGAATGTAGCGACTAGGAATTTCGCGACGTGATTAAGTGAATAAAGTATAATTTTGTGTCGTAATTGTGAATTTGTGTGAATAAATAAAAGGTTAAATAATAATGTGGATTATCTGTTATCTTTGTATTATAGTAGCTGGGAAATTAAAGTAACTCGTTCCAGTTTGATGAGTCAGCTAAAAGGCGAAGCTGTGATGTTGGGCCGTCAAGTTGAACGGAACCCGTCTTAAAAAGGGATTAAGGTGTTTAAGCATATGAATATGAATTATGTGTTAAATAGAAATGCTTAAATGAATATTATATTCCAGTTTGACGTGTCAGCTAGTATAGAGAGTATGATTGGGAAGCGTAGTTGAAAACGCTCAGCGTCGGGCCGTTAGTCAGGACGCGACTCGTTACGCTAAAAGTTAATATTAATAAAAGGGGAAATTTTTATGCTTGAGCATACTTCAAAATGAGTCGTGATATGTGAGTTTATGATGTTGCCTGTTAATATGCATGATTATATGATCTGGAAATTTTTTAATTGATTTTAAGGGATTTATTTGATTTAAATAAGGTTTATTGAACCTTTATATATTTTTATAAAATTATTTGAGTGTGGTCAAGGTGTGAAATTTGCTTTATTATCTTAAAAATACTCCTGGAGACTTTCTAAAAATGATAGATGAAATTATTTTGTGATCTGCATATTTTAAAATAATTTTATCCGGTAATATTTCTATTTTAAGCGTAACCTTGTAAAATTCATATAAAACAAACCGTATGCTCAAAAATTATTTTAAAAATATGGATAGAAATCTAATTTCAAGATATATATTTTAAAATTATTTTTATATCATTTTCACCTTTTTTGAGAGAGCTGTGTATTATCCAAATTTATATTTTGGAATTTTTGAATAAAAGAAAAGAAGTTTCTAGAATTAGTTGGCAAAAGATCATTTTGCCCCTCCACTCACTTATAAATACACCCACTCTTCCATCCTTCATCCCCACTCTCTTCTTCCTCTTGGATCACTTTTTCTTTCTCTTTTCTTTTCTCCCCATCTCTCCCGAATTTTATCCCCTGCTCTCTCTCTCTCTCTCACCCGAGCTCTCTCTCTCTCTCTCTCTCTTGCATGAAACATCAAATCCTACTTGGAATTTAAAGATCTTGCCATTGATCTTCATCATTTTCAATCCTCTATCTATATACTCTTTGCATGTAAGTGTTTAAGAAGGTTTTGCATCAACATATCTTGGTTATATCTCAGAAAACATAAGTTTTTAGTGTGTGATCTTAAGAGAGTATAGTGTACTAAATATGAGCTTTTCTATGGTTTTGTTTTGATGTTGGTTCGAATTTGCTAGTAAAAAAGGAGGGTTTGATTTTGATTCAAGTTTTGCAAAGGGTTTTGGTTTAAAAATCCAATTTTTGGTTCAGTTTTTCTTTTAAATGATTTGAATGGATGAGTTATGACTTGAACTTGAGTTTATGCTTAATTTTTGAACTTGCATGTTAATCACTGTTAGTTAATAGTTAATTTTTGGGCATGCATGTTGATCGTTGCTAGTTAATAGATAATTTTTGGAATTGCATGTTGATGATTGGATTTTGGTTCTATTTTATGTAAAAGAAAAAGATTTTAAAGGGTTTGCTTATTAAGAATTGAGTGAAGATAAGCTTTAAAGATAAAAATTGACTTTGCATGTTAATTTAAGAGTTGCATGTTGTCTTGTTAATTAGGGCTGAATGGTGCTTATTTTTAAGAAAGAAGTAGATCAAATAACTTGTTTGATTCGAGTCTTTGTGATAAATGATCGTTATAAAATGATTTATTGAATTTAAGTTGTAGTGAAGTTTGGTTTTTGAAGGAAGGAACTCGAATGGGTAGTTTTTGATTTGAACTATATGGTATGCTTACTTTTCAACTTGCAAGATGATTATTATTAAGTGATATATGATTTATAAAGTTGCATGTAAGATTAAGTGAATGCATGATGACAATAAGTGGTTGCATGTTGATTTCTTGGCTTGGTTCCATTATTTAGGTTCGAATTTTGAGTTAAAAAGAAAGGAATAAGTTGTTTGGTTGTCGAGTTATTTGTTTGGTTTACTATGTGTTTTTATTCAAATTTTGGGATTAAAAAGAAAAGGATGAGTCGTTTCGACATAAGGTTATATAAGTAAGGTTTGGAGTATAGTATGTTATGTGATATCATTGAGTCGCACTATGTGATTCGATGATTAATTATAAATTTGCAGTATACGGGTATATCGTAATGCATGCTATGAGAACATGGTCGAGTATATACTTGCTATGTGTTATATGAGTATACTATGATTATGCTTACGCATGAGTTTACGAGTTATGTTTTATCGCGATATGGGGTAATCGTTAGGCGTTTTGAGAAACGTTGAGTGTCAAGTAAGTTGCTTATTAGGGATTCTGTTTTGGATTGTAGATTCGGTTAGCAGAGGCATTCAGGCTAGAAAGTGAAAGGAATCTTAGGTGGCAGTAGTTCAGTTTCAGTAAAGCGGGAAAGTGATTTAAAGCAAGTAACTCTGCCTTCTCCTGTGAATTGTTTATAGAGAGGAAATTATTGATGCCATGATTAAATAGAGGCTTTTATTGGAATTTTGATATACATATTATTAATTCTGAGAAACCCTGATATTGTTCTTTTGATAATTTGATATCAGACCCTGTTCGATCCTTTGTAGTAAATATGTTAATTTGTACCCTGAATATCGTATTATTTCCTTTGTTATCTTCTGATACCGTAAACCCGGCAAGAACTTTTACATTCTTCCTTACTTAATGTCTTGATCAATCCAAATTCTTCATTGACCCGTGAACCCGGTAATGAATTGATTGTTGAAACTCTTTTGAATTGGAACTAGTTAACCTTATTCATCATTTGATCCAGTTCCTTGGTATTGATCCCTGTTTATGCTTGATCCGGTTTCTTGGTATTGATCCCTGTTTATGCTTGGTCCAGTTCCTTGGTATTGATCCCTATTTACACTTGATCTGTTCATTTTCCTTGAAATCCTGAATTGAACTGAAGAATGATTTTTGACTTGAATGAGTCTGAATGGTTTCACATTCTTGGTAATTCTAAAATGAATTTAGTCAACTCTTTTCCTTTTTCCAATACAAGGTTTTCCAAATGAATTCCTGATGAATTGGATAGAGACGTAAGACGCTAGTGGGACTAGTCCAGTCACATAAGAGGCTAGCGGGGCTAGTCCAATATAAAGCTATAATGCCATAGGTACCATAACGACCATATGGAGGTCGGTACGGGCTGATCACCCGTATTATAATTTAAAGATGGATATTCCAATCAAGTGTTCCTTTATATTCTATAAAGATGAAAATGTTTATATACTTTGAGTCGTTGCTCCTTATTCTTAAAAAGATAAAATGATATGAAATGGAACAACTCGACTCTTCATTTTGATTGTAATGTTGTGAACCCTGTCACTTTATATTAATGATAAGATTCAAAGTTTGATTGATTATTTCATTTTGTTGAGAAACACTTTGAAGTCCTGCTAATTATTTGAGATGAATGTCGGCTTTCACCCAAACCTAACCCTTCATTCCTGAAATCCCAAATCCTTTTTCATAACCCTTTCATAGCCAGAGACAAAAATATGCCACCTAGATATTTAAAGTAGAATGCCTCATATGTTGATATTAATATTGTTACTACCTTGCAGAATTGTTTATATAGTTACTTGCTGAGATTCTTTGCTCATATATTTTTCTAACCATGGCAGTTAAGAAAGAAGATGGCCAGACATAGGCGCACCACTCACTAGAGCATTCCTGGAGGTCCCTACCGTGTCGTAGGTTTCCAGATGCCAGAGCAGGTAGCTGTGTGTATGTGAGCAAGCGTATGAGTTGGAAGGATTGTATAAGTTGGATTAGATACAATGGGTTATCTATCGGTTCCATGTCGGAATCGAATAAATTTGGATTTATTATTATTTTGGGTTGTAATATACTTATTCTGGTTGGTAGTTGTAATCTTGTCTCATAATTAATCCTATTTAGATTTTGTTAGTGTTTAATCGGGGTTTATTTTATCCGCTGTTATTATATTAGTTAATGGTGTGTGGGTCCTCATTTCCCAACCCCGAGATTGAGGGTGTCACAAGTTGTTATCAGAGTAACATGATCTAGTCCCTTAGACAAGTTAGTATTAAAAGGGTATTTGGGTATATATGTATATTGCGAGAGTGTTTCGACTCATATATAGTTGAGTAAGACTATTAGGTATAGTCTAAGTAAAGTGAATAGGTCAAGGTAGCACCTAGATTTAGGGTGTGAAGTCAGTTGAATTCTTATTTAACCCTAATACTGGTTTTTGGTTGTTGTTTTGTGTTTTATTTTAAGACCCCAGTAGTGGTAGTGATTCTGACTCAGAGATTAGTTTGACCGGTACCTCGGTGGACCCTATTCCGTCCTCTTCAGAGGAGCCTGTGTATGTTAGTTCAGACCCTGAGGAGGATCCATCAGAGAGCAGTGAGATCCCTATGTAGGTATCTCCCCTGAGACCTATTCCAGAAATTCCATCCCCTGAGCGAGAGCCCGCTATGCCTGCTAGAACTGTGCCTACCAGATTGGAGGTAAGTTAGCCCAGAATTGAGACTTTGTTTACTCCCACATTTCTGAGTTGGTAGCTTTGGTGGATAGGCTAGCTCATGAGTCTAGGCAATAGACATTGGTGCTCGAGAATGAGTTAAGAGTTCGTATTCAGATGGTGGAGCAGGTTGCCCGGAGAAGATTGGACGAGGGACCATCTACTATTGATGCAGAGGCTAAGGCCATAAAGGTTCATAAGATCATTTGTTGGATGTTGACTGTGTTGAGAGAGATTCTAGATTAAGGTGACGAGTGAGTTGGTGATGAGCAAGCGGGACATCTGGTGGAGCCCGTAGTAGTTGTTATTTATTTGTTTCTTTTCAGCACCGGTAGGCTTTGGGATACTTGGTTAGATGTCGGGATCCCTTTTTCTTTTCATGTTGTATTTCAGAACTAGTGTTGGTTGCATTAGTAGTAATAGTTAGGTAGAAGTTAGGGGTAGATAGGGGATATTTTCCATTTTTTCCTCTGTTTAACCCTGTTATATTATTGCACCTTATTCTGAAACCTATTGTACTTGAACTTCTCTGTTTATGCACTGTTGAAACTTCACATAAATCTTTCATCTTGTTTTATTTTGGACCCTAGAAATCTTTATAGAACGTTTTACATACCATGTCTCTAAATAACCATGTTCAATACCTTTTAAGTCATACCCTGTATCATGTGAGAACCCTTACTGATAAGAGAATTATATAGTAATAGGATTGCATGCGCAACTGGATAATACTCAAAACCCGCAAAGCTATTTTTAAAAGAGTTTCTATTGATATATATGTCATGCTATCGTATTGCTAAATAATTGCTCAATCAGGTTTTTAAGAAATGGCCACTTCACCAAATCACCAAGAAGAAGAAACTCAAACCCAAGAACAAGAACAAAACCAAGATACACATATGATGAACCGACTCTTTCAACTTTTACAACAACCTTCAACCCCTAAAGTCGGTAATTTCAAGCAATTCCAATCCGTACATCCCCCAGAATTTGTAGGATTGCCCGACCCCATTAAAGCCCAGTCTCGGTTGAAGGAAATGGAGAAAGCTTTTAGTTAGCGGAAGTTAAGGATGATAAGAAGGTGCGATACACGAGTTATTATCTTAGGGATGAGGCTAGTTATTGGTGGGAATCTTCTAAGGCGTTGCTGGAAGGGAAAGTTATAACCTGGGAGAAGTTTATGGAGATGTTCTTAGAGAAGTATTTGCCAAATTATATGCAAGATAAGTTGGAAATGAGATTTTTGAATATGAGACAAGAAGACATGACAATGGCCAAGGACTCCTACGGAAGTGAGAAGTTTTCTCGGATTAGCAGGATATCATAGAAGATTTGTGTAAGATTTTTCTAAGATTGTTGTCCCATTGACTAAGTTGACAAGGAAGAATGAGAAGTTTGTTTGGACGGACAAGTGCGAGGAAAGTTTTCAAGAGCTAAAGGAAAGGTTAGTAACCGCATCAGTGTTGGTTCTACCTGATAAAAAAGGCGAGTTTATAATCTACAGCAATGCTTCGTATAAAGGACTAGGTTGTGTGCTAATGCAACACGGGAAGGTAGTAGCTTATGCGTCAAGGCAGTTAAAGCCGCACGAATAGAAGTATCCTACGCATGAATTGGAATTAGTAGCAATAATGTTTGCTTTTAAGATTTGGAGGCACTATTTATACAGAGAAAAGTGTGAGATTTATATGGATCACAAGAGCTTAAAGTATATCTTTACGCAGAAAGAACTGAACATGAGGCAACAGAGATGGTTGGAATTGATTAAGGATTACGACTTTACGATAAGTTATCATCCCGGGAAGGCGAACGTTGTAGCGGATACGTTGAGCCGCAAGGAAAGGTTGAATGTGTTGACTTCGTATGAAGAGTTGATCAAGGAATTTGAGAAATTGGAAATAGAAGTACGAGTTCTAAAAGTTGCGAATGAAGCAATGTATGCGATGACATTTCAGTCCAAAATTTTAGAAAAGATTCAATATTGTCAAGAACAAGTGATGAATCACGAGATCAAAAGGATGAAAAAGGAACATATCGCATTGGCTCGCGTATTTGGATTCCTAACGTTATGGAATTGAAATACGAGATTTTGCACAAAGCGCATAACTCGAGATTTTTTATTCAACCTAGAAGTATGAAGATGTACAAGGATTTGAAAGAAAGTTATTGGTGGCCAAACATGAAGAAGGAGATCGCGGAATGGATAAGTAAATGTTATACGTATCAAAGAGTGAAGCTGGAACATTAGCAACCGAGTGGATTGCTTCAACCACTGGATATAGCCGAATAGAAATGGGAGCATATCGCGATGGATTTCGTGGTAGGATTGCCAAAGACTAAGTCGAATCATGATGCGATTTGGGTAATAGTCGATCGACTGATAAAATCCGCGTGACCTATCAACGAAAGATTATCATTAGAAAAGTTGGTCAAGCTGTACTTGGACGAAATCGTAATGCATCATGGAGTACTAGTGTCTATCGTATCTGACAGAGATCCGAGATTTAACTCGAGATTTTGGCGATAATTTTATGATCATTTGGGAACAAGATTGAAAATGAGCACCGCGTATCATCCGTAGATAGATGGGCAAAGTGAAAGGGCTATTCAAATAATCGAACATATACTGAGAACTTGTGCATTGGATTTCAAAGGAAATTGGGACGATCATTTACCATTAATTGAGTTTTCCTACAACAGTTATCACGCGAGTATCGACATGCCGCCCTATGAAGCATTGTATGGAAAAAAATGTAGATCCCCTACCTATTGGGATAAAGTTGGCGAGCGCAAGCTGCTAGGCCCAGATTTAGTACAAGAAATGAAAGAGAAAGTGGAAGTGATTCGCAAGATTCAAAGTTTGATCGATTGTTTCCTTCTGTTGAGAAACAATTTGAAGTCTTGCTAATGATTTGAGATGAATGTCGGCTTTCACCTTAACCTGAGCCTTGAAACATGAAAGCCCAAATTCTTCTTCATAACCCTTTCATAGCCAGAGACAGAAATCTGCCACCTAGATATATAAAGTAGAATGCCTCGTATGTTGATATTGATATTGTTACTTCCTTGTAGAACTGATTGCATAGTTACTTGCTGAGCTTCTTTGCTCATGTATTTTGCTAACCATGGCAGTTAAGAAAGAAGATGGCCAGACTTAGGTGCACCGCTCACCAGAGCGTTCCTGGAGGTCCCTACCGTGTCTTCGGTTTCCAGATGTCAGAGCAGGTAGTTGTGTGTGTGTGAGAAAGCGTATGAGTTGGAAGGATTGTATAAGTTGGATCAGATACAATGGGTTATCTATCGGTTCCATGTCGGAATCGAATAAATTTGGATTTATTATTATTTTGGGTTGTAATATATTTATTCTGGTTGGTAGTTGTAATTATGTCTCATACTTAATCCTGTTTAAATCCTGTTAGTGTTTAATCAGGGTTTATTATATCTGCTATTATTATATTTGTTAATGGTATGTGGGTCCTCATTTCCTAACCCCGAGATTGAGGGCGTCACAAAGAAGGTGGGAGATTAAATGAAAAATGGAAGTGAATCAGGGAGGGGGGCTTCGGCCAAGAGGGTGAGGGAGGAGGAGGGAGAAGAGAGAAAAAAATGAGTGGAGTGGAGTGTGTTGTGTTTGAGTGTTGGTTTGATTTTGATCATTTTATTCTATCTTTACCCACATGCAAAAGTGAGTGGGCTATACAATTACCATACTATCCCTCTCTCTTTAAAAACAAAGTTTGCATGCAAGGGTATCTAGGTAATTTGGCTAGTGTAGAGGTAGTTAGTGGGGTTAGAAATTCCCATTCTGCCCTTGTATTTGAATTGAGAGTTGAATGCATGAATGGGTAATGGGTTGATTTGCTAATTAATAATCAAATTAATAACAAGAATAAATTTTATAAATAAAAATAAAAATCCATAAATTACAAGAGTGGTATCATAAACTAGCTTAGAATTTTTAGAAATTTTATAAAATCACTTTTGAAATTTATTGATAAAGATATTTTTAAAATGATTTTTCTCAAAATAAGAAATACACTCTATAAATCACATAAAAGAGCAAATAATACATTTCTTCCTCTCAAAATTCTTATATAATTTAACACAATTATTATGCACCAATACAATCACACAAGCACATATCCATATAATTTTATAAATGACTCCATTACAGTTATAAAATATTCAATTAAAGATTAAATAGAAAACCAGTCGTAACATCCTCTCCCCCTTAAAGGATTCTGTCTTCAGAATCTAAGAGAACAGGTGATGATACCAGGATCGCATTACAGAATCTATCTCCCATGTTGACTCTCCAACTTTGGGATTCCTCCATAGCACTCTTACCAACCTTACTGACTTAATTCTAAGACTCTTTTCTTGCCAGTACAGTATTTTAACAGGTTGTTCCACATATGACAAATCTGCCTGAATTTTTATTGGCTCATACGCTATCACATGATTGACATCCGGATTATACTTTTTAAGCAAAGACACATGGAATACTTTATGAATATGTTGCAACTGAGATGGCAGAGCTAATTCGTAAGCCACCTTTCTGACTTGAATCAAAATTTCAAAAGGACCTATATACCGAGGTGCTAGTTTCCCTTTCTTCCCAAACCTAGTCAACCCTTTCCATGGTGACTCTTTTAACAATACAGCTTCACCTAATTGGAAACTCACATCCTTTCGAGAAGGGTTTGCATACTTCTGTTGCCTATCCTGAGCAGCAAGTAATCTTTTCTGAATCAGTTTGACTGTCTCTTTCATTTGTTGGACCAATTCGGGACCTAGAATCTTTCCTTCTCCGACTTCATCCCAACTAGTTGGTGATCTGCATTTTCTTCCATGTTAGGCTTCATACCGCGGCATGCCAATACTAGAGTGATGGCTATTGTTGTAGGAGAATTCCACCAGTGGTAAATGATCGTCCCAACTTCCCGCAAAATCGATAGCACAACTTCATAACATGTCTTCAATTGTTTGTATAGTACGCTCGCTTTGACCGTCCATTTGTGGATGATATGTCGTGCTCATGTTCAACTTGGTGCCAAGACTTTCTTGGAATTATCTCCAAAATCTTGAGTTGAATCGTGGATCTCGGTTTGAAACTATCGATACAGGTATGTCGTGACGAAACACGATCTCCCGCACATACATATGAACCAACCTATCTAATGAAGTCCTCTCGTTGATTGGTAGAATATGCGCCGATTTTGTAAGGCGGTCAACTATAACCCATATGGCGTCGTGTCCAATTTTTTTCGAGGTAAACCCACTATAAAATCCATGGAAATATTTTCCCACTTCCATTCTGGAATTTTTAATGGTTGGATCAAACCGCTTGGTCTTTGGTGTTCCGCTTTTACCCGTTAACATGTATAGCATTGTTAGGTCCCGAAGTATCGTAGAAGGGGGGGTTGAATACGATACTCGCTAAATTAAAAAATTATTTCGAATCTTTTGCGGATATAAAATTTTGTGTTCGGTTAGTGGTTCCGTGTTCTTGAGGTGAATAGTGTTTGGAACAGTAAAACGAGGAACACAAGATATTCGATGAAGTATATATTTAGATATAAATCCTCGAGGGGTGTTGCTACACTCTGATAAATAAATTAACCGGCTACAATCTAAGAACAACAAAGTTCCTAGCTTCTACAAAGATCGACAAATTAAATCATATACATTGATCTAACTTTTGTTTGTCTAAGGATTTAATTACCAAGTAACGTTTATAATGTTCCTATGAATATACAAGAGTTAAACCGGACATCATAACATTAATCTGGTGAGAAGTTAAACGGATATTCAAGGTGCTTGAGCATTTCTGAAAATCTTTGCTTCTATTTTATCAGCTCTATATGTTGGAGAAGAAGATAAACAGAACTACTGAATTGCTTCTGCTGCTTGAGTGTAGTCTTATATAAATTGAAATATGTGGCTAAAAATGAACCACATAAAATAACTGATTGTACAATAAACTTGTGGCTGAGGAATAAGCTGCGGCCATATATTCTTTTTATAACCTGCGACCAGAGGAAGAATGGTTTTGTACTCAGAATTATTTCCTACAAAATATAACATGCGACCTCCTATTCATGAGGTTAACATGCGACCTCATGATTTCCTTTGTTAACCAAAATGTGGTTTCCTTTTTTTGTTAATTTGATTTCCTTTTTTGTTTTTCTTTTTCCTTTTTCTTGTTTTTCCTTTTTCTTTTTTTTCTTTTCCCTTTTTTTGTTTTCTTTTTCTTTTCTTTTCTTTAAGTGTAAATTGTAACTAAATTAATGTATAAAATAAATTTAAATATAACTTATATAAATAAACTAATTTAGATTTATAAAATAAACTTATTTAAAGTTTATAAAATAAATCATTTTAAGTTTATTAAATAAATTATATTAAAGTCCATTAAATAAATTTATTTAATTTAACAATTAAACTTTGAGCTTGGCCAATCCCTCGAGTTGTTTAGCTGTATGCCCTGCGCACCTCTTATCGTACTTTAATAGATAAACGTTCAATCCAAATACGTTCCTCAACTTAACAATTCTTCTATAAATAATACCCAGATTCCTTTCAGGAGCTGTTGACGCCTAGTGCAACTGGTCCGGTTCATAGACGACTAAATCTGATTCAGGTCTCTGCATTATAGCCTTGATTATATTGTTAAGCTTGCAACGACTTTATCGCTTCAAACACTGACTATCAATAAATAAATGTACTTTTATTGGAATCCTTTCTGGTACTTTAGACAACGTCTTCATTGCCACTACAATCTTGAATACTTCATTCACTGTTCTTCACCGACGCTTGAACATATAAATGAACTCCTATCAGTGAGTATTACTTCAAGACTGCAGTTGTCTTCTTTAACCTCTGACTATACCATGTCTTCAATTTTTCAAATTCCTATGCTTCGAACACTATCTATCTTATATTAATGTCAATACACTGAAATCTTCTGATAGCACTTATACACTGAATCTTCATCATTTCTGAAACCCTGAAAGTCTATAACCTTTATTCTTCACTGAGGCATGATCATATTAATGAACTTCTTTCAGTGACCTGTAAACAAATTTCAAGCTTTCTTCTAATCCTTTAATTCTTTGTATTTGCCTTGTCTTCATTTCTTCTGATTTCTTGTGTAGTCATAGTATTATTAACCTGTCATGTTCTAGTGTTGTTCTGTTAGGTCACACACACTGTAGAAGGGGGTTGAATACAGTGTCTAGCACAATCAAATCAAATTAAGAACACAAGTATGAAACACATAATAATCTTATTAATAAAACAGTATTACAATGGAACCGTCCTCTCTCAGTGATGACCAAATATCACGAGAGCTGCTAGGGTTACAATGAATAATATTCTCGATTTTGATAACACATATAGTGTAAACCCTATGTTATGTTTATATAGACACACAGTTACAAGATAATCTTCTAATTGATATCGAACATAAATTTGCATCCTAAAATATATCAACTAGTTATCTTTTCTTCCAAGTATTTTATTCTTCATAGAATTCTTCTTCATGCATATCTTTTCTTGTTTTAATCTCGATCTTCTTTCCTTTCAATCAGCCGCCTTCCTTATCTGAAAGTCTCCTTAAGTCCTGATATTATCTCCTGATAAATATCTTCTGATAGCTTAAGTTCTGATAACTTAAGTTCTGATATCTTAAGTTCTGACTTCAGTATAAGTACTGATTTCCAGTTAAGCCCTGATTTGTACTATTAGTTAAGATCTGAAAACTAAACACAAATCATTATTTGACATGACATCACAAATATATCTAACATGTTCTCATGTTGAGTTATCACGTACCTATTCATACAGCTACGCAGTCTCACCAACAATATCCCCCTATTTGATTGTTAAACCTAACAAACAAATAAAATAGAGAGGATAACTCAACTAACAACTTGAAGAAAGTAAAGTAAGAGGACTTGTAAGTAATGCAACTTGTTTTCTGGATCAAATACTGTACTTCCAGATTTCTTGAGTAACTAAAATGAAAGATGCTTGTTCCTCTAGCACTAAACTGATCTTCAAGTCGTTTCATCTTCATTTCACTGGTTCTTCAAATCTCTGCCAGATAACACTTCTCAGTCTTAAAGGAATCATCAGTAGCTTCTTTTGTAGAACCATATTTCCTGTTGAGAAGCACATATCTCTCTTGATTCTCCCCCTATGAGAATCAACTGCTTAAGAGAGATCACTTTTATTTACCACCTCTCCCGTACGATAGGATCCGCAGATAAAAACCAATGGTACTCCCCTTTTGGAAAATAGCTTCTCCCCTTATGAAGAATAATGATGAACCAATCCACTTCTTTTGATAGTTTTTGGTGTACATATGCTTTACTTTTTTCTTTCTTCCTGCTATTTCTCTCCCTTAGTTGAGGAATCCTTCATACTATTACTTAAGCTTTTATCTCCTCCTTAAAGAAGGAATGTATGTTGTTTTCTGAAGGAGTTCTCATATTTTACTTGGTTGGAAAAGAAATAACAAGTCATAGCCTGATCAACCATGTCCCTTTAGATGCTGCAGAAATGGCTTCACCGTTGATCATCCTGTTAACCAATATTCCCAACTCCTTATGCCTCCCAACTGTGAGATCACCAATTGCTACCAATTATTAGCTATTGTTAGGTCCCGAACTTGTTAGGTCCGAAGTATTCTAATCCAATCTGTAAATGTCAGCTCACTAAGAGTTAGGTTCCAGTCATAAACAGATTCTAGACCCGAAGTATCAAGAACCATGTTTAGAAATAGGGAATGGGATATGGTGTTTCTCTTTCTTCCTCACTGTGAGTGTGTGATTCTATTTCATGTACCTCACAAGTGTTTCACTCTTCTCTCCACTCGTGTTTAGACTCATTCTCACATGTGTAACACTCATCTTATAGCTCCAAAATCCAGCTGTACCTTCAAGGAAAATCACCTTAGCCATCCTTAAGGAGGTCACAGGTAGTGCAATGGGAGTTCGTAAATCCCCATCCTTGTTAGACTCGTCAGATGAATCTGAGTCATAATCTACAAGTTTCTAGTTTCCCTTTGAGGGTTCCAAATTTAAACTCTGGAAGGTAAACAATGATCCAAAGAATTTAGTGTTAGGTCACACACACACTGTAGAGGGGGTGAATACAGTGTATAGTACACTTAAATCGAACTTTAAGAACTTAAGTAACAGAAAACAAACTTTATTAAAACAATAAACTCTGTTACAGTATGGAACTGTTACCTCTCAGTGATGAACAAATATCATGAGAGCTGCTAGGGTTACAATGAATAATCTTTTCTAATAATGATAACACTTATAGTGTAAACCCTATGTCTGTGTTTATATACCACACAGTTACAAGATAATCGCTAATTGATATGGAATATAATTCTGCTTCCTAAAATATATCAATCAGATATCTTTTCTTCCAAGTATTCCATTCTTCACGGAATTCCTTCTTCATGCATACCTCTTCTTATGTTTATCTCGATCTTCTTTCCTTTAATCAGCTACTGTCCTTATCTGATTGTCCTTCAGCACTTAAGTTCTGATATCTATCTTCTGATGATTATCTCCTGATAATATAAGTACTGATATCCTAAAGTCCTGACTTCCAGTATAAGTACTGATCAACAGTTAAGTACTGATTTATCCTGTTCACGTAAGATCTGAAAGCTAAACATAAAACATATTAGCCATGACATTATCAAATATATCTAACAATCTCCCCCAACTTGTAAATTAACAAAATATACAAGTTTAACAGATATTTGATGATGTCAAAAACATTAAGTACAAATGCATGAGAAATAGACTAGATAACTACAACTTACAGTCCTTAAAGTTTTTACCAATTTCAACTTCTGATAATAACTTCAATCTGTATAAATATCAGAATTTAAGCAGTTGTAGATCTTCGACTTGGCTTCTTCATTTTCTGATCTCTCTGATGTCAGGAGTTGTTCTGAGATAGTTCTTCAACAAACATTTCTCAGCATATCTTAGTTCATCAATCATTCTCCTTTTAACACCTTTAAGCTCTGCAGTATCTTCACCAGTTTGAAAGATTGCAGCTCTGAGATCATTAATCTTTGCTTTTCTCAACTCCTGGTCTAGTCTTATGACATAAGCTTTGTCAGACTCAAGATTGAATTCAAGTCCCTTAATACCAAGATACGTTCTGATCTGTGCAGTATTAGGCTTCATATCAACAATATCACCATTGTGATCTCTGTACTTTGGAACATATATGCTGTCAGACTTAACAGAATAAAGCCTTTTATGTCTCTGAATCTGTTCTTTTAAGTAGTTTGCAGCAGTCTCTGTTATTCTGTCATCCACTTGAAGTAAGAAAAGTACATGCTCCAATTCTTCAAAATACTTCAAAGGAAAGGCATTTTGTCTTATATGATAAACCCTACCATCTGTCATGAAATAAAACATGATGTATTCTTTCAAGTAGGTATGGTAAACCATCTGTACAGATTCCAGTTGATTCAATCTCTCAGGAGTTGCTCCAATACCTTGTTCACTCAAGGAAGTTGGATCATTGGTAGTGTTGTGTACTCTTCTTTCATCAGCACTTCCCAATCCAGTTTTATCTCTAGCTTCCTTTTCAGTAACTACTCTTGCTTCAAAACCACTTGCAGTAGTCTTCAAAGATTGAGTCTGTTTTGCTTTAGTGAATCCTGGTAGGAGTGTCTTTGATCTATTTTCTGATATCAAGTTAACTTGAGCTCTGTCAGAGGTTACTTGCTTCTTCTGAATATCAGAACTTACAATTTCTTGACTCTGAACAACTTGAGCCATGTCAGAGGTTATTTTAAGAACTTTTCTTGAAGTCAGAGCAAGATCATCTTTTCCATCAGTAATTTCTTCTTCCTCAGGAGGTACATAAGCCTTGATAGGTTCACCAACCTTTTCTTTACCCTTGGATCTTGGATCTATCTGTGGTTGTGATCTAGCCAATGTTGCTTCAGTATGTGTCCTTCCTTTGATCACAATGCCTTTAAGTTTTGGAAGTAACTTTTTACCAGAAGCTTCAGATTTAGATGTGACTTTCTCTGATTTAAGTCTGGCGTCTTCTTCCTTTAAACTTTCCAAGTCCATCCCTGGATTTTCTTGAAGAAATAACTGTCTTGACATTTCCTCATCAAGATCTAGAAGTTCATCAGAACTTATCCTTTTACCAGCAGCAGAACTTATTCTTTTCCCAGTATCAGAACTTGTTCTGTGACTAGCTTGTCTTGATGTAAACCTTCTACCTTGACTATGACCACTACCCATTCCAGAGTTTCCTTGGTCATCTTTTCCATCATCCTTTCCTTGCAGTGTCTTGTTGGTTTTGCATTTGGACTTAATTACCTTCTCCCCCTTTTTGGCATCAGCAGGTAATAAAAGAGAGATAAGTAGTTCCACTGAGGTCTGGATTTCAGTAAGTTGCGATTGCTGAGAAGCTTGATTTGTCAGAATTTGATCAATCTGAGCTTGTTGTTTCTCTTGAGTTTTCTCAATATAAGCAATCCTGTCAATGGTAGGTTGAAAGAACTTTTTCTTATCAATTTTCCAAACTTGTTCCTGTTTGATAAAGTTCTCCTGAATCTTGTGTAGCTCTGCATGAGTATTGGAATGAAGACCTTGTAGATGTTTAGTACTCAATGCAGTGACTCTAAGTTGGGTTTTAAAATCTTCAGAATTTAACATTTCATCAGCTTTAGTCAAGTGCTCAGCAAGATGTAAAGCATTTGGAACACATGAAACTGAGTTCCATTCCTTAGTCCACTCCTGACCTGCAGGAGTTTCACTCCAAGGCACTGGTGCATCCCTGATAACAAACTCCTTTACCAGTTCAGACTTAGGAAGAGTCGGTGGAGGAGTATGTCCTGAAGGACCTGCTTCATCAGCATCTACAGTTGTAGCATCTTCACCAGTATCTCCAATATTTGCAGCATCAGAACTTAAAGAATCAGTATCTTCTGATAAGACAACAGTGTGAGTAACAATAGAGTCTTCAGCATCCTCTAATTGCTGATCTGATACTAAGTTCTGATCAACAGCCATATCCTGATGCTCACCTAAAATCTGATCATCAGCATCTTGATGCAGAGAAGGTGTTGTTGATAACTCTGGAGTTTGAATAGCATCAGTAACAGGTGTTGTGGAAGGATTATTTGTTGTTGGAGCTTCTAAGAAAAGTATTTCAGGCACAACCAGGTTCTGAATATCAATTTCAGCACTTGTGCCTGGAGTAACAAGAGACACAGATGGTGAGTTAGCCTTGTCAGATACAGCTTCCTTAGATGGAGTTGATGGAGAAGAAGTGACTGGAGCAAATTTCCTGTCTTGTGAGATCAGAGATTCCTGATCCCCTTTCTTAGCTGCTTCCTCCTCATCATCTGAAACTGGCCTTTGTGCCCTCTATTTCTTGTACTTCCTTGTTGATTTGGATTCCTTGGGAGTTTCAGGAACTATCATACATCTAAGCCTCTTGAGAAGCCTAGAACCCCCAATTTCAGAATCCTTCTGAGAAGTTGCTTTCTCAGCTTCATTCACCACAGGTTCTGAAGAAGGAATCTGTTCCTCAGAATCTGATTCATCTCTCAAAGTAATTCTCCTCCTCTTTTGAGGTGTTTGAGGAACAGTCTTTGTTCTCTTTGGCTTAGAGGATATAGGCTTCACAGTAGGTGCTGAAGAAAAAGGTTGAGCAGTCTGTGAAGTGGAGAGATAGGATTTGAGATAAGTTCTGAGGGTAGGTTGAGTAGAATGAGAGGTAGGTACTGAGGTTGATGGATGTTCGGTGGTTGGAGGTGGTTGGACATCAGAGTAAACAGATCTATAAGTATCAGGATCAGCATTTACCAGGATCTGTTTTACAGACTTAGGAATCTGTAATGGTCTAACCACTTTCTTCTTAGTATCAGCATTTACTAGGTCATTAAAGTATCGTTTTGCAACCTTAAAAGGTGGGGTTTGAGTGATGACTAAATGAGGTTCATCAGTATAGTAAGTGTAAATAAGTTGACAGAATCTAGCAAAATAAACAACATCTCGATCCTCTGTCATCCTATCCCCAATAAAACCAATTATTCCAGTTGCAAAATCAAAATGAGTTTGATGGATAATAGCATACCCTATGTGCTGACTCAGAATTGGGATAGCATCAAAATTTGAACATTTGTTCCCAAAAGCTTTGGTGATGCAATCAAAGAAGAAACTCCATTCTCTTCTGATATTAGCCCATTTCAACTGTCCAAGTTTCGTCAGACTCTTTTCATATCCCAATTCAGCCATTAACTCCCGAAGGGCTGAGTCCTCTGGAATTGAGAAAGTACAATCTTCTGGAAGATGTAAAGCCCTGCGTACTATACCAGGAGTGACTACAAAGGATGAATCACCCACTTGGAAGATAATACTGGGAGTTCCACGGTTACCACCATCATCAAAAACTCCAGTCCTCCAGAACCTCAGAACTTGTTGACTTGAAAATAATTCAGGCTGAGTTAAGGCGTACCCAACCTCACTATATGCAAGAAGATCTTGCACAAAGTGCAATTCAGATGGAGCTTCAGCATGATCAAGAATTGCAGCATAGTTGTTTGGAACAAACTTTGCTCCATCAATGATTAAATCCTTTGGTGCCATGTGAAAAAATATTGAAATTCAAGTATGCCTGTTAGGTGTTTGAGATAATGTCTGTATGAAAAACCAACGTGAGAAAGAAGAGAAGGAGAGTAAAAGTAAGGAGAGAGATAAAGTATAAAGAAAATAAAAGATTAAAGAAATCTTCTCTCTGTTGTACTTATACTTTGAACAAAAATGTTACCGTTGGACACCTGTCAGACATGCAGTAATAACGGACAGTTACTGGGCTCGAGAAAACAGGAATCATTACTTACCCAGTTGCC
Organism: Apium graveolens; assembly: GCF_009905375.1. Taxonomy (NCBI): domain Eukaryota; kingdom Viridiplantae; phylum Streptophyta; class Magnoliopsida; order Apiales; family Apiaceae; genus Apium; species Apium graveolens. The sequence goes on along the minus strand of NC_133650.1, from coordinate 161,429,816 downwards.
TAGTTTCAAGGAAAAACCGTTCCATTTATCAAGAGAAACAGTTTTAATTCAAAATTTAAATCGTTAGCACTGATTGAATTATTTTTCACTGCATCATTGAAATTCTGAAAATACATCACATGAAAATGACCAAGATAAATTAGATATATAAGTGCTGAAAATGAATCAGAACTTAATATAAAACAAAAGTTATATGGTCATCAGAATATCAATCAGGATTTATCAACACAAGATAAAATAACTCAGAGACAAAATCTTGAAGTAAAACCAATTTTCATTAATATATCAAGACAATATATTTATGAAATGGAAATTACATCAATACTTATACAAGATTTTCCCTAAGCTCCTAATCCTAACATCAACAGCTTTAGTCCTAGCTAAGAAGCCTGACAAAGCTGAGGATGAAGAAGAACAGGAAGAAGACAAGATTAAGTCATCTTCCTCTTCCTATCTTCGACGAACAAGATGGCGAGTCGTATGATTCGCTCTTGCTGACGGATAGCTTCCCGCCTTTCCTCCTCCAATCGCTCCAGATGGCGATGGTAATCCATATAGAAGAATAGAAGGTGAGTCAGCACCTCCTGTGGGACAGAATCCCAGATCTCCTCAGGAATGGCTGTTACATGCCACTCCTGCTGCCACTCGGCACAACTTAGCTCCATAGTGAAGGTTTGGTTGTTCAAAAACATGTTGTATCGAACCATTGTGTTTTTGACAGAAGAAGGAGGATAAGTGTGTGAGAAGAATGTGATGGAAAGACTGATGTCAAGTGGTTGCTTATATAGGCAAGAGAATGCCAAGAGACGCAAAGATATTTAATGCTGACAGGTAGAATTAATTCTACCTCGTCTCCCTAGACTTTGAAAAAGAATAACAGTCATTGGAAGGAGGAATCATGGTCTAGACCGCATAAGACACAAGAAACAGTGGACTGTTCAAGTACAAATACCATTAATCCTAATCATAGTGACTATTAATCTTCCACTTCAACATATTCTAGTTCGAACTGAGACTGTTACCAAATTTTATTCACAGATAAGCCAAGTAAAGGATTAGACCGAGAAATCAGAACTTAGACCTATATCAGAACTTAACAGTCATCAGAACATAATTTCTTAACTCGAAAAAGGAATGCCCATCTTAGTAAGTACTCATACAAGTTCTGAGTTATGGACGTTAGAACTTAATCATCAGAACGTGTAACTTAGAACTTATCCTCAGAATTTGTGCAATAATGACACTATGACTGTTTATCTAAAATAACATAGACCACCACAGAAATTTTCATCATCCAGATGGAATGATTAGTGTGTGCATTAAGCTAAAAACAGACAAAGAGTAAAGTCTGATTCACTTCAGTACATCTTAGAAATAAGGCATAACTAAAATTTTGCTAAAGATCTGTCAGTGTCCTGAAACCTACTGATGAATGAGTTCATGCTTGAGTCCATCTCAACTGTTTTCTGCTAATTTTATGCATCTTTTGCAATTCTATTTTACAGTGGCTTCTCAGTGTAAGTGAGTCACGACTGTTTATCAGAATTTATGCTATTTTCAGAGTATTTCTCCAGTAATCATAGAGTGTGAAAAGTCACCAAGAAAATATTTTGCTTTTCTAATGCATATTTACTTAATACCAGCAATGCACTTGGGTCGTCCCTTCCACATTTTTACTCTAGATCTCAAAGGAGTACCTGATTTTATTCTTTGATCTTTTTGCTTTTTCTTTTGATAAGAGAGATTCATCAGCACTTAGTACATTCAGCAGTTGTACTAGTATCAGAACTGAACAGATGAGTAGCATTATTCTAATTTGTGACTTAGTAATAAGATATACAAAGTAAACTTAACTAAGCTCAATTATCAGAATTTGCTAGTGTCATAAGATTTCCACCGAAATAATTACTTCTTACATGGAAGCATTTGTTTATTGAAGACTACTAGGTCAGTTATCTAGCACAGTTATCCTCATAGGATTGAATAGGTACTAGAACAAACATATCACTTATCAGAGTTTAGAAACATATATTAGACAATAGTCAGTACTTAAAGACATTTATCAATTAAGCACAGAATATACAATGAGATTAATTCTGTAAATACTGAGCATAAAGTCTGATAACATAGAACAAGTCTAAGCAGATTTAGAGAAAGAACCTGAAACCATTCCAAGTTCATTTACCAATCTTATAAAAGTAGCTTCACATAATGGTTTTGTGAAGATATCTGCCAATTGTTGATCTGTGGGAACAAAATGCAATTCCACTGTACCTTCATCCACATGTTCCCTGATGAAGTGGTACCTGATGCTGATGTACTTTGTCATTGAGTGTTGAACTGGATTACCTGTCATAGCAACAGCACTTTGATTATCACAGTAAATAGGGATTTTGAAATATGTTAACCCATAATCCAGTAACTGATTCTTCATCCAAAGAATCTGTGCACAACAGCTTCCTGCAGCAATATACTCTGCTTCTGCAGTTGATGTGGAAATTGACTTTTGTTTCTTGTTGTACCAAGAAACCAATCTGCCTCCAAGAAATTGGCAACTTCCACTTGTGCTTTTCCTGTCAATTTTGCAACCTGCAAAATCTGTATCTGAGTAACCTATTAGTTTAAAATCTGATTCTCTAGGATACCATAATCCCAAAGCAGCTGTTCCTTTTAGATACTTAAAGATTCTTTTTACAGCTGTTAAGTGAGGTTCTCTTGGATCTGCTTGAAATCTTGCACAAAGACAGGTAGCATACATGATATCAGGTCTACTAGCAGTTAGATAGAGTAGAGAGCCAATCATACCTCTGTAGTCAGTAATATCTACTGATTTACCGGTATCATTATCCAGTTTTGTTGCAGTGGCCATTGGAGTGGATGCACTTGAACAATCTTGCATTCCAAATTTCTTTAGCAAGTTTCTGGTGTACTTGGTTTGACAAATAAAAGTGCCTTCCTCATTTTGCTTGACTTGAAGGCCCAGAAAATAGCTAAGTTCCCCTATCATACTCATCTGATATCTTGACTGTATTAGTTTGGCAAACTTCTTGCAAAGTTTGTCATTTGTAGATCCAAAAATGATATCATCAACATAAATCTGGACCAGAAGTAAGTCCTTTCCATGGATGAGGTAGAACAGTGTTTTGTCTATTATCCCTCTGTTGAATCCACTTTCCAGAAGAAACTGAGCTAAAGTCTCATACCATGCTCTAGGAGCTTGCTTAAGTCCATAAAGTGCTTTGTCAAGTCTGTAGACATAATCTGGATGTTTGGTATCTACAAAACCTGGAGGTTGTTCAACATATACCTCTTCCTCCAATTCTCCATTGAGAAAAGCACTTTTCACATCCATTTGAAAGACAGTAAACTGTTTGTGAGCAGCATAAGCCAAAAATATCCTTATGGCTTCTAACCTAGCAACTGGTGCAAATGTTTCATCATAATCAATTCCCTCCTGTTGAGAATATCTTTTTGCAACCAGCCTTGCCTTATTCCTTGTAATTATGCCATCCCTGTCAGTTTTGTTTCTGAATACCCACTTTGTACCAACAACAGATCTATTCTTTGGTCTTGGTACTAGGGTCCAGACTTTGTTTCTTTCAAATTCATTCAACTCTTCCGGCATTGCTTGCACCCAATCAGCATCTTGAAGAGCTTCTTCCACTTTCTTTGGCTCAGTCTGAGAGAGAAAAGAATTGTAAAGACACTCATTTGAAGTACCTGTTCTAGTTCTGACACCTGCATCAGGATTTCCAATTATCAAATCAGGTGTATGTGATTTTGTCCACTTCCTTGCAGATGGAAGGTTTTCTCTAGAACTGGATGCTCCCCCATGATCCATGCTATCTTCATTTTCATTTTCTGATGCTCCCCCTGAAACTATGCTCTCTGAGTTGGATTCTTCAGTATTTAGATTTTCAGCACTATCAGAACTTGGCTTATCAGAACTTGACGAATCAGAACTTGAAGAGCCAGATGCATGTTCGGATGTTTCTTGAGATGTGGTAGGATCTTGAGTATGCTCCCCCTGCATAGGTGCATCTTCCTTTAACGTAGTCACCACAGTTTCAATAACATCAGAGTTTAATCCATCAGAGTTTGCAGTATCAGGACTTAGACTGTCAGGATTTTCAGTATCAGAATATGAGTCTTCATTTTCAAATCTCAGCTGATCATGGTCAATAAAATCTTTAAGACCAGTGATCTTCTTGTCATCAAAAGAGACATTGATAGATTCCATGACCACTTTTGTTCTCAAATTATAGACTCTAAAGGCTTTTGTGGAAAGTGGATATCCAACAAAGATTCCTTCATCAGCTTTTAGATCAAACTTTGATAGCTGTTCAGGATGAGTCTTGAGAACAAAACACTTGCATCCAAATACATGAAAATATTTCAGATTTGGCTTCTTTTTCTTCACCATCTCATATGGTGTTTTTCCATGCTTGTTAATGAGTGTTGCATTTTGAGTAAAACAAGCAGTCTGCACAGCTTCAGCCCAGAAATAGGTTGGAAGCTTTGCTTCTTCAAGCATTGTACGTGCAGCTTCAATGAGAGTTCTATTCTTCCTTTCAACAACTCCATTTTGCTGTGGAGTTCCAGGAGCAGAAAATTCCTGCTTTATTCCATGGCTTTTGCAGAACTCTTCCATTATCAAATTCTTGAACTCAGTGCCATTATCACTCCTTAAAATTTTCACAGAATCTTTGACCATTTTATCCAGCTGTTTGACATGATCAATCAAGATAGATGCAGTTTCACTTTTTGTGTGCAAGAAATACACCCATGTGTATCTGGTGAACTCATCCACTATGACCAACGCATACTTCTTCTTTGCAATAGACATGACATTTACTGGACCAAATAGATCAACATGTATAAGATGATAAGGCTCAAGAATTGATGATTCAGTCTTGCTCTTGAATGAAGATTTTCTTTGTTTGGCTTTCTGACATGAATCACAAAGACCATCAGGAGCAAATACTGTGTTTGGCAATCCTCTCACAAGATCTTTCTTGACCAGTTCATTTATATTGTTGAAATTTAAATAAGAGAGTTTCTTATGCCAATTCCAGCTTTCTTCAATTGATGCTCTACTTAACAGACAGATTGCAGAGCCATCAGTACTTGTTGAAAGCTTAGCTTCATAAATGTTACCACGTCTGTATCCTTTCAGAACAACTTTGCCTTTAGATTTACTCACAATTTCACAGTGTTCTTCAAAGAAATCAACATGATAACCTCTGTCACAGATTTGACTTATACTCAGTAGGTTGTGTTTAAGTCCTGAGACCAGAGCTACTTGTTTAATTATGACATTTCCAAGATTGATATTGCCATATCCCAATGTTTTTCCAATGTTGCCATCTCCATAAGAAACACTTGGGCCAGCTTTCTCCACAAAGTCTGATAGCAGGGCCTTATTTCCAGTCATATGTCCTGAACATCCACTGTCCAGAACTAGAATATTTTTCCTGTTGCCCTGCAATCACAAAGACCACTAATTATTAGTTTTAAGGACCCAGACTTGCTTGGATCATTTGGCCTTATTAAGTTTGTTAACATTTGCAGCGGATTTAGCATCAGAGTTTATGTTAACATTTTTCTTATCAGAACTTACACTATCAGACTTTGAATCAGAATTTACACTAGAAGGAACAATGGAAACTTTCTTCAAAGAAGGTTTTATTTGATAATAATCATAGTACAAACTATGATATTCCTTACAAGTATAAATGGAATGCCATAAACTACCACAATGAAAACAAGGATTTTGTGGTTTGTATCTAACAGACTGACTCTTAACTCCTGATTTTGAAGGTAAGGAGTTAATATTCTTATTCTTCCTGCAAAAAGAAGCCAGATGGTTAGAACTTCCACAGTTATGACATGTTTTCCTAGGAGCATCAGGAACAGGTTTATAATCATTGCTTTTATTCACACCTTCCTTTCCATTCCTATTTTTCCTAGGTGATTTTACCTTGTTTGTATTTTTGACATCTTTCAGCTTATGCTTAAGCTGCTTCTTTGTCATTAAGCCTATGTTCACTTCAGCTGTCTTTTCCTGTTTTAGTTTGTCAGAAGTTAATTCCTCTTTAACTTCTGATTTCTCATTTTCAGACTTTACAGTTACAAACTTAACAGGTTTAAACTTTGGCTTTTGCTTAACAACAGGCTTAATTTCTTCAGTTCCTTTATCATTCTTATCTTCTCCATAACCTAAGCCCTCTTTCCAGTTTCCACTACTTAGCAAATTTTGAGTTGTTTTGCCAGAGTTAGTCCAAGTCCTGATAATCTCTCTTTCCTTTTCTAACTCAGTTTTTAGAGATTCATTTAATTTTAGCACTTCATTCCTAACATAAAAAGCATCATCTCTATCCTTCTGAGTTTGATGGAACATGACTAACTCTTTTTCTAAGAAATCATTCCTTTTCGTAAATGCAAGATTTTCAGAAGTTAATCTTTCACATGTTAAAGTTTGGTCTCTATAGCTAACAAACATGATTTTAAGATATCTTCTCAACTCATTAATATCATCAATATTAAAAGCATAAGTAGTCTGAGGTACCTTTGTTTCAGCAGCTTCAGAACTGCTCTCCGCACTTTCTTTATCAGCATTTGCCATCAATGCATAGTTCTCCTCACTTTCAGAGTCTGAGGTGTCTGTCCAGCTTTTCTGCTTTATGACAAGAGCCTTGCCTTTGTCACCCTTTACCTTCTTGCAGTCAGGAGATATGTGGCCTTTCTCACCACAGTTATAGCATTTAACATTGGTGTAATCTCCTCTGTCAGACTTTCCTCCTCTGCCTTCAGATCTTTTGAAATTCTTCTTATCAGAACTTATGCTTTTCCTGGAAAACTTCTTTCCCTTCCTGAACTTCCTGTATGCAATCTTTGTGATTCCTTTCACCATAAGAGCACACAGCTTCATAATTTCCTCATCAGCATCAGTCTCAGGCAAGCTTTCAGAATCTGAGTCATCATCACTCTCAGAACTTGATGACTTAGTATCAGACTTTATGAAAAGAGCTTTACCCTTGTCTTTCTTTGAGGAAGCTGCTTTGGGGAATTCTTCTTCAGCCTTAAGAGCAACTGTCCTTGACTTTCCTCCTTTCCTCTTGCTTCTTTGTTCCATCTCCAGCTCATGAGTCTTGAGCATTCCATAGATTTCGTCAAGAGTTGTTTCATCAAGATTGTAGTCGTCTCTTATTGTCGTTGCCTTCAAATCCCAGCATTCAGGAAGAGCTAACAGGAACTTAAGGTTTGAATCTTCAAGATCATACTCTTTATCAACCAATGACAAATCATTCAAAAGTTTGACAAATCTATCATATAAATCATTCAATGACTCATTAGTCTTTGAGTCAAAGTGTTCATACTCTTGAGTGAGTATTGTCTTCCTGTTCTTCTTAATTGTGTCAGTTCCCTGACACCTTGTTTCTAGAGCATCCCATATCTCCTTAGCAGTCTTGCAGTTGATTACCCTGTTTGACATTACATTATCAATGGCACTATGCAGTAAGTGTCGTACCTTAGCATCCTTAGCAATTGATGTTATATCCTCAGCAGTATAATCACTCTTCTCCTTTGGTACGGTCTTTGCTGCTTCACCTGCAACTGCAACAGCGAGTTTGGTTGGTTTGTGAGGACCTTCCTTGATTCTATCAAGGTATTCTGGATCTGTTGCTTCCAGGAACATGGTCATCCTTACCTTTCATATGGGATATTCAGATGGTCTCAGTATGGGGACTCTGATGGTCTCATACCGACTCTGAATTTGTGTCTTTGGTGGTTCCTCAGTTGTGGTAGGCTTAGTTGGAGTTTCTGTGTCCGACATGATTGTGTTTGGATCTTTAACTGTATGTAAGTTAACAGATAGGCTCTGATACCAATTGTTAGGTCACACACACACTGTAGAGGGGGTGAATACAGTGTATAGTACACTTAAATCGAACTTTAAGAACTTAAGTAACAGAAAACAAACTTTATTAAAACAATAAACTCTGTTACAGTATGGAACTGTTACCTCTCAGTGATGAACAAATATCACGAGAGCTGCTAGGGTTACAATGAATAATCTTTTCTAATAATGATAACACTTATAGTGTAAACCCTATGTCTGTGTTTATATACTACACAGTTACAAGATAATCGCTAATTGATATAGAATATAATTATGCTTCCTAAAATATATCAATCAGATATCTTTTCTTCCAAGTATTCCATTCTTCACGGAATTCCTTCTTCATGCATACCTCTTCTTATGTTTATCTCGATCTTCTTTCCTTTAATCAGCTATTGTCCTTATCTGATTGTCCTTCAGCACTTAAGTTCTGATATCTATCTTCTGATGATTATCTCCTGATAATATAAGTACTGATATCCTTAAGTCCTGACTTCCAGTATAAGTACTGATCAACAGTTAAGTACTGATTTATCCTGTTCACGTAAGATCTGAAAGCTAAACATAAAACATATTAGCCATGACATTATCAAATATATCTAACATTTAGCATAAGATCAAAGTTTCCTTCGAACATCTGTGAAGACATTTCCTTGTGACTCATCAGGTAAATCTGAATCATTGTCAACAAGTTGTCGATCTGCGCCTATGTCAGATCCACTATCCGCAGATGCATCCAGGGGATTTAAGTCTAGGGAGGTAGACACTGACCACTGACATATGGCTATTGGATCAGTATCCTCTCCTAACAACTGTAAAGGCAATTGGTCCATTAACGAACCTTGAACAATCGAATCTGACCATAAAATGGTCGAAACTCTTGTTTCCGTCAACTCTTCTTTTGTGTGTGTAACCTATCCTTGTGTATCAATAATTGTTTATGTTTGAGGTGGTGACACTACATCGGATGCCCTGGCCGATAGACAAATTTCAATAGATGCACCCTGTTGAGAGGATGAATCTAGTAATTGTTTCTGTGCTTTTTCAGCCATTACATCTTTTTGAGAAGATGTATGGGGGCTAGTAGTTGCCTCGGTTTAAATACTACTCATCTTTGTAGGAGACAGAGCTATTGGGTTGACTTCATAACCTTCATTATATGGTGCACTAAGGCACTTTCTCCCTCACGCTCATTCATACTTCATTTTAGGGGTAAGAGAGTGTTGGTTGGTTCTGTTTCTGTGTTTGTCTTTATAGTCTGGGATAGAAGTTGTGGGTTATCAACCTCATGACTATCAAATGAAAGAAGGCCATTGGAGGCTGAACCTGTATCACTGAACATATGAAAGTATAGAGATAAAATGCACTTAAGATCTATAATGAATGAAAATTATGCATTTATTCTTTTGAGAGAAATGATGTACAATAGTGATTTCAAAAGATTTTAATGAAAAAAAGCAATCACCAATGTAGAAAGAAGTTTGATTTTTCTCTTAAAACTGTTTGAGTGCACAAATCTATTTTTATGCATAAAAAGATAAGTAATCATGTCTTTTAATATAAAAAAGACATAAACTCATGATCTAACAGTATTAAAAAGAGAAAGATAGATTTATCTTTTAATATGAATGAGTTTTTGTAAAAGCATTGATCATTTAGGGTGAAGTCTAAGCAATTCTCATTCATGTCAAAAGCTCCATAATCTATCTTTATAAAATTATAATCAACAACATGGGTTATTGATAAGTAACCTTAATAAAAATGACTATGCTGCTGATTTCAAATTATAGTGAATCTTTTAGATATAGCAACTCATATAAATTCACTAGAACTTAAAATCTCACAATTATTTGCAACAAAATATAAACAATATATCATTGACTGATACTTTTCAAGTACTTAAGGTACCAATAATTATGTTGCACCTTATTTTAATATAATTTAAATCATGAAACTGATTTGACATGGAATTGTCTAACATCATAATTCAAATATATTAAAATAAGATATCAATGAATTAAATACCATCTATTAAATAGACATTTGCATTCAATTTTATATACTATACAATTGTTAACTCCTAACAACTATAATGTTTCACACAATATTGGTTCGATCAATAGAGCAACATTAACCAACATTGTCTTGTTTGCAATCTTAGAAAAATATTCTAAGTTACATATACTTTGATTCATTGAGCATGACATTTATTATCAAAGTGTTAAGGAATTTGCAAATAAGTATAAAAATTATTCTAAGTTGACAACATATGGTTATTTCTAATAAAGCATCAAACACAATAACCATAGTTGTACTTTAAGAAAGATTTCCATACTTTGTATATTAGTATAAGTGATCGAGGATAAACATTGATTACTTAGAGGAGTTCTATGTAATGCCACAAATACTAATAATTCACAATTAGTTCATAGTTGAACTCTTAACTAATATCATTAACTGATATAAGTCAAAATTTAGCATACAACTAATCATGATTCTGATTTTAGTGAATTCTTGAGATGTAAACATAATTAAATTCACTAAAACCAAAATCTCATAATTAACTTATAAAACATAGGTTACAATCAATATACTGGATATTAATTGTTGACATATTTAGTTATAATCAATCCTCCTGCTTATTTATTTTAAGTTAGTTTGATATATAGAGCAAATAAAATCATTGAATTGCTTCAATTTCCATAATCCAAACTTCCTAAAATAAATGATAAATAAACAAATACTAAATATCTATGAATTAGATACTAGCACTTAAATATTTATAATTATCCTTGAATAATCACAATAGGATATATGATTTATACTCATGGCAATCACTCTCTGGATAATTAACATTTTTAGAAATACTTTCTAAGTATATAAAATATTGAGAGTTTTATACACGTAACTTAGAAAATACTTCAACTTCCAATATTAGTGATTTTAGAAATAAGCACTGATTACTTAGAACAAAAATTCTAAATAATATCACTAATACTAAAAGTATCACAATTATTCGTACAAGATACAAATAACTATATTGCATATTATTTTAATATAATTTAAATTATGAGACTGATATGGAATGGAATTGTCTATCATCATAATTTAGATCAATTAAAATAATATTCAAACTTAATGCTATAATACTTAACTACCATAAATGTATATGATATTGTAATCATGATAGCACTAAGTACGAGGTACTGGATTACTGATAAATTCACAAGTCCTTTATATATTGAAGAATTAATACTTGTGAACTTATAATAAAAATTCCTTATAGATGGAATTTCTAACTAATATGCAATATATGATATCCCACACTTACAAACCAGTCTTGAAAGATTAACTTTAATAAGTGATTTAATAAGTGTTTCTGTAAGTGACTCTTTGACTAAAAGACATGCTCTCGAAAGAAATGATACCTGGTGTGAAGGTGTCTTGTCATAGAATGTTCTATAGAGTTGCTGGATATGAAGTTGTTTCTTATCAAAATAAGAAATCAATCTTCTTCCATGAAGTTGACAGCTTCCTGATATGCTTCTCCTGTCACTTAGGTTGACAGCTTCAAAGATGCTTCTCCTGTCTTTGTTACAACATGCTTAATCTATATCTATATAGCCAAACATGTTAAGCACAATATTTTTAGGGTACTTTACTCCAAGAGTTGGTAGTTCCTTAAGATATCTAATAATCTTGTTAATAGTTTTAAGATTTGATACTCTAGGATCTACTTAGAACCTTGCACTTTGGCATCTTGAGAACATTATATCACTATACATATATAACATTATGTTTGTGCCTAGTGATAAGAGAGTTATTAATATGACAACTCTACTAAATTCATATTAAACTGTAGCTTTACTTAGAGTGCCATACCATGTCCTTGACAATTTCTTGAGTAGTATACTAGTTCATACCAACCTGAAGTGAGCTTGTGAGAAGAGATATGCATAGTCCAATAGATTTGCAACTACAAAGTCCATGAACTGTTGTGCATTGACTTCCTCCTTTGTCTCACCAACCAGGAGTACACTTGTACATATCTACTAGAGTCCAATTCCAAGTTTGAATGTGCATCAGGTGTCTGATATGTTATAATATCCTCAAGTCTCGGCACTGGTGCTTTATGTCAGATACTGCTTCTAGATAATAACCTAGCATCCAGTTTGGCCTTGTCCCTCATAATAATGCCATTTTCATCCAGTTTTAACTTCTGGTTATCCTTGTACCACCTACAAAATTGTCATTTGGTTTGGATACCAGCTTCCCTACAATCTGCTTGCTGACCGATTGAGTTCATCTTGCTTTGTAATCATCCGATCAATCTGGATCTATAAGAGCTTCTGTAACTTTCTTAGTTTCTTCTTTAGATGAAAAACTAGAGAAATAATCATTCATACTCAATAGCCCTTCTAATCATTAATTCACCATATGGATCACTTAAGAACTAGACTCTGGGAATAATATTAAAATCAAACCCTTTGTCTCAGCAGATATGTTCTTGTAGTGTCCTCTTGATTTATAATATGGTGTTGTGTCTGACTAGTTGATCCTTCTATTGTTCCCCCTAAGATGTTGCTGGGATTTCCTGGAAATCCTTACCCTTGCTGACTGGCTTCATTAAAATAATAAGTTGTGTTATACACTGCCATCCCACTACTTGGATATGAATCATCAATACCATTAATTTCTCTTTTAACAGCTTGGAGCATGGAGTTATTGAACTTTGCACTTAGACTTTCAATCATCTTTTGTTGATCAACCACAAATGCCCTATAGGTTGTAGACTCCACTGAGTAGCCATGAAGAATATCCTCATAAGTCTTAGCTGCAAATGCTAAGATCTTCAAACAACTGAAAACATTTCATTGTTTGCTTCTATAGAATATTCTTTCCAAACACTTTCAGGTTATCCAGTGTTTTCTCCTGTTGGCCATTAACTCATTAGTGATCTTCATGTATACATCCTGATCGAGGCATAATCTTACTTGTGGTAAACTGTATTCACTGCTTCAGCCCTTTGGTAATTAGAAAGTCTTTATTAGCTAGATATTTCCCTTGTAGCTTTAATCAAGTTACGGTTCTTTCTTTGTAGCACTTCATTCTGACATGGAGTCCCTAATGTTGAATATGTCTCAGAATATTCTTGATGTTATAGATATTAATCAGAACTGCTTCTTGAATCCAGTCCCATTATCTGACCACAAGATCATTTCTTTTACAGGTGCTTCTAGCTTGATATTCTGATATGATCAGTCACCATCTGTGATATATTATCTTGAGAACGCACGAGCAACAACTTTTTGTTAAGAGTAGTCATCAAGCATCACTAAGGTATATCTTAACTATGATGTGATGTTATCTTTGACTTCTCTTTTAAGACATGCCTCATATATTCCATCCTTCTGGATTCCAGATGAGGCAGTCCTCTCAGGAACCCCTTTTCACAAAAAAGTTCCTTGAGTTGATGTTCAAGGGTGAGAGCTTCTATTGCCATAACTAAACTTTTGTCAGATGAAGCTTTATAGTAGAAACCATTGACTTCACCTTTTCTTGAGTTTCCAGTTCAGCTACGAGCATATCCTTTCTTTACTCTAAGAAGAGCAAGCTTCTCAACCTTCCTACTTGAGATAAGACACTAATCCTTCGTTGAATTGACTTTTTTCCTTTGATACAGAACTGTCTGATAAGAGTATTTGTGCCTTGATTCTTCAGCAAGAAATATTCTTCTATTATTATCAATGACTCCAATGATTAGTTGTTATCAGTGATACTAATAATTGAATCCATGATGACATCATTTTTTCTGTATAGCTTGTCACGTGATGAAAATCTTTGCTTTCATCTCCAAAGATTATCGACTGAATATCCTTTGTCAATCACATTTGATTGTGAGGCTCTTTCTTTGATCATATGTCTTTAGTAGCAATTACCAAGAATACATATGAATCAATTAACCGGTTATGTCCTGCACTCACAAATAAATTAACAGTTCTCGGTACCCAACTTATCAGTTTGGGTACATGGATTAGAGAATTTACTATAAACAGATATAACAGCAGATGCAACCTTATCATGCTAATACTTATCTTTTATTGACCATTTTCTCCATTTTAATACCCATTACAGATTTTTCTCTAGGCTAGGGGAAAAATGGTTCCAACCTTACATAAGGAGGACTAGCAGTCTTTGCCCTGTTGTAAACCTAAATATGATTTTTCTACAATTAATGCAAGTACTGAGAGATACATTCATGGCATAAGAATAAGGAAGCATTGAATTAAGAATTCATGGCATTCATTCAAAAACATTACATATAAAAATTAAGCAAGACAGGCATGATATGGCACAAACAGAATTATCAAATAGATCACTAATTCTATCTAGTCCAATCCTGTTGATGTATCTCATCTCGATATCTCAATCCAATTATAAACTACTGCATCTTAACAAACAATTCAGATCAAATGAATAAATCGTATTGTAATAGGATATAGAAAATAAGCTTTAACAAAAGTCATAAGTGCTGGAAAATATATATCTCACTAAAGCAATTAATCATGTTCAACAAATATTCAAACACATATTTAAGATCATCTAAAGTAACATGCACAAGTTAAACATCAATCCTAGTTACCAGAAAATAATCTAGTGAACTAGTTCAGCATTATCTATGTGTGATGCTATCATGCTTGTGCGAGTGTTAAACATTTAAACACTAAGATCTTATCATGCATTGTAATTGAGAGCAAAATATTGTTGTGGTTCAGGCAAAGTACGCGAATCAAGAACGAAAAGATGAGCAATTTGAAACTGGAGACAAAGTCGTGTTGAAGATATCTCCTTGGAAAAGTTTAACTCGATTTGGAAAGAAAGGAAAGTTGAGTCCAAGGTACATTGGACCATTTGAAGTATTGCGACAAGTTGGGAAAGTGGCGTATGAATTGGCGTTGTCGCCGCAAATGTAACATCTGCACAATGTGTTTCATGTATCTCTCTTGAAAAAGTATAATGCTGATGCAAGCCATGTGATCGAGTTGGAACCAGTGGAAATCCAACCAGATTTATCCTATGTAGAACAACCAGTGCGAATTTTGGATCGAAAAGAAAGGACGCTTAGAAATAAAGTTGTACCTCTAGTTAGAGTGTTGTGGAGAAATCCGTTAGTCGAAGAATCGACTTGGGAATTAGAAAGCAAAATGAAAGAAAAGTATCACCATCTGTGTAATAACCCCAATTTTTGGAAATTTTTGAAACCCTTATGAATAGTGATTTTGCAGATTATGCTGAATAAGAAACTTTTCATGCCATGCTATGTAGGGGTTCTGTTATTGATATTCTGAGATTTTATTAGTACTCTATATGGTATATAAGTGTATGTAAAGATCGTCAGAATCCAATTCCGAACAATTTGATTTTCCCCGGAAATCTACCAGATACAGAAAGAATTGAGTATAAGGTAACAGAATAAAAAGGATTTAAATTCAAGGATTATAAGAGAGGATCATAAAAGGAATATAATGTATTGAGAAAGGTTAAGGAAACCTAAGAAATAAGATCCTGGGTATGATCCCTCAAACGATAAACGAAAACGAAAGTTAAGCGAACCGCATAACAGATCAGCGCTCATTAGCCAAGTAATTAGGAGTTAATCAAGGGGTTAGTGGATAATGATGTCATCACACCAACAAGAGGAAGACAAGTGTAACAAGATGACACAAGAAAAGTGACATAGGCATGACATAAGGGAAGGAGGTGTGGTTGATTAATAACCACACAATTTTTCATGGGTAAAAAGGTAATTAATCAAAAACAAAAGCTAGCAACCAAGCAAACAAATCAAAAAACACAAAACTCTTCCATTTTCAAGAAGAGCTCTCGGCTTTTCTTCTTTTTCAAAGAAGAAAATTCCAAAATTCAAGATCCAAGCCTTGTTAATTAGTGAGGTAATTATCTAAGGTTCCTTGTACATAGATATGGATGTCCTATAAGTTTAAGCTTCTAATTCCTTCACAATCTCTTCCAATAAATCAAGGAAGAAGATGGAGAATAGTAACCTTCAAGAAATAACTTTGGTTTTCTTGATGTTTTTTGAAAGTTCAAGGTAGCTTAAGCATAGATCAAGGCTTCCATGGGCATTCCAAGGATCTTTCATTGATTAAAAGCTTCAAGGAAGGTATAACTCTAAATTATCTTAGAATTAAGTTGTTTTGTATAAATGATTATGATGATGGAAGGATAGGTTAAGTGTAGTAGTTGTTTTGTCATGTTGAGATCTTAGTTGTTAAGTGTTTTTGTTGATTTTGGGAGTTAAGATTAGCACTAGTTGTTCTTGATGATTCATGGTATGATTTAGGCTTGGTTTAAAGTGGTTGATGACTGATATTATCATATGGTTGTATTGGGATTGATTGGTGATAGTTTGGTGTTGAATTGGTTTGGTAAAATTATGGGAAATCGCGTAAACAAAGCCGTCGTAATGCCCGATTTACCGTAGACTTTTTTTGTTCTTAACATCAGAACCCTTGAACTCACAGTTAGGTTTTTACCATTGCCATGTTTAGATATTTCATGTTACGAGCTTCGTTTTGATATGTGGTACGCTTGAATCCGATGTACGGTTTAGGAGAAACGACCGTTTTAAGTAACGGCGTTTTGCGACCGAACCATTACCCCTCGCCTTACTTTGAAACATAGGTTAAAGACCTTAAAGGACTAATTGGGGTATGAAACAATTATGTTAAGTGTATTAGGCAGTTGGTAAGGAACTCGCGAAATAATCGCCTTAAAACCCTTAATGGTTAATTTATTAAAAATGGTGGAGCCGAGAGTACTCGAGCGACTTAAGTGAATCGTTAAGCGCGAAAGCGAACGTTAGGACTCTAAATGGTTAAAGTCTAGTTTCTTAAGCGACCGGGGTTTAATTCCGACTTATGTTGTTGTTCATAGGTTATCGGACCCACTCTAAGCTTAAGTCTATCCGGGAGCACTCAGGCAAGTTTTCTACCCGCTATACTGTTGTTGTGATGTATATATGTATATGCATTGTCTTGTGATAAATGCATGTTGGTTAATTAGCAAATTCTTGCGATATATTGTAGCATGTGATATGGTATATATGCATGCTTGTTCAAAATCTTGATACATATATCTGTTGATTCAGTTGCATAATACCTATGCTAGAGATAAGCGGTATTTGAGTTTACCCTTAGTATAGGGGATCAAAAGGTGAACATATTTCTAAATCGGGAGTCGATATTCCCGAGTATATTATATATATATATTTATATATATATGGATGTAGTTTTCAAAACTATTGATCGAATAAGGTTTATTCGATAACTTTATTTTATTTAATGAATATTATTTGAATATTCATTCGAGGACTTATGACTCTGTTTATTCTATTTAATGATTATTAATTGGATATTCATTTGAGGATGTATGACTCCGTTTATTTTATTTAATGAATATTATTTATAATATTCATTCGAGGTATTATGACTCCGCTTATATTTAATAATATTCTTTATTTTATTAAAGAATAATGTTTCGATAACCAAACTTATTTTCGATTATTCAAATAAAGATAGTACTTTCATATAAGTATATCTTTGGTTATTTAATATCCATTTCAAGTATGAGTTTTAAAACGTCTACTTCGAATATTTTTATAAGGATTATCTTTATGAGAATATTATTTAAATAATAATATTCAGATATTTCTAATATATCGGGACTGATTTATTTTAATAAATCAACAATACTCCAAACATTCTTAAAAATGTTTTCGAGTCTTCAAAATGATTTTTAAAGTTAGAGTGGACCCCAAAACTCATTTTTATATTTAAGATCTTCCTTTCAAAGGGGATTTAAATACTCGCTCAAAACCTGGGGGATCCGGCTCTATGGTGTATTTTACATTCGCAACTTGGTTGCTGTTTTGAGAAAACAATTTGATTACTTGCCCAACGTTCGGGAAGTAATTCCATCTAATTGAGTCGGCATAAGCGACAGGCCGGGGTACGGTCTATCAAAGTGTAAGTGGCTGGGTGGCAGTCCATCAACGCGTAAGAGGCCGGGTGGCGGTCCAGCACAAGGTCCTTATGTGGCCAGGGTGATGACCGGTGGGGGATTCATCCATCTACTAGTAGAAAATGTTACTTATTGGTATCTTTGCCTGATCAGCAAGATATCGGGTTTATGCCAAAATTCTTTTCCTTTCCAAAATTCATTGGATGTTACAAAATCTGTTCATACTTTACATGACAGAGGTTTTCAGGAAATGTATGAGAGATATATATGGATATATATATCGTAACTTAATGAAGTATCTCGTAACTTCATTTCTTTCGAATGATATTATAAAGATTGAATCTATTCAAATCTTGTCTTGTAGTCTCATCTATGTGATGAACTTTTGAAACTAATTATAACTTGAACGGTGGTAGTTCAAGTAGTATTTGGAAAAGATATAAGTATATTGGAGTATCTTGTAACTTCATCTTTTAAACTTATATCTAGCAAATGATTATCTTATGCATGTCAAAGATTTTCAGAAAAACGTTGAGACAAGGTTATATATATGAGATCACCTTGCAACGATAGTTTTATACAGTTATAAACTGGAACTCTGTGTATATTATGCATGGAAGAGGACTTCCAAGATTTTGAAAAGTATATGTGTATATATACTGAATATTTTGCGACTTCATCGCATTAAGATATCAAACTTGGTCCATTTCTTTTAACCAAGACTTTTATGAGTACTATGAGAAGGCTCATATATTGTTAATCATTATACATATTATTTTGGTGGGCTTGCTGCTCACCCTTGCTTTCTTCTTTCATCACACAACAACAGATAGAAAAGATGAACAGGACCAAGCTCCCAATTCGCTAGCGGATAGGAAATGTTTCGCAGTTTCCTATAGGCGTTGATGTCGCTGTAGTTGAGGTAGGAACTACCAATAGGCTAGGCTTTCAACTTTTGATGTACCAGACTTATGTATCTTTATCAATTGTAATAATGGCAAAGAAATGTAAATCTATTCAGAAACCCTTTAAAGGTGTAATGGCATATAATTTTGGAATAAAATGACTCGTGTTATTTTTGGATATTCATCTCTGAGACTATAACTTGTGGTGTGTGTGTTTATTGTGGGGTCACAGTACAGAGTAGTTGATTGTTTATTAAGATTGGGTGTTATTAAGGGAAATGGAACTCGTGACAACCCGAATCCCCGACCCCGGATTTGGGGGTGTTAGAGAAATGGTATCAGAGCCAAGCGTTATAAACCTCAGAGATGATGTGACGTTAAGATAATAAGTTCACTAAGATAATAAGAACTCTTGCCAAGTTCATAGTCGGGCTACCTAACGTAGTACTGACAGTTAAAACCCTTATGGGAACCCTTATAAATATCATGATAGAAGCGTAGTTCGTTATCGTATATGGTAGCGGGACTCCGAACCCTGAGGTTGAGGAGCAACAACGCGATGATGTTTTATTACTTATTGGAGATCAGATTATGGATCCGATAGAGTGTCCTAACGCGAGAACGGATGATGTTCATATTGAGGATGTAGCGGTTGAGGATGTTGTCCTAGAAGGGATAGTTGCTGAGGAGGATCCCATGGAGGATCCTGACAAGAATGAATAAAGGACCACTGATGAATTGATGACCATGGTTAGGTCGACTACCAGAGGTAGGATTGGTCGGTCACTACCGGAGGTTCGTTCAAGTTTGTAAAAATAGTAGCCCCCTTTAACGCGGCTTACTCGTAAGACTGAGAAGTTTGAATGGACAGAGAAATATGAGAACAACTTTCAAGAACTGAAGCAAAGATTGGTGACGGCCCCTATGATGGCGTTGCCGGATGGAAAAGGAGATTTTGTGATGTGTAGTGACGCTTCGCATAAGGAATTAGGGTGCTTCTTATACAGCACAACAAGGTAATCACGTACGCGTCAAGACAATTAAGGGAATATAAGATTCGATACCCCCACCCATGAGCTTGGGTTTGTGGCAATAGTTTTGCCCTAAATATTAGAGACACTACTTGTATGGAGAGAAGTGCGAGATTTACACAAGCCATAAGTGCTCTAGTGCATTTTCACGCAGAAAGAGCTCAACATACGCCAGAGAAGGCGGTTAGAGCTAATCAAGAATTATGATTGGGAGAATCTTTATCATTCGGGGAAAGCCAATGTGGTGGCTGATGCCCCTAGTAAAAAGGAGAGACTCAAGATAATAATGTCTTTGGGAGAGTTTATAAGAGATTTTGAGAAAATGGAAATAGAAGTGAAGGTAACCGGAGCCGGTACCGAAAAGCTGTTTGAGATTGCAATACAGACCGAATTATTGGAAAAGAACATATTGTGCCAGAAAAAGTGATGAATGAAGGCAGAGAGCCAACAAATAGATATGAGATTAATACTGAGAAAGATGATAAGGGAATAATGAGGTATTCCTATAGAATTTGGGTTCCAAATGTTCAAAAGTTTAAAGATGAGATCTTAGATGAAAGTCATAGTTCAAGGAATAAGATTAAGGGCAAACCCTGAATGTGATAGTCAGGGAGGACGCCATCAAGATAGAAGGAACCCATAACACAATGAAGTGGAAAATGAGGATTTTAACGTATAAGATAACCCCAAGTATGGGAGAAGGATGAAACATTTCATACTAAGGAAACAGAAAGTCGAGTAAGGAAAGGAGACCCGACACGGTACTCCTATACGGCAATTCATGGACCTGTCTAAAAAAAGAACTTAGACTATTATCCTCAACCACCACCTTGAGGAAACAATGCGGTAGGAAATTCTTTCATGACCTTTAAATCGCTAAGCTCTCAGAGTTCCAAGGAACAGGTTGACCCAGTCGGGGTAAGAGCCTGGCTAAAGGAAATATAGGAATCATTTGAGATTCTAAATGATTGACGAATCATAAAAGACAGTTTTGTCACTTACCATCCTAAGAGAGAGGCCACCCGATGGTGAAAGGCCAAGGAAGGCACGGAGCAAGAGATTATAATAAACTGATTTAAGTTCAGTCAATGTTTTCAGGAAAGTACTTCCCAAGGTTATGGAGATAGTGTAAAAGCTTTAGAGCCAGAACATAGGCAGACGAGTATGATGAATTATGAATCTAAGTTGTAAAAGTTATCAAGATTCGTTCTGAGGACACGAATCCAGAATGACGGGATGTTTGAAATCAATGCTTATGTTGTGTTGGTTCATGAAATAATGATAAGAGAAAGGAAAATAAAAAGAAACTGAAGTGGAAAGGAATATAAAGGCAATAGAGTTTGAGGTATGATAAGGGAGTTGGGTATGAGGAAACCCTAAAGACTCGTAGCAATAGAAATAGAAAAGTATGCATTTGTCAGGATGAGGGTGATTCACCATGAGTTAAAATTGATGGTTGAAGGCATAAGAGATACATATATTTTATTCCCTGTAAGTTGGGAGGATTCGAGGAAACCTTGAGATAATTCGAAGGATAAATAATGAGACACGGATAGACTGAGGAGACAAGGAAGTAAGAAATTAGGAAAATTGGATGAAGGAAGTGACCTTCAAGAATGTGAAGTGTAAGACCGGTGGCTCGATACCCAGAAAGGGAGACGCCAGGTATGAAAGATATCCCAACATTGAGGTGACTGTTGAGATAAACAACAAAAGTAAATAAGGAATTATTAAGAAGAGGTTCATGTTGAACACGACCAATATCTTCCAGAACATCCTTGTTATCGTTACCAAATTAGGCAAGAAAAGCGGATAACCGTTGTTATCTTTTGGAGGCCATATTGATTGACCTCATTTTGAATACAAATATTATTGTGAAATTAGGCATATACTATCGAGGTGGGAATGATTCAATAAGACACCCTTATCAGGGATATATGACTTGATTTATCCATGGAAGGATGCATGTACCTTTTTAAAGGTGGAATTAAGGATAGAACATCGGTAACTTAAAACGAATCCTAGGGGAATGCATAAAGGTTGGCATTTCACCCTTAATAGGGATAGTATGAGTTTTGACAGTATGAATTGGAAAGGATTAAGGTAATAACAACCTTTAAGAATCAGTGGAGAAATTTTTTCAGAAGTATATAGACAATGATTCTGGTATTAATAAATGGTATCTTGATATGCCCTGTATCTAGGGAATACATGAGGAACGATTCAAGGATAACCTTAGAGGTTTTACAAGGAGAAAGGTAATATTCAAAATTCTCAAGAATAGAAATGTTGATAAAGGAAATATGACGTAATTATAATGATGCCAAGTGGGGCACGTGTTAAACCACGAGAAAGTATGGATCGAACCAGTAATGGTCGAAATTGTTCAGGGCAATTAGGACTTAAGATAAAAGATGTTCTAAGTATGATTGAGAGTCAGTCGTGACAATGATTAACCTCTAAAGACTGAGGCAATAACTTATGGAAAAATGGTGATATTTTTTTTACTCATCAGATTTTAAGGAAAACATCTTCACATAAGCTGTGATTGAAATGAGGTAGAAAATTTATTTGGAGGTGGTTAAAATGACATTGACTGTAAGGAAATTTTACTATCAGGAAAGGCCAAAGAGGTGGCCGACACTTTAAAGGTAAGAGGATAATTATAGGCGCTTGTGCCAAAGGAATACAGTGATGATGGTTAAAGCTATGAAGGTTGTATTACGGTTTGGAAGATTGACATTCCTTCTGATGACTGTGCAATACCCAACCGTAATAGTAGTTGGTAAAGGTTTAATTCGTGTAATCGCCATGAGTGGGCTATCTATCTCAGAAGATACTATCTTGAGATAAGCCAGGACCATGTTTCAAAAAGGACTAGACGAACCCTTGAGTTAAGTCTTCTATTTAAGGGATATGATTAAGAATGGTATTAACCTGCTATCGTTGCTTTGACTGAAACTCTTCTGCAATTTTATCTACTTCATGTCATGAAAGTACGTCAGAGTTTGGAGTGTTCTTCATGAATTATGATTGGTGGTTATGTTAACTCCTTAGAAGTATATTATACGACATGTATGGACTCCGTATGGTTAGATATTAAGATTTCATGAAAAGTGAATGACGACAGTAGGTCAGTGGTGGACCATAGTAATGCAGCAATGATTCTACGAGTAATGAGCTGATTACAACCGTGAGAGTTGTATTGGAATGGATGTTGAGATTGAGTACCACTAATCGGGTCGTGGTAGTGTATAAGTTATCATTGATAGACTAATTAAGTAGAGTATCTACCTATTGAATATTTATTCCCTCTTATGAAAAGAGAGTGGTATTACTATATGAGGAAGGTTGCGGTGCAAGCATAGAATTCTAGTAACGATGATGTCTAGAATGATATCCCAGATTCGATTTTCGATATCGAGGGAGTTTCATAGGTGATTGTGTATAAGCTCGAGGAAGAGCATGGGTCCATAGAATGATGGACGGAATAGCAAAAATATTTAGGCATATGAAATACGATGCTATAATACTTGATGTTGATATAAATACATATATGTTTTGTTCACCTATGACAAACCTCTATAGTTCAGAGGTAGATTCCAAGCCAGATATTTTATGGCAATAAAAAAAAAATTATGAATATACAATTTTCTTCAGTTCGTTCTTTTCTCTTCTTTTCATTTCATGTAAGCTGAGAAGAACAACCCTTCCAGAAGGGGAGGTATTGCCGAATGACTATCTATCTGTGTGATAGAAGCCTAGTAGGATACCATCTATTATTTAATTGCTTGTCAAGTACTAAAGGCTGGCCACCTTCTGTACTAACTATGCGATATAACAAGTGTTCATGATCATAGTGATCTCTCAACAAATTCCTTTACTTCTATATGATTGATCAAACTTTGGGAAATAGAAACAACTGAAAAAGGAGTAGTAAAGTTGTGGTGGTATTCGGAATGGAAACACATTCGTGATACTAAGGTTGACGTGGTTATTAAAAGGTTATAGAACGCTAACGAGCAAAAGTATAACCAGTATAATATTAGGAACGGAAGGTAGTAGCGATTACGAACTGGAAAAGAATGGGTATTGAGAAGCAAAAGCTCTAATGCTAAAAGCTATAATGAGAGTCTGTGCAATAGACTTGAAAGAAATTGGAATGATCACTTAACACGGATTGAGTTTTCTTACGACAATAGATCATATGTCATTATCGAGATGTTGCCTTATGAGATCCTTGAGGGAAGACAATGTCGATCTCCCTTATGTTAGGATGAAGTTGTAGAGCGCAAGATGCTCGGACCCGCAGTAGTCCAAAGGACCAAGGATATAATAGATCTAATCAGAGGACAGCTGGTAGTAGCCCAAGATGGACATAAGAAGTATGTTGATTTGACATGAAAGGACAAAGAATAGGAAGTAGGGGACCTAGTGTTTTTAAAGGTATCCCCTTGGAAACCCTTGGAAGGGATTGATGAGATTCGGAAAGAAAGGAAAGCTAAGTCCATAATTTGTCGGACCCTTGGATATACTAAAACATATTGGGAAGTTAGCATACGAGCTAGCCCTACCCCCGAACCTGTAGCAAGTTCATAACGTGTTCCACGTATCAATGTTAAGGAAGTGTAATTCGGATGCCAGATAAATATGGGCATATGAGCGCATAGACATGCAACCCGACGTACCCTATATGGAGCAACCAGGAAGGGTTATAGAGTGAAAAGGAACAAGTGCTTAGGAAAAGGGTTATCAAACTAGGCAGAGTTTGGTGGTAGGACCACAATGTGGGAAAATTTACTCGAGAGTTAGAAAGTGCAATGCTAAGAGAGTATCCCTATTCATTTTCTATCTGATTCTGGGACGGAATCCTTTTAAGGAGGGGAGACTCTAATAACCCCAATTTTTGGAAATTTTTGAAACTTTTATGAATAGTGATTTTGCAGATTATGCTGAATAAGAAAACTTTTCATGCCACACTATGTAGGGGTTCTGTTATTGATATTCTGAGATTTTATTAGTACTCTATATGGTATATAAGTGTATGTAAAGATCGTCAGTATCCAATTCCGAACAATTTGATTTTCCCCGGAAATCTACCAGATACCTAAAGAATTGAGTATAAGGTAACAGAATAAAAAGGATTTAAATTCAAGGATTATAAGAGAGGATCATAAAAGGAATATAATGTATTGAGAAAGGTTAAGGAAACCTAAGAAATAAGATCCCGGGTATGATCCCTCAAACGATAAACGAAAATGAAAGTTAAGCGAACTGCATAACAGATCAGCGCTCATTAGCCAAGTAATTAGGAGTTAATCAAGGGGTTAGTGGATGATGATGTCATCACACCAACAAGAGGAAGACAAGTGTAACAAGATGACACCAGAAAGGTGACATAAGCATGACATAAGGGAAGGAGGTGTGGTTGATTAATAACCACACAATTTTTCATAGGTAAAAAGGTAATTAATCAAAAACAAAAGCTAGCAACCAAGAAAACAAATCAAAAAACACAAAACTCTTCCATTTTCAAGAAGAGCTCTCGGCTTTTCTTCTTTTTCAAAGAAGAAAATTCCAAAATTCAAGATCCAAGCCTTGTTAATTAGTGAGGTAATTATCTAAGGTTCCTTGTACATAGATATGGATGTCCTATAAGTTTAAGCTTCTAATTCCTTCACAATCTCTTCCAATAAATCAAGGAAGAAGATGGTGAATAGTAACCTTCAAGAAATAACTTTGGTTTTCTTGATATTTTTTGAAAGTTCAAGGTAGCTTAAGCATTGATCAAGGCTTCAATGGGCATTCCAAGGATCTTTCAATGATTAAAAGCTTCAAGGAAGGTATAACTCTAAATTATCATAGCATTAAGTTGTTTGGTATAAATGATTATGATGATGGAAGGATAGGTTAAGTGTAGTAGTTGTTTTGTCATGTTGAGATCTTAGTTGTTAAGTGTTTTTGTTGATTTTGGGAGTTAAGATTAGCACTAGTTGTTCTTGATGATTCATGGTATGATTTAGGCTTGGTTTAAATGGTTTAAAGTGGTTGATGAGTGATATTGTCATATGGTTGTATTGGGATTGATTGGTGATAGTTTGGTGTTGAATTGGTTTGGTAAAATTTTGGGAAATCGCGTAAACATAGCCGTCGTAATGCCCGATTTACCGTAGACTTTTTTTGTTCTTAACATCAGAACCCTTGAACTCACTGTTAGGTTTTTACCATTGCCATTTTTAGATATTTCATGTTATGAGCTTCGTTTTGATATGTGGTACGCTTGAATCCGATGTACGGTTTAGGAGAAACGACTGTTTTAAGTAACGGCGTTTTG
The DNA here is from genome assembly GCF_009905375.1 of Apium graveolens. NCBI lineage: Eukaryota > Viridiplantae > Streptophyta > Magnoliopsida > Apiales > Apiaceae > Apium > Apium graveolens. Next base: position 161,403,602 of record NC_133650.1, on the reverse strand, counting down.
CGACCGAACCATTACCCCTCGCCTTACTTTGAAACATAGGTTAAAGACCTTAAAGGACTAATTGGGGTATGAAACAATTATGTTAAGTGGATTAGGCAGTTGGTAAGGTACTCGAGAAAGAATTGCCTTAAAACCCTTAATGGTTAATTTATTAAAAATGGTGGAGCCGAGAGTACTCGAGCGACTTAAGTGAATCGTTAAGCGCGAAAGCGAACGTTAGGACTCTAAATGATTAAAGTCTAGTTTCTTAAGCGACCGGGGTTTAATTCCGACTTATGTTGTTGTTCATAGGTTATCGGACCCACTCTAAGCTTAAGTCTATCCGGGAGCACTCAGGCAAGTTTTCTACCCGCTATACTATTGTTGTGATGTATATATGTATATGCATTGTCTTGTGATAAATGCATGTTGGTTAATTAGCAAATTCTTGCGATATATTGTAGTATGTGATATGGTATATATGCATGCTTGGTTCGAAATCTTGATACATATATCTGTTGATTCAGTTGCATAATACATATGCTAGAGATAAGCGGTATTTGAGTTTACCCTTAGTATAGGGGATCAAAAGGTGAACATATTTCTAAATCGGGAGTCGATGTTCCCGAGTATATTATATATATATATAAGGATGTAGTTTTCAAAACTATTGATCGAATAAGGTTTATTCGATAACTTTATTTTATTTAATGAATATTATTTGAATATTCATTCGAGGACTTATGACTCTGTTTATTCTATTTAATGATTATTAATTGGATATTCATTTGAGGATGTATGACTCCGTTTATTTTATTTAATGAATATTATTTATAATATTCATTCGAGGTATTATGACTCCGCTTATATTTAATATTATTCTTTATTTTATTAAAGAATAATGTTTCGATAACCAAACTTATTTTCGATTATTCAAATAAAGATAGTACTTTCATATAAGTATATCTTTGGTTATTTAATATCCATTTCAAGTATGAGTTTTAAAACTTCTACTTCGAATATTTTTATAAGGATTATCTTTATGAGAATATTATTTAAATAATAATATTCAGATATTTCAAATATATCGGGACTGATTTATTTTAATAAATCAACAGTACTCCAAACATTCTTAAAAATGTTTTCGAGTCTTCAAAATGATTTTTAAAGTTAGAGTGGACCCCAAAACTCATTTTTATATTTAAGATCTTCCTTTCAAAGGGGATTTAAATACTCGCTCAAAACCTGGGGGATCCGGCTCTGTGGTGTATTTTACATTCGCAACTTGGTTGTTGTTTTGAGAAAACAATTTGATGACTTGCCCAACGTTCGGAAAGTAAGTCCATCTAATTGAGTCGGCATAAGCGACAGGCCGGGGTACGGTCTATCAAAGTGTAAGTGGCTGGGTGGCAGTCCATCAACGCGTAAGAGGCTGGGTGGCGGTCCAGCACAAGGTCCTTATGTGGCCAGGGTGATGACCGGTGGGGGATTCATCCATCTACTAATAGAAAAGGTTACTTATTGGTATCTTTGCCTGATCAGCAAGATATCGGGTTTATGCCAAAATTCTTTTCCTTTCTAAAATTCATTGGATGTTACAAACTCTGTTCATACTTTACATGACAGAGGTTTTCAGGAAATGTATGAGAGATATATATGGATATATATATATATATCATGACTTAATGAAGTATCTCGTAACTTCATTTCTTTCGAATGATATTATAAAGATTGAATTTATTCAAATCTTGTCCTGTAGTCTCATCTATGTGATGAACTTTTGAAACTAATTATAACTTGAACGGTGGTAGTTCAAGTAGTATTTGGAAAAGATATAAGTATATTGGAGTATCTTGTAACTTCATCTTTTAAAATTATATCTAGCAATTGATTATCTTATGCATGTCAAAGATTTTCAGAAAAACGTTGAGACAAGGTTAGATATATGAGATCACCTTGCAACGATAGTTTTATACAGTTATAAACTGGAACTCTGTGTATATTATGCATGGAAGAGGACTTCCAAGATTTTGAAAAGTATATGTGTATATATACTGAATATTTTGCGACTTCATCGTATTAAGATATCAAACTTGGTCCATTTCTTTTGACCAAGACTTTTATGAGTACTATGAGAAGGCTCATATATTGTTAATCATTATACATATTATTTTGGTGGGCTTGTTGCTCACCCTTGCTTTCTTCTTTCATCACACAACAACAGATAGAAAAGATGAACAGGACCAAGCTCCCAATTCGCGAGCGGATAGGAAACGTTTCGCAGTTTCCTATAGGCGTTGATGTCGCTGTAGCTGAGGTAGGAACTACCAATAGGCTAGGCTTTCAACTTTTGATGTACCAGACTTATGTATCTTTATCAATTGTAATAATGGCAAAGAAATGTAAATCTATTCAGAAACCCTTTAAAGGTGTAATGGCATATAATTTTGGAATAAAATGACTCGTGTTACTTTTGGATATTCATCTCTGAGACTATAACTTGTGGTGTGTGTGTTTATTGTGGGGTCACAGTACAGAGTAGTTGATTGTTTATTAAGATTGGGTGTTATTAAGGGAAATGGAACTCGTGACAACCCGGATCCCCGACCCCGGATTTGGGGGTGTTACAATCTGTTTGCTTAGATTAGATTCTGGGGACAGAATCCTTTTAAGGAGGGAGATTGTAATGACTGAGAATTTTGCGTCATAATTAAGAAAATAAAGTATGTGTTATGTGATGAGATTATAATTATATGACTAAGTGATGATTATTTGTCTTATCTGTATACTAGAGTTTAGGAGCGTGAATAAAAACATTCCAATTTAAAGAGTCAGCTTAGAAATTAAGCTTGGTGTCGGGCCGTCAGGTTGAACGGAACCCGTCCTAATATGGAAATTAAATAATATAAAATGAGAGTTATATGTGAAGTGAATGAATAAAGTATTTCTTCTTAAGAGACGTGCTGATTGGCAAAGATAATGAGAAGCGTAATCGAAACGCTGAGCGTCGGGCCGTCAGGCTGAACGTGACCCGGTACGCGTAAAAGAAGATAAGGATTAAAGAGGGATAGATTCTATGATCAGACCTGAGTCATTATGTGACTATATGTGTGTAATTGCTTGATTATGTGCATGACTATGTGTTTTGTGTCAATTTTGTGAATTTTAAAGGAATTACGTGATTTAAGTAAAGGTTTAATTAACCTTCGCGCATTTTTATAAAGTCATCCGAGAAGGATAAAAACATGGGATTTGTTTTGTTACCTTCGTAATGATCCTAGAGACTTTTTAAAAATAATAAGTGAATTTGATTGTTGATCTTTGCATTTTTAAATCAATTTTATGTGGAAATTGTATTTATTAAAGCAAGTTTGCGAAATTCATATAAAATCAACCGTTCGCTCAAATTCTTATTATGAGTAATGGATAAAAAGCTAATTTCGAGACCTACGTGTTAAAATTGTCATTTTCAATAATCCTCGACATTCTGAAAGAGAAATATTTTTATTTTGAATTTCGTTGCATTTGAGTAAAAAGGGAAAGAAAGTGCAAATTAAAAAGGGAGTTATTAGATTACCATTTTGCCCTTGTGTTGGTGGAGTATAAATTACTCCTTCCTCCCCATTTTCTTCTTTCTTTTCCGTGCTCTCACTCTTTTCTCTCCTCTTTTTCTTTCACTCACTCTCTCTCTCACTCGAACAACTCTCTCTCGGCTCTCTCTTCAATCTCTCTCGGTATACCTCCTTTTTCCTTAATCAAACTCATCAATCATCCCTAATTCTTCTTGCTAAACACTTATGTATAGGTAGAATTATGTGCATGTGTGTGATTAGGCTTGCATGCCGAAGTGTGTGTGTGTGTTTTGGGTTCGGTTTTGAGCCAAGAACCGAGGGCTTGCTTGATTAGTTCGTATCCTATGATTATTGTGCTGAAATCAGTTTGCATGTGGTGTTGATGCATTTCTTTTGAGAAATCGGGGGTTTCGTGGTTGGACACCCTCGAATGAGGACACCACCGTGAAGCCACCGCCACCGGTGATGAACTCCAGTGAACCGGTGGTGAGCTATGATGTTAAAAACTGAGCTCTAAAACTTTAAGATCACTTATTTATGTTTGCATGTGATGTTTTGATTAAAAGGCCAAATGGCCCTTACTATTTTAAAGGAATCAAGTTGATTGTGTTGAAATGCATGAGTTATTGATTTGATGTTGAAATATAGGTAGATTTGTGATTCAAGGATTAAGAATATCAAGTTGCATGATTTTTTTTGAAAAAGGCCGAATGGTTTTAATCTTTAAAGTTGTTTGATTTGAATTAACTTGTTTAAAATGATGATGGATTGTTATTAGATTAAAAAGGAATGAAATTGTTGTTGCATGCTAAGTTTAGGTTCGAATTTTTATGTTAATAAGAAAGGAAATTGATTTTTTGTGAGATAATCTTGGTAAACAATAAGTATAAATGGCCTAAAAGTGATTGCATGCTAGTTTTAAAGAGGATCAAGATGTGCATGTCATTGATTTGTCCTTGAGAAGTAAAATTGAGTTTTGCCAAATTAAATTAAGTTAAAAAGGGACTAATTTGATGAATGAATGGATGCATGTTGTGATTTAGGTGAAAATCGATTGTGTTAAGAAACTTAGTTGGCTTACTTGATAAAGATAAAGTGTTTGATATCATGATAAGTTAAAATTGAATTGCATGCGCGAAAGTATGTATGATTTGGCTTGAATTTTTATGATTAAAATGAAGAAGGATGATACTTTAATAGCTTTGAATGAGTTGTGTGTATGTATGTGAGTTAAAGTGAGAATTTAGTTAATTTTGTGTGATAGGGCCGAATAGGCCATAAGGAATGAAAGTCAAATTACTTGGTTTTTATGATTAAAAGGATGATTGAAAGTGTATAAGTAAATATTTAGGAATTTGTTGCTTGATTATAGTATGTGGCTCGAATTAAGGAGCAAAAGAAAAGGGAACTAAGTTGATTGATATAAGTGACGGTTATGAACGTAAATGTTTGGTTGTAAATAAGTCTTGTACTCGTAAAAGAGAGTCGTGTTAGTGTGATTTGAGACATAGCCAAGGTCAAGCGAGTACGCTTTGATTTCTAAGTATGTAAGGATATAAAAGCTACGAGAAAGGATTATGCTATGTGCTAAGTGCTATGTGCTTATATGTATAAGCTATATTCGTATGCTCGAGTCAAGGATATAATCGAGTTATCGTATAGTGTGATCATTCCGGGAACGAGAGTTGGGAATCTAATTAAGATTTTGGTTTTATTGTAGATTCGGAGCGTGAGGGCATTCAGGCTAGGAAAGGAAAGGATTTACTAGGTGGCAGTAGTTCAACCCTCAGGAAAGCAAATTCAGGCAAGTAACTCTGATTACTTGTGTAAATGATTATAAAGGAAATGTTGTTCATATCATGTAGAGTATTGAACTGTTTAAGCATGAAACCCTTATTTTATGAGACCCATGTTTTATGAAACCCTGTTATTCATTTAAAGAATCCCTGTTCTTGATAACCTGTTATTGATAAGCCTATTGATTTCATTCATTGATAACCTGACCTTTCTGTTCAAGTTACCTATAATGCCATGAATCATATTGAACCTATTAATTATCTTGGTTAACCCTGTTTAATGATATTCTGTTTCTCTTGATCACCCTATTGATCCCTAAATCAATGTTTATCCTTCTAATTTGGTGCCTTGTTATCCTTGGCACAGAATTCTTGTGAATTGTTCCTTGCGTATCTTTGATTCACTCCCTGAACTTTGTTTCTTTAAAATCTGATTTAAGAATGAGTTTCGACTTGAAAGAGTCTGAATGATTTCAAATGCTTGGTAATGATAAAATGAATTTTAGAAAACCTATTTGTTTTTCCAACTCAAGGTTTTCCAAATGAATTCCTGATGGATTGGATTGAGACGTAAGAGGCTAGTGGGACTAGTCCAGTCATGGTAAGAGACTGGTGGGACTAGTCCAATTTAAGGCTGAAATTATGCTGATTGGTACCTTAAAGACCGGAATGGAGGTCGATACGGGCTGATCACCCGTATATAATGAAATGGAAAGATAAAGTGATCCAATCAAGGGTTCTAATTGAGTATTTAAAAGGGAACTGAAACTTTTATTCAGTAAATTGATTTTTGAAATGAAAATGGTTTATATTACTTTGAAAAGAGTTGATTTTGTCATTGTGGAGCTTAAAGCTCGAGAACCCTGATTCTTGAAATTGTTGATCATATGATTGATTCTATATCTTGAAATACTGTTGCTTTCCTCTATCGAAAGATCTATTTTGATCCTATAATGAATTGTGATGAATGTCGGCTTTCGTCCTGTTTCGAGCCTTGTTTCTTAAAAGCCCTACTATTCTTCAGATACCTTTCCTTATCCTAAAGAAAAAAAAATGGAAATCTGCCACCTAGATTAATTAAAGTAGAATGCCCTAGTTGGTTCAAAGTATATTGAGATTTGATATTGTAGAACTGCTATATAGTTACTTGCTGAGTTTTATACTCATTTGTTTTGTCTTAATCTAACCATGGCAGTTAAGCAAGAAGATGGCCAGGCTTAGGCGCACTGCTCGTAAGAGCGTACCTGGTGGTCCCTACCGTGTTGAGGGCTTCTGGTTGCCAGAGCATGTAGTGGTTTTTATGAGTGAGCTCGCGCCTAGAAAGAAGTGTATAAAGATACAATGGGTTATATGTCGGTTCCCATCCGGAATCGATATTGTTTATTTAATAGTATTTCGGGTTTGTAAGTTATATCTTGAGATTGGTAGTTGTAATCTTGTCTCATACTTTATCCTGTTGATCCTGTTAGTAGTTAATCGGGGTTTATGCGTATTTAATTATTAGATTAGAGGTGTGTGAGTCCTCATTTCCTAACCCCGAGATTGAGGGCGTCACATATAAAGCTTAATAACATCGGTTTTCTGTTTTAAGATTTTTTTGTTGTAGTATTTAACATCGGGTTTATTCGATATTACTGATGTCAATGTTCCAATAAAACTGATGTATTAAGTTTTGATAGACATCAGTTTTTTATTTTATAATAATTTTTAAAGTGTTAAATTAACATCATTTTCCATTGTAATGATGTCTGATTACCTGTTTCATTAATATTCATTTTATATATATAAATGCCAAAAATTTGTCAAACCAATAAACTGTCAAAATCAACTACTGCTTTACATCAGTTGTCTATATATTTAACGACCAATATCCAAACATCTAGTACAACATTGTTATCTAATCCTAACATCAAATACTACACATATTCATCTATCTAACTTTTCAACTACTTGTACTAGCTACAATGTCCGAAAATATGTAATCAAAATAAAGGTTTTTTTGAGATTGGAATCCAAATACCAGTCACTCAGTATAGAGTCGCCAATCTTTTTAGTCATAGCAATAACACCTCTTATTAACCACAATCTTTGAACGCTGCTCCATGCAAAAGAAAATCTCAGTAATACGGACTGACGCTGGTAACAAAACATAACAAAGTGTAAATACAAGATGTGAAGCAAGAAGTGACGTAACAATTATTACAGTTCAGTTCAATTCAAAAGTTAAATTCCTACTAATTTTCAAATGAATCAAGTCAACTCAGTGTATTCTCCTCACCACGTCTCTCTCTTGTTAGTGATTTGTACACTTCCTATCCTGCTGCAATACGACTCTTCATGTCTGCAGATAAATGTACATCTACTTATTCTAGATAAAATCTCAAACACTTTAGGAATTAAATTCCTTACTATTCAAAGCCTAGGAGCGTAGAGATTTACAAACATTAGGGGGTTTCTAAATGTCTTATAGGTACCATGTCTAGCTACTAATTAAATGTTTTTGCTTTATACATTTAACTTATACCAATTACCAAGTGCCTACACTGCCTATAAAAGAAAAACATGTTGGTAGATGTTAATCCAATTCAAACAATTTTGCCTAATTATATTTTGCTCTAATGCCATTGTAATATAAGATGTCTAATAGATTGGAACCAAGTGCTCTAAGTAGTTACAATTTTTCTTATAATATATTTTCTTACCTAAAATTATATTAAAAATTACTAACATCATTGAACCACCTCAAAATTTTGACAACGGCATGGATTTAGAAAAGTGTGCAAACGGACATTTGTAACCCATTATAATTTAAGCACAATATTTAACAATCATCATAGCTAAATGCAGTAAAACTATATGCATAGCATGTAAAATATCATTTGAGGAATGCCCTTGTTCTTCTACATCTTCCCACTTCTTAGTAAAGCTCATATAGCCTCCGGTCCCGTATGATGACAATAAGTTTTTGACTGACCTGAGAGGATTAATTTTCTTGTAGAATACTTCCAACTTGTTCCTGTAAGGGCGACTCTTATCATTAACATTTTTAGCTTCCTGAACCCAATTTTATTTTTCATCTTGTTCAAACACTTCGGAACTAATCTGCACAGTATGCTCAGAGGCCGCGTTTCTTAACATCAATTTATCTGATTGTTCAAACACGCTTATATCCAAACTAGCATAGTCCTCAGGCTTCTACTCAAAAATCTCATTATTAAAACTAGACGAAGAAAATGATACTCAATGTAGATGCTCTCTCCTAAATTAAACCCACTTTTGTTACCCATAATGTAGGTGATGTTGAGCACATACATTTAGTGAAAGGATTGGAATATTCTTTACTTCATAAAGTGAGATGTGAAATAGACAAACACAACTACCTGGAGTTCATTGGTACACGTCCAAATCGAAACACATGTGGTGGAGCTGTATAACTCATCCTAAATTGATGTAAAATTTGTATATAGAGTTAAATAGAAAATTATTTTATAACCATAAGACCATAATCACTTGGGAATAAAACCTAGAAAATGTAAGAGCAACACAAAATATAAGAACCTGGTTGCATATCTCACACGTAGTATTGCCCTTCACTCTGCACCACTTTCCTTGGAGCCTCAAAAGTAATGTAATTCTATAACATACCGCATAACAGAAGTAAAAGAAATCAAACTTTATGATGGTTAAGTTATGGAATGGAAATTGATAGGAGGAAAAGTTCACATGATGTAAAATCTGATATGGAAACTTGTTATAATTCTAGTACAAAAGTTCAAATCTGATTCACACAAAACTAGAACAAAATAATCATTCTCGAAAAGATAAGCAAAAGCAAAGCATTCATGCTAATCATCACGATTTTATAAACATAGTGTTAGTTCCCGAATTATCGTAGAAGGGGGGGTTGAATATGATAATCACTAAATTAAAAAATTCTTTCGAATCTTTTACGGATATAAAATTTAGTGCTCGGTTAGTGGTTTCCTGTTCTTGAGAGGAATAGTGTTTAGAATAATAAAACGAGGAATGCAAGATATTCAGGAAAATATATATTCGTATATAAATTCTCGAGGGGTGTTGCTACACTCCGGTAAATAAATTAACCGGCTACAATCTAAGAACAACAAAGTTCCTAGCTTCTACAAAAATTTACCATTCATATCTTATAGAATAATCTAGATTTTGTTTGTCTAAGGATTTAATTACTGGGTAACGTTTATAATGCCCTTATGAATATTCAAGAATTAAACCAGGCATTATAACGTTACTCCGGTGAGAAGTTAAATGGATATACAAAAAGCTTGAGATTCTCTGTAAATTCTTTGCTGCAATCTTCAGCTCTTTTTGGAGAGAAGAAGATGAACAGAACAATACAACTGCTTCTGCTGCTGTGTAGACTTGTATATCAATAATGTGTGGCTGAGGAGAGAGCTCACCGAGAATATTCTTGTAACCCACGACTAACAAAAACTAACTGGCAACTAGTTTATTTCTGCCAACCTGCGACTCAGCTTGGTTTCTTTTATTTAAACTAACTTTGAACACCAACCTACGACCTATTAACATAACCTGCGACCTTTTATTAGGTTGCCTCCTTTTTTTGTTTTTCAATTTCCTTTTTCTTTTGTTTTTCTTTTTTCTGTTTTCTTTTTCTTTTTGTTATCTTTTTTTTGTTTTCTTTCTCTTGTTTTATTTTTTCTTGTTTTCTTTTATTTTTCTTTTTATTTACGTTTAAATTGTAACTAAATTAATTTATAAAATAAACTTAAATATAACTTATATAAATAAACTAATTTAGATTTATAAAATAAACTTATGTAAAGTTTATAAAATAAATCATTTTAAGTTTATTAAATAAATTATTTTAAAGTCCATTAAATAAATTTATTAAATTTAACAATTAAACTTTGAGTTTCGCCAGTCCCTCGAGCCACTTAGCTGTATACCCCGCACACCTCTTCTCGTACTTTAACAGATAAATGTTCAATCCAAGTGCGTTCCTCAACTTAACAATTCTTCTAAAAATAATACCTAGATTCCTTTCACGAGCTGTTGATGCCTAGTGCAACTGGTCTGGTTCACAGACAACTAACCATGATTCAGGTCTTCGTATTATAGCCTTGATTATATTGTTAAACTTGCAACAACTTTATCGCTTCGAACACTGACTGTCAATAAACAACTATACTTTCACTGGAATCCTTTCTGGTACTTTAGACAATGTCTTCATTGCTACTACAATCTTGAATACTTCATTCAGTGTTCTTCATCGACGCTTGAACATATAAATAAACTGCTGTCAGTGAGTATAACTTCAAGACCGCAATTGTCTTCTTTAACCTCTGTCTACACCCTATCATCAATTCTTCGGATTCCTATGCTTCAAACACTGTCTATCTTCAATTAATGCTAATACACTGAAATCTTCTGGTAGCACTTATACACTGAATCTTTATCATTTCTGAAACCCTGAAAGTCTTTAACCTTTATTCTTCACTGAGGCATGAACATATTAATGAGCTTCTTTCAATGACTTATAAACAGACTTCAAGCCTTCTTCTAATCTTCTGATTCTTTGTATTTTCCTTGTCTTCATTTCTTCTGATTTCTTGTGTAGACGTAGTATTATTAACATGTCCTATTCTAGTGTTGTTCTCATATTGAGTTATCACGTAACTATTCATACAGCTACGCAGTCTCACCAATAATCTCCCCTTATTTTATTGTTAAACGTAACAAACAAATTAAATAGAGAGGATAACTCAACTAACAACTAGAAAAAGTAAAGTGTTAGGACTTATAAATAATGCTACTAGTTTTCTGGATCAAATTATGCATTTCAAGATTTCTTGAATAACTGAAATGAAAGATGCTTGTTCCTCTAGCACTGAACTGATCTTCAAGTAGTTTCATCTTCATTTCCTTGGTTCTTCAAATCTCTGCCAGATAATACTTCTCAGTCTTGAAGTAATCATCAGTAGCTTCTTTTGTACAAACACATTTCCTGTTGAGAAGCACATATCTCTATTGCTTCTCCCCCTATGAGAATCAACTGCTTAAAAGAGATCACCTTCATTTACCACCTCTCTCGTATAATAGGATCCGCATATAAAAACCAATGGCACTCCACTTCTTCTAATCCAATCTGTAAATGTTAGATCCCTAAGAGTTAGGTTCCAATTATAAACAGATTCGAGACCGAAGTATCAAGAGCCATGTCTAGGGATAGAGAATGGGATATGGTATTTCTCTTTCTTCCTCACTGTGATTGTGTGATTCTGTTTCGTGTACCTCACAAGTGTTTCACTCTTATCCGCTCATGTTTACACTCATTCTCACAAGTGTATCACTCCTCCCATAGCTCCAAAATCCAGTTGTACCTGCAAGGAAAATCACCTTAGTCATCCTTAAGGAGGTCACAGGTGGTGCAATGGGAGTTCACAAATCCCCATCCTTGTTAGACTCGTCAGATGAATCTGAGTCATAATCTACAAGTTGCTAGTTTCCCTTTTAGGGTTCCAGATTTGAACTCTGGGAAGGTAAACAATGATCCAAAGAATTTAGCATAAAGTTCAAAGTTCCATTCTAATGTCTGTGAAGATATTTCCTTGTGACTCATCAGGTAATATCTGAATCATTGTCAACAAGTTGCCGATCTGCACCTATGTCAGATCCACTATCCGCAGATGCATCCAGGGGATTTAAGCCTGGGGAGGTAGACACTGACCACTGACATATGGCTATTGGATCAGTATCCTCTCCTAATACCTACAAAGGAAATGGGTCCATTAAAGAACCTTGAAAAATCGAATCTAACCTTAAAATGGTTGAAACTCTTGTTTTCTTCAACTCTTCATTTGTGTGTGTAACCTCTCCTTGTGCATCAAAAATTGTTTATGTTTAAGGTGGTGACACTACATCGGATCCCTGACCGACAGGCGAATTTCAATAGACGCACCCTGTTGAGAGGATGAATCTAGTAACTATTTATGTGCCTTTTCAGCCATTACATCTTTTTGAGAAGATGTATGTGGGATAACAATTGCCTCAGTTTAAATACTACTCATCTTTGTAGGAGACAGAGCTGCTGGGTTCATTTCAGAACCTTCCTTATGTGGTGCATTAAGGTACTTTCTCCATCACGCTCATCCATACTTCAGTTTAGTGGTAAGAGAGTGTTGGTTGGTTTTATTTCTATTTTTGTCTTTACAGTCTGAGATATAAGTTGTGAGTTTTCAACCTCATGACTATCAAATGAAAGAATGCCATTGGAGGCTAAACCTATATCACAGAACATATGGCAATATAGAGATAAAATGCACTTAAGATCTATAATGAATGAAAATTATGCATTTAATCTTTGAGAGAAATGATGTGCAATAGTTATTTCAAAAGGAGTTTAATGAAATAAGCAATCATCACTGTAGAAAGAAGTTTGATTTTTCTCTTAAAACTCTTTGAGTGCACAAGTCTGTTTTTATGCATAAAAAGATAAATAATCATGTCTTTTAATGTGAAAAAGACATAGATTCATGACCTCGCGGTATTAAGAAGAGAAAGAAAGATTTTATCTTTCAATATGAATGAGTTTTAGAAAAGCATTGATCACTTAGGGTAAAGTCTAAGCAATTCTCATTCATGTCAAAATCTCCATAATCTATCTTTATAAAATTATTACCAACCACATTGTTTATTGATGATATATAATCAAAATAAGAATGACTATGCTGCAAATTTCAAATTGTAATGAATTTGTCAGATATAGCAACTCATATAAATTCACTATAACTTAAAATCTCACAATTATCTACAACAAAATATTAACAATATATCATTGAGTGATACTTGTCAAGTACTTTAGATACCAATAATTATGTTGCACCTTATTTTAATATAATTTAAATCATGAAACTGATTTGATATGGAATCGTCTAACATCATAATTCAAATATATTAAAATAAGCTATCAATTAATTAAATACCAATTATCTCAAATAGGCACTAGCATTCAAATTCATATATCATACAATTGTTAACCCCTAACAACTGTAATATCTTAAACAATATTGGTTCGATAAATAAAGCAACATTTACCAACATTGTCTTGTTTGCAATCTTAGAAAGATATTCTAAGTTTCATATACTTTGATCCATTGAGTATGGCATTTATATCAGAGCATTCAGGAATTTGTAACTAAGTATAAAAATTATTCTAATTGGACAACATATGGTTACTTTTAATAAAGTATTACCCACATTGACCGTAGTTGTACTTAAGAAAGATTTTCACACTTTTTATATTAGTACTTCACAAGTAGTTCATAGTTGAACTCTTAACTAAATATCATTAACTGATATAAGTCAAAAGTTAGTACACAACTAATCATGCTACAATCATGATTCTGATTTCAGTTTATTCTTGAGATGTAAATATTATTAAATTCACTAAAACCAAAATCTCAAAATTAACTTATAACATATAAGTTACAATCAACATAATGGATATTAATTGTTGACAGATTTAGTTATAATCAATCATACTACTTATTTATTTTAAGTTAGTTTGAATTACGGAGCAAATAAAATCATTGAATTGCTTCAATTTCCATAATCCAAACTTCATAAAATAAATGATAAATAAATAAATACTAAATATCTATAAATTAGATACTAACACTTAAATATTTATAATTATCCTTGAATAATCACCAATAGGATATATGAATTATACACATGGCAATCACTCTCTAGATAATTAACAATTTTAGAAATACTTCTTAAGCATGTAAAATATTGAGAGTTTTATACACATAACTTAGAAAATACTTCAACTTCCAATATTAGTTATTTTAGAAATAAGCATTGATTACTTAGAACAAAAATTCTAAATAATATCACTAATACTAAAAGTATCACAATTATTCAAGATACAAATAACTATGTTGCATATTATTTTAATATAATTTAAATTATGAGACAGATATGGAATGGAGTTGTCTACAATCATAATTTAAATTAATTAAAATAAAATTCAAACTTAATGTTATAATACTTAACTACCACAAATGTATATGACATTGTAATCATGATAATCAAGATATTAGCACTAAGTACAAGGTACTGGATTACTGATAAATTCACAAGTCTTTTAAATATTGAAGATTTAATACTTGTGAACTTATATTAAGAGTTCCTTACATATGGTATTTCAACTAATGTGCAATGAATGATATCCCACACTTACAAACCAGTCTTGAAAGATTAATTTTAACAAGTGATTTAATAAGTGATTCTACAAGTGACTCTTTGACTAAAATACATGCTCTCTAAAGTAATGATACCTGGTGTAAAGGTGCCTTGTCATAGAGTGTTCCACAGAGTTGTTAGATTTGAGGTTGTTTCTTATCAAAATAAGAAATCAATCTTCTTCCACGAAGTTGACAGCTTCCTGAGATGCTTCTCCTGTCACTTAAGTTAACAGCTTCAGAGATGCTTCTCCTTTCTTTCTTTCAACCTACGTAATCTATATCTATATAGCCAAACATGTTAAGCATAATATCTTTAGGGTACTTTACTCCAAGAGTTGATAGTCCCTTAAGATATCTAATAATCTTGTTAATAGCTATATGATTGGATTCTCTAGGATCCACTTGGAACATAGCACTTTGGCATCTTGAGAACATCATATCACTACGCATATATAATATTATGTTTGTGCCTAGTGATAAGAGAGTTATAAATATGATGAATCTACTAGTTCACATTAAACTGTAACTTTCAGTTAGAGTGCCATACCATGTCCTTGATGATTTCTTGAGTAAGATACCAGTTCATACCAACCTGAGGTGAGCTTGTGAAGAAGAGATATACAGAGTCCAATTGATCTGCTACTGTAAAGTCCATGAACTATTTTGCATTGACTTCCTCTTTTGACTCACCAGTCAGGAGTACACTTGTTCACATTTACCAGAGCCCAATTCCAGGTAGAATGTGCAACAGGTTCCTGATATGTCATAATATCCTCAAGTCTCGTCACTGGTGCTTTCTGTTATATATTGCTTCCAGATAATAACCTAGCATCCAGTTTGGCCTTGTCCATCGTAACAATGTCATTGTCATCCAGTTTGACTTCTGGTTATCCTTGTACCAATTACAAAATTGTCATTTGGTTTGGATACCAGCTTCCCTACAATCTGCTTGCTGACTGATTGAGTTCATCTTGCTTTAAAATCACCCAATCAATCCGGATCTATCATAACTTCTATAACTTTCTCAGTTTCTTCTTCAGATAGAAAACTAGAAAAATAATCATTCACACTCAGTAGCCCTGCTAATCATTACTCCACCATCTGGATCACTTAAGAACTAGACTTTGGGAATAATATTGACATCAAACCCTTTGTCTCAGCAGATATGTTCTTTAGTGTCCTCTTGATTTTCAATGTGGTGTTGTGTTTGACTAGTTGATCCTTCTTATGCTCCCCCTAAGCTGTTGCTGGGATTTCCTGAAAATCCTTACCCTTGCTGACTGACTTCATTGAAATAATGAGTTGTGTTATACACTGTCATTCCATTGCTTGGATATGAATCATCAATACCATTAATTTCTCCTGTAACAGCTTGGAGCATGGAGTTGTTGAACTGTGCACTTAGACTGTCTATCACTTTCTGTTGATCAACTACAAATGCCCTGTAGGTTGTAAACTCCACTGAGTAGCCATGGAAAATATCCTAACTATTCTTAGCTGCAAATGCCAAGATCTCCAAACAACTGAAAACATTTAATTGTTTGCTTCTGTAGAATATTCTCTCCAAACACTTTCTGGTTATCCAGTGTTTGCTTCGATTGGCCATTAACTCATTAGGGGTCTCTATGTATACATTCTGATCAAGGCTTGATCTTACTTGTTGCAAACTGTATTGACTGCTTCAGCCCTTTGGTATTTAGAAAGTCATGATTAGCTTAATATTTCCCCTGTTGCTTTAATCAAGTTCTGGTTCCTCCCTTGTACCACTCCATTATCACACGGAGCTCCCAGTGTTGATTATGTCTCAGAATATTCTTGATGTTACAGATATTAATCTTGAATTCAGTCCCATTATCTGACCACAAGATTATTTCTTTTACAATTGCTTCTAGCTTGATCTTCTGATATGATCAATCACCATCTGTGATGTTTTATCTTGAGAACGCACGAACAACAACTTTGTGTTAAGAGTAGCCATCAATCATCACTAAGGTATATCTTTACTTTGATATGATGTTGTCTTTGACTTCTCTTCCTGACATGCCTCACATTTATCATTCTTCTGAATTCCAGATGAGGCAGTCCTCTCACTAAACCTTTTTTACAAAAGAGTTCCTTGAGTTGATGTACAAGGGTGAGAGCTTCTAATGTCATAGCTAAACTTTTGTTAGATGAAGCTTTACAGTAGAAACCATTGACTTCACCTTTCTTGAGATTCCAGTCTAAGCACGAGCATATCCCTTCCATACTCTTAACAAGAGTAAGCTTCTCAACCTTCCTGCTTTAGATGAGACACTAATCCTTCGTTGAATTGACATTTTGTTCTTTGATGCAGAACTGTCTGATAAGAGGATTTGTATCTTGATTCTCCAGCAAAAATGATGCTTCAACTATTATCAATGACTTCAATGATTAGTTGTTATCACTGATAGCAATTATTGAGTCTATGATGAAATTCCTTTTTCTGTATAGCTTGTCCCGTAGTGAAAACATTTGTTGTCATCTCCAAAGATTATTGACGGAATAGCTTTTGTTAATCACATTTGATTGTGAGGCTCTTTCCTTGATCATATGCCTTGAGTATGAATTACCAAGAATACATATGAATCAATTAACCTGTCATATCATGCACTCACAAATGGATTAACATTTCTTGGTACCCAACTTATCAGTTTGGGTCCAGGTGGATTAGAGATTTTACTATAAACAGAGATAACAACAACTGCAACCTTATCATGCTAATTCTTATCATTGATTAATTATTTTCTCCAATTTAATACCTTTGACAGATTTATATCTAGGCTATGGGAAAAACTGTTCCAATCTTACATAAGGAGGACTAGCAGTCTTTGCCCTATTGAAATCCTAAACATGTTTTCTTTACAATTAATGCAAGTACTAAGAGATGCATTCATGGCATAAAAATAAGCAAGCATTGTATTAAGAATACATGGCATTCATTTAGAAACATAACACTTAAGAATTAAGCAAGATAAGCATGATATGGAACAAAAAGAATTAACAAATAAATCACTAATTCTATTTAGTCCAATCCTGTTGATGTATCTCATCTAGCTGTCTCAATCCAATTAAAAACTAACACATCTTAATTAACAATTCAGAATAATTAAGCAAATCATATTGTACTGGGATACAGAGAGTAAGCATAAACAAAGGTCTTATATGCTGAAAAACATATATCTCACTAAAGCAATTAGTCATGTTCAACAAATGTTCGAACAATTATTTAAGATCATCTAAAGTAACATTCACAAGTTAAACATCAATCCTAATTACCAGAAAATAAATCTAGTGAACTAGTTCAGCATTATCTATGTGTGATGTTGTCATACTTGTGCGAGTGTTAAATATTTAAACACTGAGATCTAAACATGCATTGAATATTAAGAGCAAAATATTGCAGTGGTTCAAGAAATTGAGACATGAGATATGTGAGTTGAACCATCTTCAGAGATTGCTAAGAATGCAAGATATTCATGATTCTCGTCATCTGATCCATCCCAACTCTTTCCCGTGCACTATAAGTTTTAACTGGCTGTTTCCCTAAGAAACCAACCTTTGTCACAACTCTTCAACTGAATCCCTACTCATCCTTATTTGTCAAGCTTCTTGTTCTGTTGTAGCAAAACCCCTGATAGTTACTTGACACACATTGCTTGTCATACCTGTAGCTATTAAATCTTATTTATGTCCCAATCTCAGTCTTGTAATCACCTCTTGAATTGAATCTGTAAAAGTCTCTACTTCAGAATAGATAGGCTTGATCCTTTGATATAGCTTATGTACTCCTTGTGAATCTGATGCGACTAAACTTTCCTGACATGTGAAACACTGCCCTGACGTCCAATCCCTCAAGTACTTCTACCTGAGCTTCCTCTAATTCAGCTGTCAGTAACTCTTACATTCTGTCCTGAGGTTCCAACTATACTGCATGTAACTTAGATGTTTGTAGGTCCCCACTATTCTCTTTGACCTCCACAATTCCTGCCTTTCTGATCTCTGTGATTCCCGGATAAATGTAGCATTGGTACAAACCACTATGTGACCGTACAATCTGGAATCATTAGAGTTATCTTAAAATCTTCGAGAAAAATTGTACCCGTAGAAATTTTAGTTTCATTGGAATAAGAAAACAATTATCTTCAATTTTCGTGTTCGGGAATTTTCCGTCTGAATAGCACATGGTCTTCGTTTTTCTCGAAAGGTTAAAATCACCTTTAAAAGCCCGGAGGAACCTCAAGTCTACCAATTTTTGAGAACCCTTAATTTTAATATTTAAGAAAAATTTAAATTTTCAGAATTTTTAATTTACTTAGAAAATTAATTAATAAAAAATAGATATTTACGAAAAAATTAATTTTCAAGAATTTCAAATTTTCTTAAAAATTAAATAAAACGTAAATTATTATTTAAGAAAAATTTAAATCTAAGAATTTTAAATTTTATGAAAAAATTAAATAAATCAAAAATAATAATTTAGAGTTGCAGAATTTTGTATAAGGGCCAACCTGTAATGCTGTAATCAACTGGCGACTCAGTAAACAGAAGGCTTCGATACTTGTTTATATTGTATCCCGTGCGTGCGCACAAATAAACAAGAAACTTGCCACTTTGTTTATAGCGCGTGGATTTCCCGTCAAAGTTTTGTTTTCCTTTATTTGGTAACCACAAAACATGTAGCCAAAGTTAATGAAAGGAATATGTCCTAAGTCCAATCAGGTATGAGGATTTAGGAATAACTTTTATGTAATCTGTTTTGATTTCATTGATATTAATAAAAGACTTGTTTTGTTTTTACTACGGACTTTATCTATTTAAGTGTTTAAATAAGATATACCATAGTTTAGAGTAAAACTTTTTATGGATTATGATGAGATCATAATAGTGAGACCTAAAAAGATGATAACTCTAAACTTAAATAGTTCCTGGTCATAGGATTACTAACTGGTAATTAATAATCCGCAAAGATCGGTACATACTATGCTTGCTTCATTATGAAGGATGTCTGTTCTCATAGACATTTGTGTGGTGACACTATAGCTAGTATGTAGGTGCTTATTATAGAATAAGTTCACTGAACATGACTCGCACAGCTGAACAACTGATGGAGTTCACTCACGTGTCAGCAGTTGTTCACATAGTGATAGTTGTACAAGTATCCTTAGACTTGAGGTCATCATAGTCATCTTGTGTACACTGAACTATGCTTTGGTTTAGTTCTTAGTCTCCAGGGATAATTATTAGGGCTCTTCTGGGTATAGGAATTTGTACACGAAGATAGTGTATGATCAATAAAGGATCTACCCCTTCCAGTGAAGGAAGCGAATGTTCAAGGCTGATCCACTTATGCTAGTTCAGGAATCTCTTGCCAGAGTAAATGAAATTAGAAAGGAGTTTCTAATTTGCATAGAACTACGCATAGTAAATGGTAAGCAAAGTGATTGAATTAGATAGGCTTGACACGAGTTCCATGCCTTGTATTTAATCGGGACATTGTAGGGTAGAAGGAGTTTATTATACGGTAACTATTCACTGACAGGTTCTTGGTATTCTAAGCAGTGAATTCATATTATCCGGATAGTCGCGATATGTTGAGAAGCATCACTCACGATGTAGAATAAATGTGATTAATTAATTAATCATATTTAATAAATTAGAAAATTTATATAAATAATGATAAAATAGTTTTATTATTATTTATTTCTACTACTGGCTTAATATTGAACCTACAGGGTCACACCATAAAAAGAGAATGATTTAATGGTGGAGGAATTAATTAATAATGGCTAATAATTATTTATTTGTGAAATAAATAATTAATTGGCAAATTTAATAATTGATTAAATGAGATTTAATTGATTATAAAATAATTAAGAAAAGTTCTTAATATTATTAATTAAAGGATTTAATTTTTGGAAATTAAATCAAGAGAGAGAATTATTTCTAAAGTGTTTAGAAAAAGGATTAATAATTAAAAGGTGTTTTAATTATTAATGAGAATAATAAATGGGATAATAATAATATTATTTATGGGAAAATTTTAGCTGAAAATTTTGCCTATAAATACACTATTATAGACCCTATTTTATTCTAACCCCATCGAAACCCGAAAACCCAAAAAGTTTGGAAAACCCAATTCTCTCCACCTCCTTCCTCCTCCTTAACATCGTTTTCTTGGTGGATACCGGTGGAGTGCTTCACACTTGAGGAGCAACTGCTAAGGATCTCCGATCGTTGTCTCCGAATTATTTTAAAAGGTTAGATTCGATCCCTCGAAATTTTATTCACGATTTATATGCTTTTATTTGGATTTTATATGTGTAAAAGTGTTTTGCCATGCCCCCGCTGCGTTAAAAATCCAACAATGGTATCAGAGCATAGGTTGTATGCATATAGATCTGTGGTAAAAAATTCAGAATTTTATGTGCTTGTATAAATTAATTATGATTTTTACAAGTTATATCATGGATTAATTTTGTCTGATGAGAAATCATTTCTCAGAATAATTTTGAATGTTGATCTGGGTTCTACAAGTGTTGTAGATCGTGTGGGTATTTTTTTCATAATTTTGTGATGTATAGATTTTTTATTATGAATTTTTGAAGTTGTATCAATTAAATTCGTAATTAAATAAATTATATATATATATATAATTTGATAGTATGTATGTAAAGTATGATGTCTGCTGTTGCTGTACTACCTCTGCTACATGGAAGACAGACAAGATCAGGTGGTCTGACATGCACGTTAACCGAGAAGAAAAGTCAGCCGGCGGAAAAGGAAAAAAAAATAGGGGAATACGTTACACACCTGTGGCGCATTCACGGAATGCGTTACACCCTTGTAACGCAGCACCGGAATGCGTTACAGGGCTTGTAACGCGTTCCTGTAATGCGTTACAGCCCGTCTATTGATTTTAAAATTGATTTTCTGGGAGTTTCGTAACTCCGTTTTGGGCGTGCAATATACCGTTGGATTTGTTTTTCCGAGACGGATCTAATGGAGTGATCAATTTTAGTTTATATAAAAGTTTTAGAACTGTTTATATTCCATAAAGTGTTTTAAAGCTGTTTTTTGATCGTTTGAATTGATTTTAAATGCTTCTTGTGATACATAGAGATGTATATTGCTTGTTCTAATGTGCTAGATGATGTAACATGCCTACCTTGATGTTTATTCATGTTGATATATGTGATATATGCTTATTTTATCATGCGATGATAGATTTAGGTGAACTTAAATGAACATAAGGCGCTTGTTAGACAACCTAGTATAGTGAAATAGTTTCATAACCTTAATAATAATATTATGAATACAATTATGAGATTCTTGTGTTTGTGAAACACGTAATTGAATATGAATTTTCGATATGAGAGAAAGGATGATTCTGTCAACAACAGATTTCTATCTGTAAGAAAGGGTTATTAAGTGACGCCTCTTGACAATGCTCCACCCGATCTGGGAATCATCTGATTATTGATTATTGATTTGAAATATTTAATTTAAAAGGAAGAATCTCTTTATAATATGACTATGATTGTAACATAATATAATCCCTCTAAAATTAAATAATATCAAGTAGTAATTGGCCAATGATACAACGGGCTTGTGTCGGTCATAGCCTTCCAACATGGTAGAAAGTAGTTCTTATTTTTGAATCATTGTCGTTTCGTGCCACAGCCGAGGGCTTTGATTTCGAAATAAGAAATACTTGTCTATTACATAGAGATGTGTACATTGAATAAGAATCTAAAGGTCGTTACGTGCCACAACCGTGGGCCTTTGGGGACTGATTCAATTGTACGGAATGTTGGGTTAGACTTGACTTAGAATATTGAGTTTGTCGTGCCACAGCCGTGACTCAATTATTGAAGAGGCTAAAGTTTGATTAGGGAATAACATTAGATGTAATTGACAAGAGTTGTCTGCCTATTGAACATTACATGGCGTTTCGTGCCACAGCCGGGGTTGTGTAATGGAATGTAGGATCCCTATTCCCACTAGCATTATGAATGCTTAATTTTTCATGTAGGGGTTTGAATAAATTAGGAAAACTAGTGGGAGCCACTTATGAATAAAGACCCGATTCATATAGTGTTTTAAAATGAAATCGAATATTTTCTAAGTGTTGTTATGTGTTTATCATTTACAGATTTACAATATACATTATGTCTTCTGCACTATCACTCAGGAGCATACTAGATGCTCACAAATTGAGTGGTCCTAATTATGCTGACTGGCTTCGAAACTTGAGAATTGTTCTCAGGATTGAGAAGCTGGAATACGTGATTGACTCACCTAAGCCTACTGAACCTGCTAGTGATGCACATAATGATGAACATGTTATGTATCGTAAGTGGATAGATGATGCAAATGTTGCTCAATGCATCATGCTAGCTTCCATGAACATTGAGCTACAGAAGCAACATGAGCATATGGATGCTCACACTATCCTCATGCATCTACAAGAGTTGTATGATGTGGCGGGGAGGACAGCTCGATATGAGATATCGAAGGAGCTGTTCGGTTGTAGGATGTCTGAGGGATCATCTGTGAATGACCATGTACTTAAGATGATCAATTTGATTGAACGTCTTGGATAACTTGGTTTTGTCATGGATGGGGAGCTGAGCCAAGACTTGGTCTTGCAATCGCTTTCGAGTTCGTTCTCGCAGTTTGTGGTGAACTTTCACATGAATAAGTTGGATGTCAGCCTGCCTGAACTCCACAACATGTTGAAGACTGCGGAATCGAATTTTCCCCTAAGAAGAGTTTTGTTCTTCTAATTGGTGAAGGTTCCAATCCTAAGAAAAGGAAGAAGAACCCTTCCAAGAAGAAGAAAGTAGGTGAGAAAACGCTGGTTCCACCAAAAGCTGAAGACCCCGAGAGCAAAGTTGTTTGCATTCACTGTAACAAGGTGGGGCACTGGAAGAGGAACTGCAAGGTTTACCTTGCAGAATTGAAGAAGAAGGGTAGTGAGACTACCGCTTCTGATTCAGGTATGTTCATGATAGAAGTGAATATGTCATTTCTACTTGGGTATTAGATACCGCCTGTGGTTCTCATATCTGCAATTTGTTGCAGGGACCAAGGAGAAGTAGGACTCTTGAGGAAGAGGAGGTGATTCTACTGATGGAAATGGAGCAAGAGTTGTTGCTGAAGATGTAGAATCATTTCATTTACATATGCCTACGGGCAAGACTATTGTTTGAAATAATTGTTATTTTGTTCCCTCGATTGTGAGGAATATTATTCCCATGTTAGACTTGGCTGGATTTTCATTTATTATTGAGAATAATGAATGTTCTATTCTTAGAGATAATATTCTTTATGGACGTGGTACTTTAAATAATGGTCTGTATATATGTGACATAATTTACTTCATATTGAACAAACTAATAAAAGAAAAGGGATGATGAAAATCTCACATCATAGTGGCACTGCAGTCTCCATTTAGTGGACATGGAGAGAGGACTGCAAATTTTCTAGGAATGGTACACACAGATGTATGTGGATCAATGTCTACGCAAGCCATGGGTGGATTTTCATACTTCATTACTTTCATAGATGATAGATCTAGATTCGGATATGTGTTTGATGAAACACAAGTCTGAAGCCTTTGAAAAGTTCAAAGAATATAAGTATGAAGTGGAGAAACAACCAAACATAGTATTATAATTCTTCGATCAGATCGAGGTGGTGAATACTTTAATGGAGTGTTTCTATATTATCTCAAAGTAAATGGTATAGTCTCCCAGTGGACTCCTCCAGATGGGTATCTGAAAGGAGAAATCGAACTTTGTTAGACATAGTTCGGTCCATGATGAGCTATGCAAATCTTCCAGTATTCCTATGGGGTTATGCATTAGAAACCTCAGCATATTTACTGAATAAGGTGCTTTCCAAATCTGTTCCTCAAACTCCGTATGAGATATGGAAAGAAAGGAAACCGAGTCTTAAACACGTTAAGATTTGGGGATGTCCAGCTTATGTCAAGTAAGTTGACCCAGATAAGCTGGAATATCGATCCGGAAAATGTAGTTTTATGGGATATCCTAAAGAGACTTTAGGGTATTACTTTTACACCGATCATCGGGTGTTTGTCTCCAGACATGCTACCTTCTTGGAAAAGGAGTTTATCCCTGAAGGAAACAGTGGGAGCAAAATTGAACTTGATGATGTTCAAGAAGCACAAACTACTACGGATCAAGTGGAAACACCTGTTCTGACTGAACAACCTTTTGTGGAACAACCCATTCATAGATCAGGGAGAGTGTCTCGCCAACCTGAGAGGTATTATGGCCTTGTCATTGAGAATGACAATGAGTTGTCGATCAATGATGATGACGACCCTGTGACCTATAATGAGGGTATGAGTAGTGTTGACTCAGAGAAATGGCATAGTACCATGAAATCCAGAATGGAATCTATGTATACGGTATACAAAAGATAGATTATAGCAGATGGCCAGGTGGAGACCTATAAGGCCAGGCTTGTGGCAAAAGAATTCAAACAAAGGCAATGGATTGACTTTGATGAAACTTTTTACCTGTAGCCCTGTTAAAATCAGTTCGGATTTTGCTTGCGAATGCTGCTTACTACGACTATGAAATCTGGCAGATGGCCAGATGGTTTTCTTTCCAAAAGAAATGAAAACATAGTCTGTAAGCTGCTGCGAACCATATGTGGTTTAAAGTAGGCTTCTCGAAAGATGAAACATTCGTTTTGATGAGACAATCAAAGAGTTTGATTTTATCAAAAACGTAGATGAACCATGCGTCTACAAA
This sequence comes from Apium graveolens, assembly GCF_009905375.1. Lineage (NCBI taxonomy): Eukaryota > Viridiplantae > Streptophyta > Magnoliopsida > Apiales > Apiaceae > Apium > Apium graveolens. The sequence goes on along the minus strand of NC_133650.1, from coordinate 161,378,199 downwards.
AGGGTTAGTGGGAGCGCGGTAACATTTCTTGTATTGTATTGAATTAGAGTTGACACACATAACAACATAGCAGACCCACTCACAAAGCTACTTTTTGAAAGTCACTTTGATCGTCATAAAGATGAGATGGGTATTAGATACCAGAGTGATTGGCTTTAGTACAAGTGGGAGATTGAAAGGAATATGTCCTAAGTCCAATCAGGTATGAGGATTTAGGAATAACTTTTATGTAATCTGTTTTGATTTCATTGATATTAATAAAAGACTTATTTTGTTTTTATTACGGGTTTTATCTATTTAAGTGTTTAAATAAGATATACCATAGTTTAGAGTAAAGCTTTTTATGGATTATGATGTGATCATAATAGTGAGACCTAAAAAGATGATAACTCTAAACTTAAATAGTTCCTGGTCATAGGATTACTAACTGGTAATTAATAATCCGCAAAGATCGGTACATACTATGCTTGCTTCATTATGAAGGATGTCTGTTCTCATAGACATTTGTGTGGTGACACTATAGCTAGTATGTAGGTGCTTATTATAGAATAAGTTCACTGAACATGACTCGCACAGCTGAACAACTGATGGAGTTCACTCACGTGTCAGCAGTTGTTCACATAGTGATAGTTGTACAAGTATCCTTAGACTTGAGGTCATCATAGTCATCTTGTGTACACTGAACTATGCTTTGGTTTAGTTCTTAGTCTCCAGGGATAATTATTAGGGCTCTTCTGGGTATAGGAATTTGTACACGAAGATAGTGTATGATCAATAAAGGATCTACCCCTTCTAGTGAAGGAAGCGAATGTTCAAGGCTGATCCACTTATGCTAGTTCAGGAATCTCTGGCCAGAGTAAATGAAATTAGAAAGGAGTTTCTAATTTGCATAGAACTACACATAGTAAATGGTAAGCAAAGTGATTGAATTAGATAGGCTTGACACGAGTTCCATGCCTTGTATTTAATCGGGACATTATAGGGTAGAAGGAGTTTATTGTACGGTAACTATTCACTGACAGGTTCTTGGTATTCTAAGCAGTGAATTCATATTATCCGGATAGTCGCGATATGTTGAGAAGCATCACTCACGATGTAGAATAAATGTGATTAATTAATTAATCATATTTAATAAATTAGAGAATTTATATAAATAATAATAAAATAGTTTTATTATTATTTATTTCTACTACCGGCTTAATATTGAACCTACAGGGTCACACCATAAAAAGAGAATGATTTAATGGTGGAGGAATTAATTAATAATGGCTAATAATTATTTATTTGTGAAATAAATAATTAATTGGCAAATTTAATAATTGATTAAATGAGATTTAATTGATTATAAAATAATTAAGAAAAGTTTTTAATATTATTAATTAAAGGATTTAATTTTTGGAAATTAAATCAAGAGAGAGAATTATTTCTAAAGTGTTTAGAAAAAGGATTAATAATTAAAAGGTGTTTTAATTATTAATGAGAATAATAAATGGGATAATAATAATATTATTTATGGGAAAATTTCAGCTGAAAATTTTGCCTATAAATACACTATTATAGACCCTATTTTATTCTAACCCCATCGAAACCCGAAAACCCAAAAAGTTTGGAAAACCCAATTCTCTCCACCTCCTTCCTCCTCCTTAACATCGTTTTCTTGGTGGATACCGGTGGAGTGCTTTACACTTGAGGAGCAACTGCTAAGGATCTCTGATCGTTGTCTCCGAATTATTTTAAAAGGTTAGATTCGATCCCCCGAATTTTTATTCACGATTTATATGCTTTTATTTGGCTTTTATATGTGTAAAAGTGTTTTGCCATACCCCCGCTACATTAAAAATCCAACAGTTAATTCCTGTGAACAAACTGAAATTGTCGAGGAAAGGAAAATATGTGGCAACTAGTAAACATGGCACCCAAAAATCGAAAATATTGGCAGCTATTCAATCAAAAAAAAAATGAAAACTAATTTTAAATTAAAAATTTTATTTACTAAAATTTAAATCATAAATTTATTTAACTCAAATTTATAAAATAAATTTATTTTAAATAAGTTCACAAAATAAACTTATTCAAGTTTAAACAATAAACTCATTTAAATTAAATTTATAAAATAAATTTGCTAAATCAAATTTACAAAATAAATTTATATAAATTCAAATTAATAAAATAAATTTATTTAACAGAGTCTCTCGTTAATTGGAGTTCCAACAGCTTCTGCACACCGAGCTGCACTGGGCTAAGGATCCCGATTCGTGTGTCAATCAGTCAGCTCTGATACCAATTGTTAGTTTCTGAATTATCGTAGAAGGGGGGTTGAATACGATAGTCACTAAATTAAAAAATTCTTTCAAATCTTATGCGGATATAAAATTTAGTGTTCGGTTAGTGGTTTCATGTTCTTTTGAGGAATAGTATTTGGAACAATAAAATGAGGAACGCAAGATATTCGGGGAAATATATATATTCATATATAAATCCTCAAAGGGTGTTGCCACACTCCGGTAAATAAATTAACCGGTTACAATCTAAGAACAAAAAGTTCCTAGCTTCTACAAAAATTTACAAATCAAATCTTATACAATAATCTAGATTTTGTTTGTCTAAGTATTTAATTACCGGGTAACGTTTATAATGCCCCTAAGAATATTTAAGAGTTAAACCGGACATTATAACGTTACTCCGGTGAGAAGTTAAATGGATATACAAAAATCTTGAGCTTCTCTGTAAATTCTTTGTTGCAATCTTCAGCTCTTTTGGGAGAGAAGAAGATGAACAGAACAATACAACTGCTTCTACTGCTGTGTAGACTTGTATATCAATAATGGGTGGCTGAGGAGAGAGCTCACCGGGAATATTCTTGTAACCCGCGACTAACAAAAACTAACTGGCGACTAGTTTATTTCTGCCAACCTGCGACGTTATTTGCAACCTCCGAGTCAGCTTGGTTTCTTTTATGTAAACTAACTTTGAACACCAACCTGCGACCTATTAACATAACCTGCGACCTTTTACTGTGTTGCCTCCTTTTTTTGTTTTTCAATTTCCTTTTTCTTTTGTTTTTCTTTTTTCTGTTTTCTGTTTTCTTTTCTTTATTGTATTCTATTTTTTTGTTTTCTGTTTCTTGTTTTCTATCTTTTTTTATTTTCTTTTTGTTTTCTTTTTATTTAAGTTTAAATTGTAACTAAAATAATTTATAAAATAAACTTAAATATAACTTATATAAATAAACTAATTTAGATTTATAAAATAAAATTATTTAAAGTTTATAAAATAAATCATTTTAAGTTTATTAAATAAATTATATTAAAGTCCATTAAATAAATTTATTAAATTTAACAATTAAACTTTGAGCTTCGCCAGTCCCCCGAGCCGCTTAGTTGTATATCCCGCGCACCTCTTCTCGTACTTTAACAGATAAACGTTCAATCTAAGTAAGTTCCTCAACTTAACAATTCTTCTAAAAATAATACCTAGATTCCTTTCACGAGTTGTTGACGCATATTGCAACTGGTCTGGTTCATAGACGACTAACCCCGATTCAAGTCTTCGTATTATAGCCTTGAATATATTGTTAAGCTTACAACAACTTTATCGCTTCGAACACTGACTGTCAATAAACAACTGTACTTTCACTGGAATCCTTTCTGGTACTTTAGACAACGTCTTCATTGCTAATACAATCTTGAATACTTCATTCACTGTTCTTCACCAACGCTTGAATATATAAATGAACTCCTGTCAGTGAGTATAACTTCAAGACTGCAGTTGTCTTCTTTAACCTATGTCTATACCCTGTCTTCAATTCTTCAGATTCCTATGCTTCGAACACTGTCTATCTTCTATCAATGTCAATACACTGAAATCTTCTGGTAGCACTTATACACTGAATCTTTATCATTTATGAAACCCTGAAAATCTTTAACCTTTATTCTTCACTGATGCATGAACATATTAATGAGCTTCTTTCAGTGACCTGTAAACAGACTTCAAGCTTTCTTCTAAACTTCTGATTCTTTGTATTTGCCTTGTCTTCATTTCTTCTGATTTCTTGTGTAGACGTAGTATTATTAACCTGTCATGTTCTAGTGTTGTTCTCATGTTGAGTTATCACGTAACTGTTCATACAGCTACGCAGTCTCACCAACATATAGACACGCGAGTAATACTTAGGTCCGGGAAAAGATGATTAACAAAAATAATAGTTACTCTAATAGTTCTACCCAATTTAATAATCTAATAAAATTAAACCCCAATCACAATCAAAACAAAAACCCCAAATTTCATTATTTATCAATAAATCAAAAAATTAGGGTTTTAATTTGAAACCCCAAATTTAAAAATTAGAGTTTAAAGTTTACCCTATTCAAACTTTGACCTCCGACTTAGCTTTTACCTCCTACTTGAGTTTTATACTCCTATTTAAGCTTTAAACTCCGAGTTGAACAAACTTCGACGACCTTTTCAAAATTCGACGAGAGGACAGAGAGAGAGCAGTCGAGCGGGGAGAGAGGGAGAGAGAGCGAGATAGAGAGAGATGAGCACAATTGAGCACTGTTGAGATGGGTTGTTCTTCAGTCGAGTAGAGAGAGGAGAGTTTTTGATATATTGGATTTATGTTTCATGTTTTAAGAGATGTTGTATCTTTATGTATTTTAATTTTTATTTATAGTTTAATAATGTGTAGATTTCAAAAGAGGGGGGCAAGATTTCTTGAAATTTTCCTAAGGCAAAAACGAGGGAAATTTTTAAGAGGGATTGAAGTATTTGGCTAAGAGGGGAAATAGAAGTATTTGGCTAAGGGGGGAAACGGGGAGGAGGCGCACAAGATTTTTTTTTTTTAAATAGACGTATAACATCGGTTGGTTTGAAAAACTTGATGTCTATCATACACAAAGACATCGGTTGGATAAAAGTAATGTGAAAAATACTTTTTACATCGGTGCCAACAACAACCGATGTATAAGAGGCGATGTCTATTCTACTTTTTCTGGTAGTGCAAATTCGACTTTTAGCACTTAAACAAGAATAATAATCATGCATACTATCTTAAGTTAACTAATTTTAGCAAAATAAGGTGGTAACAACTCCTATTATGCACAAACAAATTCGAAATTTAAGAGTTTAACCATACATGCATGCTTTCGAATATAATAGCAAAAATATCATGGTTTTCCATCAAAATCTCATCTTCAAACTAACATGCAAGACTAGAAATAGCTATATCAAGAATGATCACTAATATGCAAAGAGTTTTATCAAGTTTCTTTTACAAAAATACATATTACTAGCACATAAGTAATGTATCTCATGGAGAAACCTTGGATTCACAAGAATCAAAGGGTTTCTCTTTGAGTTTAAACAAAAACACCACATGCAACCATAAATCATCAACTTTTAAACATAAGAATCTTTGGGAAGTGTGTATACTAAGCATATGAAGTGGAATTACACTAAAAGAAGGTGGGAGATTGAATGGAAAATGGAAGGGAATGGGGGAGAGGGCTTCGGCCGATAGGGTGAGGGAGGAGGAAGAAGAGAGAAAAAAATGAGTGGAGTGGAGTGTGGTGTGTTTGAGTGTTGGTTTGGTTTTGATCATTTTATTCTATCTTTACCCACATGCAAAAGTGAGTGGGCTATGCAATTACCGTACTATCCCTCTCCCTTTAAAAACAAAGTTTGCATGCAAGGGTATCTAGTTAATTTGGCTAGTGTAGAAGTAGTTAGTGGGGTTAAAAATTTCCATTGTGCCCTTGTCTTTGAATTGAGGGTTGAATGCATGCATTGGTAATGGGGTAATTTGCTAATTAATAATCAAATTAATAACAAGGATAAATTTTATAAAAAAAAATATAAATCCATAAATTACAAGAGTGGTATCATAAAATAGCTTAGAATTCTTAGAAATTTTATAAAATCACTTCTGAAATTTATTGATAAAGATATTTTTAAAATAATTTTTCTCAAAATAAGATATACACTCTATAAATCACATAAAAGAGCAAATAATACATTTCTTACTTTCAAAATTCTTAAATAATTTAACACAATTATTGTGCACCAATACAATCACACAATCACATATCCATATAATTTTATAAATGACTCCATTACATTTATAAAATACTCAATTAAAGATTAAATGGAATACCCGTCGTAACAAAATGAATTAGTCTACAGATGATCATTAAATTATGTTCAAGTAATTATTCATATATATTCACAATATATATCTCCCACTGTTTTCATCAAATTAATAGTCCTAACTATTAGTTCGGAAAGAATATCTTCTATATCATTTCTAGTGAGCCAAGATCCAAATTTCACAATGTTTTAATTCAGCTTTGGCTTTGCTCTTAAAACATGATTCAATAAGGTAGACAATATTTGTCAATTATATCAACTATATAACTCTTGGATAATTTGGTGGAACAACATTTGTTCATATTTATCTAATAAATATCGCCAGACTCCATGTCTCTCAGTTCACAATCTTATTGTGGTAACTTAGTTAAGTCAAACCCAATGTCAGAAAGTATCAATATACTTAAACGCATCTCCCACGATAGATGTGAGTACTTCGCTCTGGCGAACCCACTCCTTATCAATCTAGGGGTTAACGTGTTGAACATATTGGAAGTCATCTAAACAACTTAATATAAACTTAGGGTTTTGTTAATATTAAAACGATCATGATCCCATCATAAATATATTCCCAATTTTTCCTTGAATGAAATACTTCAAATCAATATTCGTCAATGGTTTGATTTCCAGGTAGTGAGGGAGTCACAACGGTCTCGCTTAAAACCCACAACCTTATAAGTTCAATTAACCCGCTTTTGAAAAAATCGCCCCATATCAGAAATAAAGAAAATTCGTATTTTATTTCGTGTATCCGAAACACGAGAATCTCATGATCGTTTGTTAAATTTTAAAATCTTGAATCGTTACAGATTTTATCTTGTTTAGCAGGCATGGCATGAGTGATGTATTTAATATATAAATACATTGCTAATCTAATTAAGCATGCATCATTTTAACTACTCTACACATTCATTCATCACATGATATATGATAAAGATCACGGTCAATCTAAGGTGGTTAAGTATATAAATACAACTTTCTATTACATCATATGTCTTCTTGCTTTATTTGCTTCCTTATATAGCTTCCTTAGATCACCTCCCATTGATTCCTTCTTCTAGTCTTCAATTCTTCAAGTACATTACATAAATAAAATATAAAAACCTAATCTAATGAACTTACAAGAATAACTCGATTTACATTCGAGATTTAATATTACAAGAATCAAAACGACATGCAAGTCGTATTTTAAAACCAAAACCACAATAAAAAAACCATTAATCTAGGGTCTAAAGGCCATAACCATCCACCATGCTCAAATAACATATAATAATATAATTTGTCATATACTTATTATGATTAATCTAATTAATCATTATCAAATGGAACAGATTCGAAACATTATTTTTCAGAATCAAAACAGAACCTTTCTGCTTGATTTTCATCTCTGTATCATCATATCATATACATACAGTATGTTCCAGTCCCCAATTGTGTCTAGACACAATTAATCATAACAACAGTCATCTCTGATCATCAATACATGCATAATATCTTCATATCTATCATGGCATCATCAGCATACATAGTGCCTGTTTGGCAACTTCCGTTCGTGACTTAAACGGGTAGAAAGCTCACTTACAATTTCAGTGAATCGTTTGGCAAATTTTAGGGAACGTGCATATCAAAATATATATGTGAAAAATGAGAAAGTGGGTTCGTGCTACTTTCTCATTTTCATTCTCTCATTTTCTTCTAATCTCTTGTCCGCTTCTTATCCTAAACGTTGTATTTCAAATTTCTGTTTTAAATCATGTGTTTATAATTTTATATTCATGTACTCCTTCCGCCTGGATTCTTTACATACTTTTTTCTCATGTTTGACACGTATTTTAAGGCTACTATAAAATATAGTTATATAATTTATTTTTAGAATTTTCTTTTTCTGTATAAAAGTTTAAATATTAAATTTTTATTTAAAAGAAAAAATATTTAAAATTATTTAGTAAACCATGTTTTACGGGAGTTTTAAAATACGTGCCGATTCCTCGTTCCCAGATATAAATAATCCAGTTGGACCACTGAGGGAGTACTAAATTATTATATTAAAGTGTTTAATTATTTTTAAGAAAATTATAACTTATAATTTATAATTTATAATTTACCAAACACATTATTAACTTATAAGTAACTTATAAATCTAAACACCTGACTAACTTATAATTTACTATGTTCGTGGATATTTGGATGACAAGTATATCCACTTAAATGAATTAAAAACTACTTTCAAACTTATGCGCACGGAGACTCACTTTTGTCTAGGTACTGATTTTTTATTAAAAAGTATTGCCAATGCATGATATTAACTTGTATAACAAATTTGAATCAACAAAATAAAGTAAAAGGTTATATTTATCAGAAAAAATTGTAAAATAGCGAAGTTAATCATGGTTAAGGAAAAATTGTAAAAAATACAATCACAAATACGACATTTTTACGAGTGAGTTTTGAACGTGGAATATATTAGAAAAACATCCATACTTTTAAGATACATTTGAAATTGTTTCAAAAAAAAAAGATACATTTGAAATATAATTCCGTAAATTAATGTTTGATATTTAGAAATTATCTATATTAACTTAAATCCCGTGCGATGCACGTGTTGTTTGTATATAAAAAAACTTTATATGAACTAATGAGAACCATGTGAATCCAGCAGGGTTCTGTTAATAATTAAATAAATTTTAAATTTTATTTATTCAAATTATATATTAATTTATATAAATATATGATAATTATAAATTTATAATAAAAATAGTACGATAAATTTTGGTCGTTGATTAAAGGAATAAGAAGACTAAGTAATATATCAATTTAATAATTTAACTTTAATATAAAAATATTTATTTTTATTTTTAATAATTAAAATATAAAGCCTATTGCGGTTATTATAATATAGATATAGATAGATTTTTATACAAGGCAAAAAAGAGCAAAACTTGAGGCTGTAGAAAATGCGGGGGGTAATTATATGAGCGGCGACTGGGGGGAAGGTAGAGGTGGGGGTGATGATGGGCAGGCATATGGAATGGGCCGGGTCGTCAAAGCACATGAGAGGAGTGCCCAGAAAGATAGTGATCGGAGCAGTTGGTTTATTTGCAAAAACAGTAGCTAATTTACTCAACACCACTCGTCTTCACAATTCCAACACTCTCTTTCGTCTTCTCCGTTCCAGACCTCCCGGTGTTCCTCTCATTACTGTTAGCAATCACATGTCCACGTCAGCCTCCCCCCCCCGTCTATTACTCAATTTTCCCCCAATTTTAATTAGGTTTTTTCTTCATTGCCTGGCCTGTTTAATTGAGTATTCTTTCTTATTGTATTGCAATGCAGGTTAGATGATCCTGTTATGTGGGGTTTTCAAGGTTTTCCCACTTGTGATGCCGGTTTCGCACGCTGGGCACTTGCTGCCCATGACATTTGCTTCAATAATACGCTGCTCTCTTATTTTTTCAGACTTGGTCTGTACATTTCTTTATTTTGGGATTATTGTGGGTTTTTTAATCGAATTTATATTCTACATGGAATTTTTATGTTGTCCTCTATCGGTTTTTGCTAAGACTTAATATTTTGGGATGAAGTGGTTCATAGTGCTGCTGTAAAACCACAGTTTTTAAAGCACTAGCCTAAAACCCTTTCTTTCTTGTCAAAAAACTCTACTTTTTTGGGCAATGTGTTATTGATTTTCAACTTCAGTTGTATATGTTTATGTGGGAAGTGTTACAGACCACTTTTCTAGTCATTCTAATCATTCCCATTCTATTGAATTGGCTCTACAAATGAAATTTCCTTTTGTATTTAATACGTTCCTCTACAACTAAAGTTTTCTTTTTTTTTTAATTTAATACATTCCTGAAATAATAAATTTCCAGGGAAATGCATACCCATAACAAGGGGTGGTGGAATTTATCAGGAACATATGAATGAAGCTCTTGATCGATTAAGTGATGGAGAATGGGTATTTTACTTGATCACCTTTCACCTTAGTTGTATGTTCCCTCAGTTTGACAGTGTCCTTTATCTTTTTTCGCAAACTACGACTGTTTAAGATGCCGCCTCTCATTTCTTTTTCTGATAATGTGCTGCTCTTAATCATCAATACATTTTGCGATTATATTTTTTATAAGCCATGTTATTGAATGATACTCAATATGTGGATAATTACTATTTGATTCTCACTGTGCTTGCACAACCTGTAATGGTTATACAGATATTTCAGCACTTTCCAGTTTCTTACTTATTCCTTAAATAAAACTATATATATATGGAATGCAATTGCTGTATAAAGTACAAAGTTAGATGCCTAAAACTATTATCATATTTAGGAAAAGAAAAAGAAATAGAAGCAGTGTCATAAGTCCAGTTTGGGAAATAGCTAGAGGTATTTCTTTATGAAGCCAAGTTGACGAGAGGCATTCCACAGATGCCAACTTGTTAGTTTGCCATGAATTGTTAAGTGATAATCTTCAGTTGTTGCGTTGCTTGGCAGCATGTTTGTCAATTTTAAAATAAGTAGAACTGCTTCCAAGGGAATGCTTAACTGAAAGTTTTGTCTCTCATTGTTCCTATTATGAGTTTTGCTTGAACTGGCCTATTAGGCAAATTTCCTATCTAGAGAGTCGGAGACTCAGAGCATGGAAATTGTCCTGCATATCATTGACATTTTACAATCATTATTAGTACATAGGTATAGAAAAAGTAAAAGGTAGCAATAATTGGTAATTTGGTATGAACTCGTAAAAATTAATGATTCACTGAAAACATCGATGGTAGATTAGTAAAAAACAACTTTTGCCTTCAGTCTCTATTAATATTTTCTGGTGTTGTGTAACTTCCTGACTAACCCCATCAAGAAAGATAAGGACCTTTGTTCATGTGATATGTTATCTCTTAAAACCTGTTATAAAGTTGTCATCTTCAATCACATGTCTGAGGTCTCTTTATATTCTGTATGAGCAGTTGCATACATTTCCAGAAGGGAAAGTATGTCAGGAAGATGCACCAATTAGAAGATTAAAGTGGGGTACTGCCAGTCTTATCGCCCGTTCCCCTGTTACTCCAATAGTTTTGCCTATTGTCCATCGTGGTTTTGAGAAGGTAATATTTTTCGCTGTATGTGTACTACTATTTTGATAATTACAAATTGTTAGAAAGGCGTTGTTTCCATATCAATGTAGTGCAACTACAAATATTGCTCAGAGACTAACTCATTATATAAACGAATATTACATGTACTCAACTGGTTCAATATTTTTTGTCCTTTGAATGTGATCCCAAGACATCTTCTTTATCCTCTCTACTTAGGGCCAAATGGTAGAGTTGCATAGATGCAGGTATACAATGAGTGTAGTGTATACAAGTCCCAGGCTAAAAATGTTTCACTCGTCTTAGCCTAATGTCTAATCTCCTCGATAAACTTATTTTCCCCAAACCATTCATGAAAAATAAACTATTACCATTTGTACAACATCTAATAAAACTTTCTCCTCTTTCTTTGTTTTTTGGTTACGTGTTCTTGTTTTTTGATTACAAGACAATTAAATGGTAGAAGATAATGGGATCCAACCATCTATATGATTCAGCGAATTGAAATTTCAAGTTCAACCCACGAACTCTACTAGAATACTAGTTCACCACAACTTCCTCTTGAAGAAACACTGATTAAAGGGTTCCCATTGAGGAAATGTAAAAGGAGCCCTTGATACCAAAATTATTTTCTGGCGATATCCTGTGCGATAACTAACATAGCGCATTTGCTAAGAAAAATGTTGATTGTCTTTTACCCTCTGCCCCATAATTTTCATTCTCACGAAGATTCTTCTAGAATTCAAAGAGTATGAATGCATCTAGTTTCTACTCTATGGATTTCCTTCTATATGAGCAATTATCTGTTAGAGAACCCCTATCACAATTCACTGTTAGTAAATTAAATGCAATATTGTCCACCACTGCTCTTCATCAAATTTCAAAAATAGAAAGTAAACGGTTTTGCAGAGCTCACCCATCATGAAGCATTCATCATACAGAGGAAGATAGCTATTGTTGCAGGCATCATCCTTTGATGTTCTTTCTTTGTTGATTCTTATTATTAGTCATATTCTCCCAATTATGACAAGCTTATAGGTTTTTTTTAAAAAAAATATTACAAGCTGATAGCTGGCATAGTGGCATCTAAGATTTGGTGACTATTGATAATAATAAAAAAATATATATACGGCAGGCAATCTATAACACATTACACAATACACATTGCATTTAGTTGCTGGTGACTTGGATATTCTCCAAAGACCAAATTATTCTTTTTTCTGTTGAGTGGTTGAGTAAGTGGAATGTGTAAAGTGACTACCACAATAGCAATACTACCAGCCTTGACATGATAATATAGGAATTTTTTTGGTAATTGAAGTTTTCTCTTAATATTTTGAATATATGAAGCAGTGTGGTCTATGTGTTTGCTCTTTAATATAAGTCCTTTTTTCATAAATCTTATGCTTTGGCCCGAAAATTCCTAGGTAATGCCCGAAGATTATTTTTTCGGGAGAAGACCGCTTTTCCCGCTTTGTAACAAAAAAGTGGAAATTATTGTCGGTGACCCAATAGAGTTCAACATTCCCAAAATGAAGGAAATGGCAATCTCCTTGTCTAGGAATACATCTTTGCCACTTATAGGCTGGCCATCCACTGTCGATGGAATTGATGAGCCTGCACAAAGATATCTGTACACCACAATTTCCGATCAAATTCGAACAGATATGGAGAGATTAAGGAGTTTGAGTAAATCTCATTTTGAATTGAAGGCTTAAGCTTGAGACAGGCTATTTAAATTCAAATGTGATGAGATGTATTAGAGTAATAGATAATATCCAGCAGCGGGGTAGAAATGGCAGCATATGAGTTTTACAGTGCCTTGGCTTCTCATATTTTATTTAGCAGACCTCAAAAGTATTCTCAATAAGTTGTAAAACCTAGACAAAAAGTCCCTTGTGTATTCAGGATATAGGACTGTTTGGGGGGGGGGGGTAATTAATAGTAATTTAATTGCTATTTGGACTATTCTTGAAATTTTTGGATCTGGGATCTTTAGGAAAACAGAGCAGGAGTATTCCAGTAATGCTTGTGTGCATTGTAACAGGGAAAGTACAAGTGTATGTATAATCTTTTTTCTATAAAGTAATTAAATTGTTACTGATGTTTTGCTTCTTTAGAACGCAGTCATTGAAGTTGTATTAAACCCTCGAATAGTCAGAGGGGTGTGATCTTTTAATTGGATTTAGATTAATTTTTTATACGAATTTTCTAATATGTGTCCGAGAACATACAATAAATGATGATACGTAGAAAAATACTGTCAATAAAAATAAGTCACCACAACAAAATTACATAAAAATAAGAGACTAAATGGACACGCACTATGACTAGACAAACCTTTTTGAACTCGTGACTAGATAAACCTTTTTTTATAATATCTTAAACATATTGACCAGTGTTAGGACTAAAACATGATACCCAGGGCATGTTTGTCTACATCTTATAAGTCAACTTAACAAGTTATCGACGACTGTTTGTCGACTCAACTTATAAGTGTAATTTATAACTTAAAAGCTGATAAGTTGAATGTTAGCAATAACGTACTTTTTCTCAATTTATCATGATTTTTCATTTTTTATTAATTTTAGTTTTGAAAAATATATTTGTAAATGTTAATGTAATATAAAATTCACGAATTAAGATAATTATATTTAAAATTTATTTATTTTAGTTCATTTAAGTAAAAAAAAATTCTAACTTATGAATAAAATTATCCAAACACTTACGTAACTCATAAGTATTTATCAACTTTTTTTTTACTAAATAAGTATTTATCTACTTAGCACTTATAAGTCAATTATTCATTTTAAGTCATAAATTACTTATTTTAAAATTTCCCAAACGTGCCCTCAGTCTAGTGCCCACTACATGATACACTAGTTAGACTATCAGTCGTTTTGGTCTCTTATCCAATCTATGTATCCTTTCGATTCTCTAATGAACTTGGCCTTTCAAAATGATAGGGATTTAAATAAATTATGATTACGTAATTAATATTACATTAATTATACATGATTTGAGCTACAAGGCCCTATAAGAAGATGTATGACATTCAGACCAAAAAAGTTAACACATTGGTCAGGCCTGATGGACCAGATCAAGCCTGATGGAACAAAGAAGGCCCACAACCCTGAATATTAATTAATTTCGTAATTAATTAAATAAGGGAAAAAACAGCTGTCAATATGAGTCCTAATAAGGACACGAATCCTTGTAGATCAGCTTTCAAGGGATCTAATTGAACAAGGAATCAACTTCCTACTTCCTAGAACTCCAAAGTCCGTTCTAACTCTGAAACTTGCCCCTCAAGTCTCCTAAATCAAGTCCAATTCAAGGACTCCCAACATCTATATAAGGGGCCTCACCCCACAAATCAGAACTACGTTTTTTGACTTGATCCTTGACATACAGCAAGGTACGTAGGCATCTTGTAAGGCAGATCGAGTCACGAAAGACAAGAGCAGTCAAATCGAGCCTCAAAGCTCACGTTCCCTAGTAATAACACAACAATTAGTATACCTTAGTTTTTGATCCATAACATTTGGCGCCGTCTGTGGGAAAACACAACAACAACCATGACAAGAACACGGAGAACAAGCAGCGCCCTTGAAGGAGGAACACCCGCGGGGACAACCCAAGTAATTTCGTCAACCGTGGAGGTACCTCCGCATTTAACCTATGCCGCCACCCAAGGAGAAGCCCAGGTAGGGGCAACTAAACCTCAGCCACAAGGGACGATTCCCTCGGCTACTCAAGGGATGAATTCCCAACTTCAGCAGCTACATACACCTGTGAATTCTCAACCCGTTGGGTATGAGTATTCAACTATTGTGACTACTAACCCCCTTATGGGATGCCCCTTTACCCTGAGGTTGGAGGAAGTGGACATGCTGGACGGGTGAAGCACGAGGGCGAACACCCCCTACATACAAGGTTTGGCTCCTATCCCGGAGGATCAGAAATTTTCTGGTCCTTATACTGAGAGAGACTCCGAATCTTCGGATGATGAAGTGGCCCCAAGAAGGAGACGTGCTGGCAAAGAGCCGATGACTGATGGTAACCAACGTCCTAGAAGCACCCGAGGGGTGAATCCCCAAGAAGTGCAGGAGAGAATCAAGGCCTATGAGACTGAGATTCAAAGGCTGAAGCGTGACTTGGAGGCGCACCAGGTTCCCAGGCCCCCATTACCACCTAGGGGGAGAAATCCTCCTTCAATCATAGACCTGGATGGTCCGTCACAAAGAAGGGCTGTAATCCCAAGAGCTGATCCAAGGAATCTTCTTCCCCTTGAAGATCCTGATGATCCTACTCCACCATTCACTGAAGAGATAATGAATTTCCATATCTCAAGAAAGTTCAAGATGCCCACCATCAAAACTTATGATGGCACGGGAGATCCCGCTAATCATGTCAGGACATTCTCCAATGCACTGTTGTTACAACCCGTGAATGACACTATTAAATGTCTGGCCTTTCCTCAAACCCTGTCGGGTATGGCTCAAAGATGGTATAGTCATTTGCCCACAAACTCTATTGGGTCCTTCAGAGAATTAAGTCTGGCATTTATTAAGCAGTTCATTAGCGGGAGAGTGCATGAAAAAAGTTCAGCATCCCTCATGAGCATTGTGCAGGGAGCGAAGGAATCATTGAGAGACTACCTGAATCGTTTCACGAAAGAAGCTTTAAAAGTCCCAGACCTTGATGACAAGGTAGCCATGATAGCACTGCAACAGGGAACTAGAGATGAGTTCTTCAAGATGTCCTTGGCCAAGCGCCTACCTGAAAGCATGTTGCAGGTCCAAGATAGGGCTGTGAAGTACATCAAGGTGGAATAGAGCATGAGGAAGACAATAGTGAGCAACGAGCCCGCTGGAGGCAAGAAGCGGAAAACTGATATGGAATATATTGCTAAGGACAAGTATCCTAGAACTGAGCAAAACCCTGATTCAACCCCTAATAAGGGAGGACCTGGGCAAAAGTTCGCTGAATATGCTAAGCTGAATGCTCCTAGAAGCCAGATCTTGATGGAAATCGAGAAAGATCAAGATATTCGTTGGCCTAAACCCTTGAAGGCAGATCCTGCCAAGCTAGACAAGAGCAAATATTGTAGATTTCACAAAGATGTTGGTCATGACACCGATGCGTGTAGGCAACTGAAAGATGAAATAGAATTCCTCATTCGAAAAGGAAGATTGAACAAGTACACTGGGGAAGGAAGAGATAGGAATAACAATGGGAGAAAGAACTTTGAAGATCGTAGGAGGGACCAAGACGATCAGGGGCAGAATCCCCAGCCTAGGGGACCGGTTATAAATGCAATCTTTGGAGGACCGCGACCCCGAGGGCCTGTGATAAACACAATTTTTGGAGGACCAACTACTGCTGGATTATCCAAGAACTCCAGGAAAGCATATACCAAAGAAGTTATGCATATTGTTGGGGAAGCCCCGAAGAGGGCCAGGACTGGAGTGACAATGGCTTTTGATGATTCTGACCTGGAAGGTGTGAAATTTCCCCATGACGACCCGCTGGTCATAACACCGATAATAGGAAACAGCCCGGTTAAGAGGGTCCTTGTGGATAATGGTGCTTCAGTGGATATCTTGCTCCATGACACCTTTTCCCGTTGCCAAGGATATATACTTTGATAGATGCCACTGCCGGACATGAGATGCTGAGCTTCATGGATGGATTTAGTGGATATAATCAGATCAAGATGCACAAAGACGACATCCCAAAGGTATCATTCATTACTGACTTTGGTGTTTATTGTTATCTTGTTATGACATTTGGTCTCAAGAATGCAGGAGCCACCTATCAAAGGTTGGTAAATAAAATTTGTAAGGATATTATTGGAAAGACCATGGAAGTTTATGTTGATGACATGTTAGTCAAGAGTCTAGTGAAGACTGACCATATAACCCATTTGAGGGAAGCTTTTGAGGTCCTGAGGTACCACAAGATGATGTTAAATCCTACAAAGTGTGCTTTCGGCTTAGGATCTGGAAAGTTTTTAGGATTGATGGTATCCAAGAGAGGAATCGAGGCCAATCCTGATAAAATAAAGGTAATCCTGGACATGGAGCCCCCAAAAGCTATCAAAGATGTTCAGAAGCTCACTGAAATGGTTGTTGCATTGGGACGATTCATCTTAAAGTCTGGAGACAAGTGCTTGTCATTCTTCAAGTCTTTAAAGAAGGTTACGAATTTTGTATGGAGTGAGAAAATCCAGAATATATTCGAGGAATTAAAGAAATATATGGCTCAGGCCCCGTTGTTGGCCAAGCCAGCTTTGAATGAAGTCTTGTACTTGTACTTTGCCATTTCAGAGAGTGCCTTGAGCGCTGTATTGGTTAAGGAGGAACTGAAAATCCAGAAACCCGTATACTATGTCAGCAAAATTCTGCATGGAGCTGAGTTGAATTATTCAACTATTGAGAAGTTTGCTTTAGCCTTGGTAATGGCTTCAAGAAAGTTACGTCCTTACTTTCAGGCGCATCAAATTGAGGTGCTAAGAAATCAGCCCCTGAGAAATATCATTCATAGTCCCAAGGCTAGTGGGAGGTTGATCAAATGGCAATAGAGCTGGGAGAATTCGACATCAATTATAAGCCATGAACGATAATAAAAGCCCAGGCATTGGCTGACTTCATGGTGGAATGTACCATACCCAACCAAGAAGTCGGGGGCAGGAAGATACCATACCTCAAGACAAGGAAGTTGATAAGGGGGACAAAGAAAAGGATGATAAGGAGAAGGAATATTGGGTTCTCTATTTTGATGGAGCATCAAAAACAAATTCAAGTGGAGCAGGTTTGGTTTTACAAAGCCCCGATGGGTTCTTAATTGAATATGCTATGAAGTTCGACTTCCCGACCACAAACAATGAGGCAAAATATAAAGCTCTAATAGCTGGCCTTGGCTTAGCAGGGACACTAAGAGTCAAGAACTTAAAGGTCTTTGGAGACTCGAAGCTGGTCATATCCCAGGTAAAGGGAGAGTTTAAGGCAAGGGATGGTATGATGGCTAAGTATGTCCGCCTAGTAAGGGCTGTGATGACCTAATTCGATGAATGCCATGTTGAGCACATTTCAAGGGAGGAAAATGCTAAGGCAGATGCATTATCAAAATTTGCTTCATCTGAGATAGAGGAAAGTTCAGGAAGTGTATACTTCCACGCTCTGAAGACACGGAGCATTGATGTTAAGCTTGTAGCTCCTATAGGTCTGGGGACGTCATGGATAGATCCCATTAAGACCCATATTCAAACTGGTTGGTTGCCAAATGATGCTACTGAAGCACGAAAGTTGGCTGTTCGAGCACTAAGATACTCCTTGATAGATGGGATTTTGTATAAAATATCTTATGGGGTTCCTTACTTAAGATGTCTCAGGCCCGATGAGGCACGCTTGGCTCTTGAAGAAGTGCATGAAGGTATCTGTGGACAACACTTGGGGGGCAAAGTACTAACTCATAAGATAACCGGATTAGGCTTTTATTGGCCAGAAATTATGGCTGATGCCAAAGAGTATGTGAAGAAGTGTGACCACTGTCAGAAGCATGCACCTATCGTTAGACAACCCCCCGAGATGCTGACCTCCAACAACTCACCCATTCCTTTTGCTATGTGGAGAATGAATATACTTGGGCCTTTCCCCATGGCCACGGCACAAAGGAAATTCCTGATTGTAGCCATTGATTATTTTACTAAGTGGATTGAAGCCAAACCTTTGGCTAAAATCACAACTAAGCAGGTTGCACAATTCCTGTGGGAAAATATCATGTGCCGGTATGGAATTTCCCGCATCCTAGTCACTGACAATGGAATACAGTTCAACAATGAGGAATTCAAGAAGTATTATGAAGAGAATGAAATTGAATTATGATTCACCTCCGTGGCTCACCCGCAAGCCAATGGGCAAGGATGGACTAAAGAAGAGGATCGAGAATTCGAGGAATAACTGGGTGGTTGAAGTACTCCCAATATTATGGGCCTATAGGACTACCTGTAGAGTCACGACTGGAGCAACTCCCTTCATGTTAGCATATGGGGCAGAAGCGGTTGTTCCTGTAGAAATATCACATTCCTCTCCTAGGATTCAAGCTTTCGATGCTGAGGAAAATGAGGAAGGGCAAAGGTTAGCCCTGGATCTAATCGACGAAGTACGAGATGAGGCACATGCGAAGATAGTGGAATATCAGAAAAAGGCTTCGCTCTACTACAACCTAAGGGTTAAGGAAAGGTTCTTCAAAAAGGGTGACTTAGTCTTGAGGAAGGTGAAAGCTTCTGGTGTAGAGTAGAAAGGGAAACTTGCCCCAAATTGGGAAGGGCCATACAAGGTCAAGAGTATTCAGGGTAGAGGAACCTACAAGCTTGAGACTATGGATGGTTTCGAAGTCCCGAGAACTTGGCATGCACAAAACCTGAAGATTTACTATGTGTGAAGCGGTTGAGGCGATTCTCACTTGTCAAGATGACAAGTAGGTTGAAAAGCACCTTGAAGCTTTGCTTGCTTAGGATTTACATGTTTTAGTTTTATTTTGAGGTTTATTAAGACTTGTGTAAGGGATGAATCCCAACAATTTGTGAAATTCTGAAAGTTTTCAAAATATGTTTGAATCCCAGTAACAAGACAAGTAAACTAGGTGCATGAGATGAAAGCATAAAGTTTGATGAATAAAATAGGTTCAAGTAAATAATACAAAGTCTGATAAGATAAGTCTCAAAGAAAATATAAAATAAATAAGCCACGCATGGCTAGAAAAGCTCTAAGGAGCAGAGGTGTCCTCAGCATCCATATCATCATCTCCTCCGCTCTTGCTAGAAGTCTCAGTCGTCCCGGAGGAGGAAGAACTATCATCCACAGCAGGCCTGAAAGACGACTCGGGAGGAGGAAGAAGTGGGTCCTGAGGGATACGATCCGAGACAACCACTCGGGTACGAAACCTCTGCAGTAAAGCCTCGTCATCAGGGCAGACATAGTCCGTCGGGTTAATATCAGGACATGCCTCATTTACGGTCCCAAGGGTCGTGGCCCAGCCAGTCCTAAAAAACCCGGGGAATACTGAATCATCCCTCACCCTCATGGATTGGGTAAACTCCTCCAAGTCCAAGTAGTTGTCAATCGCCTTGTCCTTCTCGGCCCTAAGGACAACCATCTCAACATTGGACTCTCCAAGCTCCTCCTCCTTGCGCTTCAGCTTTCGCTCCAAAGCGGCATACTTCTCCTGCTACTTCCTGATGGCATTGTCAGCTTTGTCAGAAGCCCTCTTCTATGATTCAGCTTGCCTCACAGCGCCTTGGAAGTAGGTGTTAGACTGAAATAAAGTAATAAATGAAGATATTATAAGGCAAGAAAATGCTACAAGTAATGTGGCGCCCTCTAAACCCGGGTCAGAAGTTTGGGGTCCACACACACACACCTTATTTATAACCTGCTTATAATAATAATAAAAATAATAATAATATACAGTGACCCTACTTACCAAATACCACGGACCGCAACAGGTTAAAGTAAGTACACAAGCCAAACACACCTACTTATATTACAAATGTTCAAATCCCAACTATTCAAACTCAGAATTAAGTATCAAACATTATTACAAACTTTTACAAACTCAAATTATCCCAAAAGAAGCCTACTAGCTTAACTCGATCAACCTGAAGCCCTAGCTCTCGCGCTGGACTGGGGATCTTCGTTACCAACTGGTTCCTTCTTAACTGGAAAAGAATATAAACAACATCGCACAAATGAGCTAACTAGCTCAGCAAGTCACAATGACAAAACTGAGAATAATGATCATCAAATAAAAAGGGTTATGATATCGAGTGCACAATGAATTATGATTTAGAATTGGATATTATATTTTCATTTTAAAAACCAAGGTTAGGATGCTGATCAGTCACACACTAACCCTGAGCAAAGCACACATCACCGCTCTAACTACTGGATCCAAGGCACACATTGGCCTAACTTGACCATTATATGGTCTGACCACGAATCTGGTCCACAATTTTATAAAAACAATCCAATTCTAAGATAATAACAGAATAAACAGTAATAAGGAATAAACCGAATCATTAACAATATTAAACGTTCAATAATGAAATGGTTTCAATCTGCATAAAGATCAATATGACATTTTCAAAGCTTGGATGTTAGGTAATGAAAGAATTGGATAATAAAGGAATCAATATTTCAGGGTTACCAGGAATTGGTCTTTCAAATCATAAGGTATAATGGTTTGAGTATATAAGTAATTCGGTTCAGTATTTGGTATTTAGTTTGTATGTATTTGTGGAGTAATATCGTATGTTTATAGTTCTTATCTGGGTGTACAACAATCAATGGTTTAGAAAGAATAAGGTTTACGACTCAAGATCAATAACTAGAATAAGGGTTTAAGGTTCAGTGCTTCAAAGCACTTGTAATATAGAATAGGACTATCAATCCACTACAATATATCTTGAGAAAGTTCAGAACACTTGTCTGGTATTAGCTTGCTATACTTCTCTAACTTTCAATCAAAACCGTCTACTCCTTGACTATCTGTTTCCCTTTCCTACTCCTTGCCTCTTCTGCTCACATATCATAAGCATCTATCAATATTTAACTCATACGATTCTATTCGAAACACATTTCTATCTACCCTTCGTTTTACCCAAATCCGATTAACGGATTGAAAGTTATACTATAAACAAGTAAACATCGAATATATAGACCGACGGTTAACCAACAAGTCACATATAGCACATAACACGTCAAATAATCAATAATATATTATTTATAAAGAAGTCTCGGGTCATAAACAGGCTTTCGGGTATTTAAAATAATTTTTAAAACATTTTTCGGAATTAAAACGGGTCGTTGGATCAATTTCGAAGTAATAAACAGGGTTCGACTGGCCAAATCTGGCTTCAAAGCAATTTTATAATAACTATCAAGCCTTGAAAATAATTTAAAATAATCTTTTAAAGCTCAAAACTATTTTTCGGAATTTTTAAATTATTTTTAAATAATTAAATCTAATTAAATAACTAATTAAAATTAATTAATAATTAATTAAATCAATTAATCAACTAATTTTCAAATTAATTGATCAATTAATCAATTAAATATTAACTGAAATTAATTAACTAATTAATTCAGATTTATTTTTGAATTAAAAATAATTTTTGGAATTAAAATAATAATTTTTAGAATTTTCAGAAATTAAAAACGAATTTTCATAATTAAAATAAATAGAAAATATGATTTTTGAATATTTTTATAACATGAATCCTAAATTTGCAAACTCTGGAAAGTGCAGGGACTGAACTTCATCGTCCCCAATAATTGAGGTACTAAACTGTAATTTTACAGTTCTAGTCGCCGGAGAACACGATTCCAGCACCCTTACCTTACCATCTGCTCCAGATATACTCTACACAACACCAGGAACCTATTCATGCAATCAAAACACATCAATCATCCCTGTTCTGGCCGGAAAATGGCCAAGAACATCGCTGATTTCCGATGAAACATCGAAAACTTCAACAACCATCCGTACAAAAATTCATATTTTTAATAAAAATAATTCAAAAATAAATAAATTTTTCAGAAAATAAACCTTGATTTCTGCAGGTATATGGTTCACAGAATCTGATAGTACACCTCAAGACCTTCGTTTTGAGTACTCGAGCTTTCCAAACGGATTCCGGTAACACCTCCGATTGTTGTTTTGATTTTCAGAAAGGTTTATGAATATATGAATTTTCTCTGGAAAATTTTATAATTAGTGACTGCAAATGATTTTTAATACTGAATAAAATATGGTAAAGGCTATTTATAATTATGGAAAATTAGTATCCCGTTAGATCATTCCGGATATAAAATGGTACGTTTATTTATAAAAACCGATCCAAACGGTACCGGTTTTCGGGGTAATTATCCAAATCAGTACAATTTGTACTGCGGTCTTGGTCTCAGAGCCTAGTTAGACATATTACGAGGTGATAATTGTGATAATTTAATAAAAAGATCCCGTTTATCGAAAATATGAGTTTTATTGATTTACCGAAACGAATAATGTATCGAAAATGTTACGCCGGGACCCGCGTAGGATAAACCGTACGCCGGATCGAAAAAGTCGAAATATGGAAAATGCTCGGAATATTGCAATTAGGTTAGGAAGGAGTTCTCGGAAGGGTTATAAAAACGTAAAAGCGGATGACGTCGGTTGGTTCCCGATTGTATAAAATAGTTTTTAAAGACTCGGAAAAAGATTTTATAAAATCCATATAATTCCCATAAAATCATAAATCATTATAAAAATAATTAGGAAGATATGACAATTATCTATATTTTATTTTGGACATATAAAAATTAAAATACTTAATTAATATTATTTTTAAATATCCAAACACATTTAACACTTAACAAATAATTCACAGAATAGATACTGAACACATATAATAATTATTTATTAGCAAAAATAATTACACGATATATCCCGGATATTACATCATTCCCCCCTTAAAAGGATTCTTTCCATAGAATCTCCTAAGAAAATAAATGAGGGTACTTTTCTTTCATATCATTTTCTAACTCCCAGGTTGACTCTTCAACCTTTGGGTTTCTCCACAATACTCTTACTAACTTTACCACTTTATTTCTTAAAATTTTCTCTCTTTCTTCTAGAATCTCTATCGGATTCTCTACATATGACAAATCTACCTGAAGCTCTATTGGCTCATATTCTATTACATGCCTGGAGTCTGGATTATACTTCTTAAGCATCGATACGTGAAAAATATTGTGAATGTGCTCCATGTGCGGAGGTAACGCCAACTCGTAAGCTACTTTGCCAACGCGCCTTAGAATCTCAAAAGGTCCGACATATCTTGGGCTCAACTTTCCTTTCTTTCCAAACCTCGTTAGTCCCTTCCACGGTGATACTTTCAGTAATACCAAATTCCCTTCTTCGAATTCCATGTCTTTCCTTGACTGATCTGCATATTTCCTTTGACGGTCTTATGCTGCTATTAATCTCTTCTGGATAACTTCAACAACTTCCTTTGTCTGCTGTACTAATTCAGGTCCAAGTATTTTACGTTCTCCTACTTCGTCCCAATACACTGGAGATCTGCATTTGCATCCATAAAGGGCTTCATAGGGTGGCATCCCAATACTGGCATGATAACTGTTGTTGTAAGCAAATTCTACCAGAGGTAAATGCTCGTCCTAACTCCCTTTGAAGTCAATAGCACAAACACGTAACATATCTTCAATCGTCTGGATTGTTATTTCACTTTGGCCGTCCGTCTGTGGGTGGAAAGCCGTACTCATATTCAGTCTTGTTCCCAAATATTCTTGAAAACTTTTCCAAAATCTTGAATTAAATCTTGGATCTCGATCAGATACGATAGACACCAGAACTCCATGACGAACTACAATTTCCTTCAGGTACATATGGACCAACTTGTCGAATGAAAATCTTTCATTTATAGGCAGAAAATGAGCTGACTTGGTAAGTCTATCCACTATAACCTAAATGGCATCATGATTAGCCCTTGTCCTTGGTAATCCAACTATGAAATCCATGGCAATATGTTCCCACTTCCATTCTGGAATCTCCAATGGCTGTAGTAATCCACTTGGTCTCTGATGCTCTGCTTTAACTCTCTGACATGTATAACATCTGCTAACCCATTCCACAATTTCCCTCTTCATATCTGGCCACCAATAATTTTCCTTTAAATCTCTGTACATTTTGGTACTTCCTGGATGGATTGAATACCTCGAATTATGAGCTTCCTGTAAAATTTCATTCTTTAACTCCGTCACCGGTGGAATCCAAATTCTAGAAGAAAACTTAAGAATACCTTGATCGTCCTTTTGTGTACACAATTCTTCACCTACCAAACGATTTATATCTTGATCCATTACATCTTCCTGATACTTCTTTATCTTTTCTAACAACTCTGGATGGAAAGTCATACTATACACTTTTATTTCACCAGGCTTGCAAACTCTAATTTCCAATTCCAATTTCTGAAATTCCTTATATATTTCTTCGGGCACTGATAACACATTTAACTTTTCCTTCCGACTCAACGCATCTGCTACAACGTTCGCTTTACCGGGATGATAATTAATCGTGCAGTCATAATCCTTGATCAATTCTAACCATCTCATTTGCCTCATATTAAGCTCCTTTTGTGTGAATATGTACTTCAAGCTTTTGTGATCCATGTAAATCTCGCACTTTTCTCCATACAGATAGTGTCTCCAAATCTCAAAGCAAAAACTATGGCTGCTAGCTCCAAATCATGAGTAGGATATTTCTGTTCGTGTGGTTTCAATTGCCTTGACGCATACGCAATCACTTTATCGTACTGCATCAGAACACATCCTAGTCCTTTATGAGAAGCATCACTATAAATTACAAAATTACCTTGATCATCTGGAAGTGACAAAACAGGTACCGTGATTAATTTTCGCTTCAATTCCTGAAAACTTTCTTCGTATTTGTCGTTCCATATAAACTTTTCATTCTTGCGTGTAAGCTTTTTCAATGGTATTGCAATCCTTGAGAAATTTTGAACAAATCGACGATAATATCCCCTAATCCCAAGAAACTTCTTACCTCTGTTGGTGTTCTCGGTCTTTCCCAATTTGTAATTGCTTCAATCTTTCCTGGGTCCACTTTGATCCCTTCATTACTGACTATGTGCCCTAAGAACTGAACTTCCTGTAGCCAAACTCACACTTTGAGAATTTAGCATATAACTTCTTTTTCCTTAAAATCTCCAAAGCTGTTCTCAAATATTCTGCCTGATCCTCTATTGTCTTTGAATAAATCAAAATATCGTCTATAAACACAATAACGAACTTGTCCAAATATTCCTTGAAAATTCTATTCATCATGTCCATAAACGCTGTCGGGGCATTTGTTAATCCAAAAGACATCACTAAAAATTTGTAATGTCCATACCTTGTTCTGAAAGCTGTCTTCGGTATATCCTCTGGCTTAATCTTTAGTTGATGATATCCCGATCTTAAGTCAATCTAGGAGAAGTACTTGGCTCCCTTCAATTGGTCAAACAAATCGTCAATTCTGGGTAACGGATACTTGTTCTTGATTGTAAGCTTGTTGAGCTCCCTATAGTCGATGCACAGTCTTATGCTTCCATCCTTCTTTTTGACAAATAGTACCGGTGCACCCCACGGGGATACACTGGGTCTGATTACTCCTTTCTCTAATAACTCTTGCAATTGCTTCGCTAGCTCTTTCATCTCAACGGGCGCCATTCTATACGGGACCTTGGATACTGGTTCTATTCCAGGTGCTAAGTCGATTGCAAACTCAATTTCTCTGTCTGGAGGAAGTCCTGGTAACTCATCGGGAAACACGTCTGGAAATTCATTGACTACTGGAATATCTTCAAGTTTTGCTGGCTCCTGACTTCTGTCAATCACATATGCCACGAAATGCTCGCATCCTTGCCGTAGTAACTTCTTGGCTTGAATCATCATTAAGAACTTCTTTACTTGCTTTTGGCCCTTGAACATTACTATCCTTTCATCTGGCATTTTCACCATTACCTTCTTATTTCGACAATCTATGTGGGCATCGTGCTTAGATAACCAGTCCATTCCTAAGATAACGTCAAATTCTCCTAGCTTAAATGGTATTAAATCTACACAAAACCTACTACCAAAAATCTCAATCTTACAATTCCCGCAAACTTGATTAACAGATACTCGTTCTTGATTTGCTAATTCCACAGTCATTATTTCATTTAAATACTCAACTGGATAATTTAACTTACTAACAAAATCTTGTGAAACAAACGATCGAGTTGCTCCCGAATCTATTAACACTTTGGCACATAAAGAATTCACATTAAGCGTACCTGCCATGACATCAGTATCCTGGATAGCATCCTTCACAGACATGTCAAAGACTCTAGCCCTTGGAGTCTCATTCACTGCTGGGGTAGATCCCATAATCCTTAATGCATTACTGACTGGGGCTGGTGTCTTGCAATCCCTGGCTATATGTCTAGGTTTTCCACATTTGAAGCATGTAAATCCAATAACTGGAACCTTAACTGCTGGATTCCAGATAGGCTGATCCTTGTTTGCTGGCTCTCTTGCTGGCTGACTTCGGCACTCCCTCGAATAGTGCCCTTTCTGATTACACTTGAAATAAACGACATTCATCTTATTATAAACTCCTCCATATTTCTTTCCACATACCCGACAATCTGGAAAAGTTAACCTCAACTGATTCGGCTGATTCACATTAACTGGACGGTTGCCCTGGCCTCCGTCGCCTACATTTTGTCTCTTGAAATTAAAATTTCTTCCTGGCTGAAACTTTCCCTTCTTAAAATTTAGAAACTTCCCTGGTTGTGACTGACCTTCATTTCCCTCAAATTTCCTTTTATTATTTTCTTTCTCCTTCTGTGACATCTCGCTCTCTATCTTTGTGATCATGGCCTTCTGTACAACTCCTGCATAGGTATCCAACTCAAAAATGGCTACCTTCCCTCTGATCCATGGCTTTAGACCTTGCTGGAATCTCTTAGCCTTCTTCCTGTCAGTATCCACATATGACGGCACATACCTTGACAACTCTTCGAACTTACTTTCATAATCTGCCACCGACATATTTCCTTGCTTCAATTCTAAAAACTTCAGCTCCATCTGATCCTGAACAAACTGAGGAAAATATTTTTCTAAAAACAATTCCTTAAACCTTTCCCAAGTAATAACATCCGTACCTTCCAATGTCTTCACCATTTCCTACCAATAGGTGGCCTCATTCTTCAAATAGTAGCTTGCAAACTCAACCTTCTGTTCTTCCTTTACTTTCACCAAGGCAAATGCCTTCTCTATCTCCTTTAACCAAACATTTGCTTCAATCGGCTCTAAGGAACCCTTGAATTCTGGTGGGTTTACTGCCTGAAAAGTTTTGAAAGTTACCTGGGGATTGGTCTGTCTTTGTTGTTGTTGTGCTAGGTGAACTGTTTGTTGGGCCAAGATTTGGAGAATCTGGGCTATTGCTGGGTCTATGGGTCCTGGGTTTGCATTCTGGTTTGTATCATCTTGGTTGTTATTGTTGTTGTTGTTGGTTTCTTCATTCTGGGTGTTGGTGCGGGTATTTCTTCTAGGAGGCATTTTCTGTAAACAATCAAACAACTTATTTAGCTTTTAAATCAAATCCTTTGCATAAAAGAAAAGTTTTGTAAAACAGAAATATCTCTTTTTGAAAACAGTTGTAACAGTTGAACTAAGTAAATTGCATGCTTCCTTACAGAATATAAACAGTTAAGGGAACAGGGTACATGGTATCACAGGGGTATAACTGGTGCAATAAATAAGGTAAAGTAAAACAAGTGCAGTAAAGTAAATGATAATGCTGAAAAGGAAAAAGGTACTGATATATATAGATGAAAAGTTTTAGGTAGTACAAGCGTAAAGACGCTTCGGAAGTAAAAGCAAAAGGGTACAACAACCTACTCACTACTCAACATAGCTAGTCTATAAATACAACCCAAAAGTCTACTGATACATAGTACACACTACTGTACATACTACACAACCATAACAATACTGATCAACATCTCCATCTCTGGATCTCTGACTCAACTCCAAGGAAACTCTGGTCCTCCCAGCCTCTCAAAGTCTTCCATCACCTCAGTAGCCCATCCCATAAGTGCATCAGGGCCTCGGCCAGGTAATGTAGCTCCATGTAGCCTAGCCTTAAGAATCCTGTGTGTCACATAGATCTCCTCTCGAAGCTCCCTCACACCACGATCAACATCTGTAGTCCTGATGATATGCTGTAGCTCTCGGATCTAGGCCAACAAGGAATCACACTCCAATAGAAGAGTCTCATACCGGTATTAAGGAACTGGATGCAATGTAGACTGGAATGGGGCACCTGCAACTGAATGCCCAGTGGAATCTGAATCAACTGGTGGGGGTCCTCTGATAGGTGGCCTCATGCCTGGGGGTGGAATAGCCTGCAGTGGTACGGGCTGCAACACGGGTGGAGGTAGAATAGCCAATGCTGGTGGAACAACAGGACGTGGATCTGAAGATGGTAATCCAACTGAAGGCTCTGAGTGATCAGCTGATACGGGGATGAAAGAGTCGGCCATCGCTGCTATCTGAAATCATATCGCAATATAAGAATCTCGGACCACGACGCGAATCATACTAATACCTATTATACCGTAGCACTCAACCTCTCGACGTTCTATCTTTCTATTCCCTACTTCTAATCCTAGCTCTCTACCCATTCCCGTCAATCTAGGCTTGTGTCAGTGACTTATAACCTGTAGCTCTAATACCAAACCTGTGGCGCCCTCCAAACCCGGGTCAGAAGTTTGGGGTCCACACACACACACCTTATTTATAACCTGCTTATAACAATAATAAAGATAATAATAAAATACGGTGACCCTACTTACCAAATACCACAGACCACAACAGGTTAAAGTATGCACACAAGCCAAACACACCTACTTATATTACAAACGCTCAAATCCCAACTATTCAAACTCAGAACTGAGTATCAAACATTATTACAAACTTTTACAAACTCAAATTATCCCAAAAGAAGCCTACTAGCTTAACTCGATCAACCTGAACCCCTAGCTCTCGCGCTGGACTGGGGATCTTCGTTACCAACTGGTTCCTTCTTAACTGGAAAAGAACAAAAACAACATCGCACAAATGAGCTAACCAGCTCAGCACGTCACAATGACAAAACTGAGAATAATGATCATCAAATAAAAATGGTTATGATATCGAGTGCACAATGACTTATGATTTAGAATTGGATATTATATTTTTATTTTAAAAACCAAGGTTAGGCTGCTGATCAGTCACGCACTAACCCCGAGCAAAGCACACAGCATTGTTCTAACTACTGGATCCAAGGCACACATTGGCCTAACTTGACCATTATATGGTCTGACCACGAATCTGGTCCACAATTTTATAAAAACAATCCAATTCTAACATAATAACAGAATAAACAGTAATAAGCAATAAACCGAATCATTAACAATATTGAACGTTCAATAATGAAATGGTTTCAATCTGCATAAGGATCAATATGACATTTTCAAAGCTTGGATGTTAGGTAATGAAAGAATTGGATAATAAAGGAATCAATGTTTCAGGGTTACCAGGAATTGGTCTTTCAAATCATAAGGTACAATGGTTTGAGTATATAAGTAATTCGGTTCAGTGTTTGGTATTTAGTTTGTATGTATTTGTGGAGTAGTATCGTATGTTTATGGTTCGTATATTGGGGAACAACAGTCAATGGTTTAGAAAGAATAAGGTTTACGGCTCAAGATCAATAATTGGAATCAGGGTTTAGGGTACAGTGCTTCAAAGCACTTGAAATATAGAACAGGACTATCAATCAACTACAATATATCTTGAGAAAGTTCAGAACACTTGCCTGGTATTAGCTTGCTATACTTCTCTAACTTTCAATCACAACCGTCTACTCCTTGACTATCTGTTTCCCTTTCCTACGCCTTGCCTCTTCTGCTCACATATCATAAGCATCTATCAATATTTAACTTATACAATTCTATTCGAAACAATTTTTATCTACCCTTCTGATAGGGATAAATAAATCCTGATTGTATAATTAAATATTGCATTAATTGTACAAGGTATGGGCTGCTGGGCCCAATAAGAAGATGTATGACATTCAGACCAGAAAGGTTAACATATCGATCATGCCTGATGGACCAGATCAGGCCTGATGGAACAAAGAAGGCCCAAAAACCCTGATTATTTATTAATTTCGTAATTAATAAATAAGGGAGAAAAATAGCTATTAAGATAAGTCCTAGTGAGGATATAAATCCTTGTAGATTGGCCTCCAAGGAACCTCATGGGATAAGGAATCAGCTTCCTACTCCTTAGGACTCCTAAGTCTATCCTAAATCAGAGACTTGACCACCAAGTCTCCTATACCAAGTCCAATTCAAGGACTCCCAAAATCTATATAAGGGGTCTCACCCCACAAATCAGAACTACGTTTTTTGACTTGATCATTGGCAATCAGCAAGGTACATAGGCATCTTGTTAAGGCAGATTGAGTCACGAAACACAAGAGCAGTCAAAATCGAGCCTTGAAGCTCACATTCCTTATTATTAGATACAACAATTATATATATTAGTTTTAATCCATAACATTTGGCGCCGTCTATGGAAGAAACAATAACCATGGCGAGAACACGGAGAACAACTAGTGCTCTGGAGGAGGAAACACCATCAGGGACAACCCAGGTGATTTCGTCAACCGTGGAGATTCCTCCCCACTCAACTTATGCATCTACTCAAGCGGAAGCCCAGATAGGGGCAACTCAACCTCAGCCACAAGGGACGGCTCCCCCGACTATTCAAGGTACGAATCCTCAAGTTCAACAAGTACACATACCTATAAATTCTCGACCCGTCGGGTATGAATATTCAACTGTTGTTACTACTAACCCCCCTTATGGGATGCCCCTTTACCCCGAGGTTGGAGGAAGTGGATATGCTGGGCGAAGTGAAGCACGAGGGCAATCGCCCCCTATATACGAGGTTTGGCTCCTATCCCCGAGGATCGGGAATTTTCTGGTCCATACACTGAGAGAGATTCCGAATCTTCGGATGATGAAGTGGTCCCAAGAAGGAGACGTCCTGGAAAAGAGCCGATGGCCGATGGAAGGCAACGCCCTCGAAGCACCCAAGGGGCGAATCCCCAGGAAGTGCAGGAAAGGATAAGGGCTCATGAGGCTGAGATGCAAAGGCTGAAACGTGACTTGGAAGCTCACCAGGCCACCGGACCACAGATGCCTCCTAGGGGGAGAAATCCTCCTCCTGTCATAGACCTGGATGGTCCGGTGCGAAGAAGGGCTGTCGTCCCAAGAACTGATCCAAGCAATCTCCTACCCCTTGGAGATCCTGATGATCCAACTCCACCCTTCACAGAAGAGATAATGAATGCCCATATATCAAGGAAATTCAAGATGCCCACTATCAAAGCCTATGATGGCACGGGAGACCCCGCTAATCATGTTAGGACATTCTCCAATGCACTGCTGCTGCAACCCGTGAATGATGCTATAAAGTGTCGGGCCTTCCCTCAAACCTTGTCGGGTATGGCTCAAAGATGGTATAGTCGCTTGCCCCTAAACTCTATTGGATCATTCAGAGAGTTAAGTCAGGCTTTTATTAAGCAGTTCATCAGTGGAAGAGTCCATGAGAAAAGTTCAGCATCTCTTATGAGTATTGTGCAGGGAGCTAAGGAATCCTTGAGAGATTACCTGAATCATTTCATAAAGGAGGTTTTAAAAGTCCCGGACCTTGATGATAAGGTAGCCATGATAGCACTGCAACAAGGAACTAGGGATGAGTTTTTCAAGATGTCCTTGGGAAAACGTCCCCCTGAAAGCATGTTGCAGCTCCAAGAGAGGGCAGGGAAGTATATCAAGGTTGAAGAAAGCATGAGGAAGACCGTAGTAAGTAATGAGCCCACTGGAGGCAAGAAGCGAAAAACTGATCTGGAGTATATCGCTAAGGACAAGTATCCTAGAACCGAACAAAACCCTGATTCAACCCCCAAGAAGGGAGGACCTGGGCAAAAGTTTACCGAATACGCTAAGCTGAATGCTCCTAGAAGCCAGATCTTGATGGAAATCGAGAAAGATCGAGATATTCGTTGGCCTAAGCCCTTGAAGGCTGATCCAGCCAAGCTAGATAAGAGCAAGTATTGCAGATTCCACAAAGATGTTGGCCATGACACCGATGAGTGTAGGCAATTGAAAGACGAAATTGAGTTTTTGATTCGAAAAGGAAGATTGAACAAGTATACTGGAGAAGGAGGGGACAGGAATAATAATGGAAGGAAGAACTTTGAAGATCGTAGGAGGGACCAAGACGATCAGGGGCGGAATCCCCAACCTAGAGGGCCAGTTATAAATGCAATTTTTGGAGGGCCGCGACCTCGAGGACCTGTGATAAACACGATCTTTGTGTTGGAAATAATAATTCAAAATTATTTGAATTGTTTTTTGGATTGATTTTGATTAGG
This sequence comes from Apium graveolens, assembly GCF_009905375.1. Lineage (NCBI taxonomy): Eukaryota > Viridiplantae > Streptophyta > Magnoliopsida > Apiales > Apiaceae > Apium > Apium graveolens. The sequence continues at coordinate 161,344,866 of NC_133650.1, read as the reverse complement.
TTGTTAGAAATAGAGTTTAAATATTTATTAGATAATGTAGTTTTTGAATTATAGATAAGGTTAGGGTTACCTATTTATTAGGTGTATTGGTTAAATGTACACCTATATAAAGAGGTGAATTATAATGTATTTTAATAGAAGTATGGCATCTAATAATAAAATTTAGTTTTGTTTTTAGTTTACTCTTTGAGAATATCTTTTATCAGTTATCATTTATTTTATAAAAATCCAACATGGTATCCGAGCTATGTTCGATTGAGTAACTGGGCGTCAAAAAATTGCTGCGAACAAATGAAGAAATGGAAGAAAACAGATGGTAGTATTGCTAGAGATTCATGAAGAATGAGATGTGTGTCTCAGGGCTTCAAAAAAAATATTTTTTTGAGTTATTGGTGATTATGTGCACCATAAAGAAACTGTGGAGAGAAGGGCTCCCGAATGAAACTGTGGAGAGAAGGGCTCCCAAATGAAACTGTGGAGAGAAGGGCTCCCGAATGAAATTGTGGAGAGAAGTGCTCTGCAACAGTGGTAGAGGTGATGGGAAGTACATCACTGGTCAAGTAATTTTAAAAATTTTGAATTAAGAGGGAGTGTTGGAAATAATAATTCAAAATTATTTGAATTGTTTTTTGGATTGATTTTGATTAGGTTGTTAGAAATAGAGTTTAAATATTTATTAGATAATGTAGTTTTTGAATTATAGATAAGGTTAGGGTTACCTATTTATTAGGTGTATTGGTTAAATGTACACCTATATAAAGAGGTGAATTATAATGTATTTTAATAGAAGTATGGCATCTGATAATAAAATTTAGTTTTGTTTTTAGTTTACTCTTTGAGAATATCTTTTATCAGTTATCATTTATTTTATAAAAATCCAACACTTTGGAGGTCCAACTGTTGCTGGATTGTCCAAAAATTCCAGAAAGGCATATACTAGAGAGGTTATGCATATTGTTGGAGAAGCCCCGAAGAGGGCCAGGACAGAAGTAACTTTGGCTTTTGATGATTCTGACCTAGAGGGTGTAAAGTTTCCTCATGACGACCCGCTGGTCATAACACCAATAATAGGAAATAGCCCGGTTAAGAGGGTTCTTGTGGATAATGGTGCTTCTGTGGATATATTGCTCCACGACGCCTTTCTAAGGATGGGGTATAATGACTCCCAGTTGACACCAACCGACATGCCAATATATGGATTTGCTGGAGTAGAATGTCCTGTGGAAGGGATAATCAAATTGCCAACCACCATAGGTACGGAACCAAGGTAAGCAATGCAGATGTTGGATTTTGTGGTGGTAAAAGCTAGTTCAACTTATAATGCTATCATGGGGAGAACAGGGATACATGCCTTTAAGGCAGTCCCCTCTTCGTACCATTCAGTTATGAAGTTTCCCACCCGAAACGGGATTGGAGAAGAGAGAGATCAAAAAATGGCTAGAAGCTGTTATGTGGCCTCTTTGAGGGCAGATGGAGTCGGGGGGCAGGTTCTTCCTATTGAAGATATGGATGTCCGAGAAAATGACGAGAAGAGAGGAAAGCCAGCAGAAGACTTGGTTTCTGTTCCTTTAGACCCCGAGAATCCTGAGAGGATGACTTTCATTGGAGCCACATTAGAGGAGCCCCTTAGAGGGAAGTTGGTGAAATTTTTGCAAGAAAATAGTGATGTGTTTGCATGGTCAGCAGCTGATATGCCAGGCATAGACCCGGAATTGATTACTCACAGGTTAAATGTAGATCCAAGCCGGAAGACAGTGAAACAAAAGAAAATAAATTTTGCCCCGGAAAGACAAGAGGCTATAAAACAGGAAGTAGAAAAGTTCTTAGAGGCTGGTTTCATTGAGGAGATCTAATTTCCGGAGTGGTTAGCAAACCCTGTAATGGTGATGAAGGCTAATGGAAAGTGGAGGATGTGTATAGACTTTACTGATCTGAATGATGCATGCCCTAAAGACTGTTTTCCGCTGCCAAGGATTGATACTTTAATTGATGCCACTGCTGGGCATGAGATGCTGAGTTTCATGGATGGATTTAGCGGATACAACCAGATCAAAATACATAAGGATGACATTCCAAAGGTATCATTCATCACTGTCTTTGGTGTTTATTGTTATCTTGTTATGGCGTTTGGTCTCAAGAATGCAAGAGCCACCTATCAAAGGTTGGTGAATAAAATTTTTAAGGACTTTATTGGAAAAACTATGGAAGTCTATGTTGATGACATGTTAGTCAAGAGTCTTGTAAAGACTGATCATATAACCCATTTGAGGGAAGCTTTTGAGGTCCTGAGGTACCACAAGATGATGTTGAATCCTACGAAGTGTGCTTTCGGAGTAGGATCTGGGAAATTCTTGGGATTGATGGTCTCAAAGAGAGGAATTGAGGCTAACCCCGACAAAATAAAGGCGATCCTGGACATGGAACCACCAAAAACTATCAAGGATGTTCAGAAACTCACCGGAAGGGTTACTGCGCTAGGACGATTCGTCTCCAAGTCAGGAGACAAGTGCCTATCATTCTACAAGTCACTAAAGAACATCAAGGACTTTGTATGGATTGAGGAAAACCAGAAGGCATTCGAAGAGTTAAAGAAGTATATGGCTCAGGCCCCGTTGTTGGCCAAACCATCTTTGAATGAAGTTTTATTCTTGTACTTGGCTATTTCAGAGAGCGCCTTGAGCGCGGTGTTGGTTAAGGAGGAACTGAAAGTTCAGAAACCCATATACTATGTCAGCAAAATTTTGCATGGTGCTGAGTTGAATTATTCAACTATTGAGAAATTCGCTTTAGCCTTGGTAATGGCTTCGAGAAAGCTGCGTCCTTATTTTCAGGCTCACCAGATTGAGGTGCTAACAAATCAGCCCCTGAGAAATATCATTCACAGTCCCAAGGCAAGTGGGAGATTGATTAAGTGGGCAATAGAGCTGGGAGAATTCGATCTCAAGTATAAGCCACGTACGGCAATAAAAGCCCAGGCACTAGCTGACTTCGTGGTGGAATGTACCATACCCAACCAAGAAGTGGGGGGGCAGGAAGATGCCATACCTCAAGACAAGGGAGTCGATAATGGGGGCAAAGAGAAGGATGACAAAGAATATTGGGTTCTCTATTTTGATGGAGCATCAAAAACAAACTCCAGTAGAGCAGGATTGGTTTTGCAAAGCCCTGATGGGTTCTTAATTGAGTATGCTATGAAGCTAGACTTCCCAACCACAAACAATGAGGCAGAATATGAAGCCCTATTAGCTGGCCTTGGTCTAGCTGGGACACTTAGAGTCAAAAACTTAAAGGTCCGTGGAGACTCGAAGCTGATCATATCCCAGGTAAAGGGAGAAGTTGAGGCAAGGGATGATACGATGGCTAAGTATGTCCGCCTAGTAAGGGCTGTGATGACCCAATTTAATGAATGCCATGTTGAACACATTCCAAGGGAAGAAATTGCTAAGGCAGATGCGCTATCAAAGTTTGCTTCATCTGAGATAGAAGAAAGTTCGGGAAGTGTGTACTTCCGTGTTTTGAAGACACAAAGCATAGATGTTAAGCTTGTGGCTCCCATAGGCCTGGGGACGTCATGGATTGATCCTATCAAGGCTCACATTCAAACCGGTTGGTTGCCAAGTGATGCAACTGAAGCACGGAAGTTAACTGTTCGAGCACTAAGATACTCTCTGATAGATGGGATTCTTTACAAAAGATCTTTCGTGGTTCCCTACTTGAGGTATCTCAGGCCCGATGAGGCACGCTTGACTCTTGAAGAAGTGCATGAAGGTATTTGTGGACAACACTTGGGGGGCAGGGCCTTGGCGTATAAGATAACTCGTCTAGGCTTTTATTGGCCAGAAATGATGGCTGATGCCAAAGAATATGTGAAGAAGTATGAACGCTGTCAGAAGCATACACCTGTTGTTAGACAACCTCCCGAGATGTTGACATCTATCAACTCACCCATTCCCTTTGCTATGTGGGGGATGGATATTCTGGGGCCTTTCCCTATGGCCACGGCACAAAGGAAGTTTCTGATTGTAGCCATTGATTATTTCACCAAGTGGATTGAAGCCAAACCCTTGGCCAAAATCACAACTAAACAGGTTGCACAATTCCTGTGGGAAAACATTATGTGCCGATATGGAATTCCCCGTCACTGACAATGGAACGCAATTCAACAACGAGGAATTCAAGAAGTATTGTGAAGAAAATAAAATTGAGTTACGATTCACCTCTGTGGCTCACCCACAAGCTAATGGGCAAGCGGAAGTAGCAAATCGAATAATCCTGGATGGACTAAAGAAGAGGATCGAGAAGTCAAGAAATAATTGGGTGGATGAGATACTTCCCATATTATGGGCCTATAGGACTACCTGTAGAGTCACGACAGGAGCAACTCCCTTCATGTTGGCATATGGGGCAGAAGCAGTAGTTCCCGTGGAGATATCACATTCCTCCCCAAGGATTCAGGCTTTCAATGCTGAGGAAAATGAGGAAGGACAAAGGTTAGCTCTGGACTTAATCGACGAAGTGCGAGATGGGGCATATGCAAAGATAGTAGAATATCAGAAAAAGGCTTCATTCTACTACAACCTAAGGGTTAAAGAAAGGTTTTTTAAACAAGGTGACCTAGTCTTGAGAAAGATAGAAGCTTCTGGTGTAGGACAGAAAGGAAAGCTTGCCCCAAATTGGGAAGGGCCGTACAGAGTCAAGAATGTTCAGGGTAGAGGAACCTACAAGCTAGAGACTATGGATGGTTTTGAAGTCCCGAGAACTTGGCATGCACAAAACCTGAAGGTTTACTATGTGTAAGGCAGCTGGATACGATTCTCACTCGTCAGGATGGCGAGTAGGTTGAAAAGCACCTTGAAGCTTTGCTTGCTTAGGATTTATATGTTCTAGTTTTATTACGAAATTTATTAAGACTTGTGTAGGGGACGAATCCCAGACAATTTTATGAAATTCATGAGTTCTTCAAAAATGTTTATGGCCTAACAAGTAAAAATCAAATGCATGGATGCAAGCATAAAAGGTGATAAATAAAATAGATCTGATAAATATTACAAGAGTTCGATAAATAAAGTCTCGAAAATAGGATAAAAAACAAGCCACGCAGGGCTGAAAAAAGCTCTAACGAGCTGAAGTACCCTCGGCATCCATATCATCGTCCTCTCCGCTCTCACTGGATGTCTCTGTCGTCTCGGAGGAGGAGGAAGAGCTATCGTCCTCAGCAGGTCTGGAAGAAGACTCTGGAGGAGGAAGGAGTGGATCCTGAGGAACATGATCCGAGACAACTACTCGGGTACGAAACCTCTGTAGCAAAGCCTCGTCATCAGGGCAGACATAGTCCGCCGGGTTAATATCAGGACAAGCCTCATTCACGGTTCCAAGGGCCGTGTCCCAACCAGTCCTAAAAAACCCGGGAAAGACTGAATCATCCCTAATCCTCATGGATTGGGCAAACTCCTCCGAATCCAGATAGTTGTCTATAGCTTTATCCTTCTCCGCCCGAAGTACCACTAGCTCGGCGTTAGACTCTCCGAGTTCTTCCTCCTTGCGCCTGAGCTTCTTCTCCAAGGTAGCATACTTCTTCTGTTGCCTCCTGAGGGCATTATCGGCCTTATCAGAAGCCCGCTTCCATGACTCGGCTTGCCTCACAGCGCCTTGGAAATAGGCGTTAGACTGAAACAAAGCAATCAACAAAGTATAAGGCAAGAAAATGCTACAAGGATGAAAGATAAGTTCAAAAGAGAGAAGGCATACCAAAGCCAGAGATTGGGCTCCCATGAGCTTAATCCTCTTAAGGTCAGGGGTGGCCACCACGTCAGTAAAGTCCTTGGGAGTCACGCTATGGTAGGACCAATCCCAAGCATGTTTCGTGGAACCAACCACGGTATCCCCTCGGCGGAATCCCCAGAGAGGCTGGAAGGCGCCTGTGGCAGCAGCAGCAGGGGCAGCAGCAGTAATAGGAGCGCTATGGCCCTCAACTCTTTCAGTTGAAGCCTCCCCCTTAGGCTCTTTGTGCTTTCTCAAGAAGATAGGCTCTGTCGCCTTTCCCCGGGTGTCTAGGCCTGCGAGCCGAGCTTTCTTCATCCTAGCAGTCTCTTCAACCAGAGGAACATTGTCCTCGTTAATCTCCTTAGCAGCTGCGAAACAAAGCAAAAGACAAAATAAGTGATGTTAATAATACATGAAATGAAATAAAGTTGAGAAGGGAAGAAAAATACCCTGTTGAGAAACAGAGGATAGTCCCACGTGAATGAGGGAGAACTCCTTTAAGAGAGTCCAGCTGGTAGTAGTGCCATCGTCCTGAGTAAGCCCATTATAAATAATAGTTTCCTCATGAGTTAAGTGAATGGATTTGAGGCTGCCATCACTGACCTTCCCGAAGGAAGATCAGAAAAGTGTGCCCCAGTCACCATTCTCCCAACGTAACCCAACGAAACTATTCCTCCAATTTTGGTTGTTATCAGGAATGGAGGCGCTGTTAAAGATATGTTTACTTTTGGGCCTTTGCTTAACATAGACCCAATCACAAATACTGGAAGAGCTATTATAGCACTGAAAGACCTTCCTAAAAACAGCTACGGAAAGGGGAAAACCCTCCCTAAGGCAGCAGACCATAAAATATAAAATATTCCTCCAAGCGTTTGGAGGAAGCTGACACGGGTTGATTTGTAAATCAGCTAAAAGATGAGGAATAAAAGGGTGGAAAGGAAAGCTAAGCCCAGCATTAAGGGCATCTGTGTAAATCAAGAGAGTGTCGGGTCTCCAATGACAAGTACGGTCACCACCAGAGATTGGAACTAATCTAAGAGGAGGAAGGACATTATAACGTGCATTTAGTTTATCGAAATCTATATTGTTCCAAGTATTACAATGATTAAAAGAATCGAGATGTGCAGTAGAGGGATATTCATCCCCCTAGTGTTAATCATATCGATTAGAGATATATACGAAGAACGGATCTCGATATCCTTACCTCGTTTTGAAGCCGAGGCTATCTTGGCCGCCCTCTCGGAACTCTTGTCAGCCATTAGTAAAGCTGGAAAAAGCCTGGAAATTTTGAAAGGAAGGAGGCTGGAATGTAGAGGAGGAAGGTTGAGAGAGGAGGAAGTTGGAAAGTTTGAGAAATGAAAGAGTAAAGAATGAAGAGTGTGAGTGAGAGCACACTCCCCCCCACCTATATATAGGAGGAAAAAGAGGAAATTGAGCCTAACAAAGCCTATTCAGGCCCAAAAATAAGAAGGTTCTGGAAGCATCAGAAAATTCCTGGAAAATCCAAAGGAAAAAACTTGAGTTTTAAAAGATTCTGGAAGAATCCAGAACAATCCTAGAGTAATCTGGGATTTGGGCTTAGAAAACAAGCCCAGAAAAGGGCCCAGATATTTGAGGTTAAAGGCCCATGAGCCAAAGTCTAGTTAAAACAGCCCAAAAGAGTAAAAGCCCAGAAAAAGGGCCCAAAAATTGATTAGAAAGACCAAGATTGAGGCCTAAATATTTTTCAAAATACAAGCCTAGAAAAAGGCCCAGCTATCCAGGAGAAGGCCCAGTTCAGAAATCATGAAGCCCAAATTTAGGGCCTAAATCAAATATGTGGAGTTACAAAAAATATATATATTCCTGACCCAATTTGATCAGGGTTCGTATTATATTCCTAGTCGAATGAATTGAGGATGAAATGACTGCGACCAGGGCTGAGAAAAGGGGATATTTCGGCCAGAACTTGACCCTATTCGACCAGAAATTATATAGAAATTCTGGTCGAAATTCTTGAGGTCGAAATAGTTTCGATCAGGGCTATCTATGGAGGTTAATTCGGTCAAAATCTTGATTCCTGACCGAAAAGGTCAGGATCCTAATCGAAAATCTTATCCTTGAAAATACTGTCGACCAGAAAGCAAGGCAAAATCCTGGTCGAATGGACCCTGCCCGAATTTACGTCGACCTGGGCAATAAAAGAAGGTTAATTCGGTCAAAAGACAAGAATCCTGACCGAAAGGGAAGAAAATTCCTAGCCGACAAAAAAAAAGAAAAGGGAGGGGGGTGAAAATCCTGGCCGAAATTCGACCAGGAGTTGAAGTCGTCGACCAGGGAAATCTGAAGGTTAATTCGACCAGGATCCTGGTCGAATGGATTCCTGGTCGAAATCTGTATAAAAAAAAGAAAAAAGAAGGAAAAAGAAGGAAATTCTTTAAAATATTTTCTGAAAAATACTAATATTTTCAGAAATAAGGAATAAATCCAGGAAATTAAGGATAAATCCCAGAAATTAAGGGAAAAATCCAGAAAATTAAGGATAAATCCCATAAATTAAGGGAAAAATCCAGAAAATGAGGGAGAAATTCCAGAAATTAAGGGAAAAATCCAGAAAATAAGGGGAAAATCCAGAAATTAGGGAAAAATCCAGAAAATGAGGGAAAAATCCAGAAAAATGAGGGAAAAGTTCCTGGAAATTAAGATAATTCCTGAATTAAAGGAAAAATCGTTGTAAATGTGTAGGTCGCTCCACACTTTACGCAAAAACGAAACCCTGTAAGGGAATGAATAGACTTAACTTTTGTGAAACCTAATCAATGTTTCCTAAAAGTTGGGGGGCAAATGATAGGGATAAATAAATCCTGATTGTATAACTAAATATTGCATTAATTGTACAAGGTATGGGCTGCTGAGCCCAATAAGAAGATGTATGACATTCAGACCAGAAAGGTTAATATATCGATCAGGCCTGATGGACCAGATCAGGCCTGATGGAACAAAGAAGGCCCAAAAACCCTGATTATTTATTAATTTCGTAATTAATAAATAAGGGATAAAAACAGCTATTAAGATAAGTCCTAGTGAGGATATAAATCCTTGTAGATTGGCCTCCAATGAACCTCATGGGATAAGGAATCAGCTTCCTACTCCTTAGGACTCCTAAGTCTATCCTAAATCAGAGACTTGACCACCAAGTCTCCTATACCAAGTCCAATTCAAGGACTCCCAACATCTATATAAGGGTTCTCACCCCACAAATCAGAACTACGTTTTTTGACTTGATCATTGGCAGTCAACAAGGTACGTAGGCATCTTGTTAAGGCAGATTGAGTCATGAAACACAAGAGCAGTCAAAATCGAGCCTTGAAGCTCACGTTCCTTATTATTAGATATATCAATTATATATATTAGTTTTAATCCATAACACCTTCGTTTTACCTAAATCCGATTAACGGATTGAATGTTATACTATAAACAAGTGAACATCGAATATATAGACCGACAGTTAACCAACAAGTCACAGATAGCACATAACACGTCAAATAATCAATGATATATCATTTATAAAGAAGTCTCGGGTCATAAACAGTCTTTTGGGTATTTAAAATGATTTTTAAAACATTTTTCGGAATTAAAACGGGTCGTTGGATCAATTTCGGAGTAATAAACAGGGTTCGACTGGCCAAATCTGGCTTCAAAGCAATTTTATAATAACTATCGAGCCTTGAAAACAATTTAAAATAATATTTTAAAGCTCGAAACTATTTTTCAGAATTTTTAAATCATTTTTAAATAATTAAATCTAATTAAATAATTAAATAAAATCAATTAATAATTAATTAAATCAATTAATCAATTAATTTTCGAATTAATTGATCAATTAATCAATTAAATATTAACTGAAATTAATAAACTAATTAATTCAGATTTATTTTTGAATTAAAAATAATTTTTGGAATTAAAATAATAATTTTTAAAATTTTCAGAAATTAAAAATGAATTTTCATAATTAAAATAAATAGAAAATATGATTTTTGAATGTTTTTAAAACAGGAATCCTAAATTTGCAAACTCTGGAAAGTTTAGGGACTGAACTTCATCGTCCCCAATAATTGAGATACTAAACTGTAATTTTACAGTTCCAGTCGCCGGAAAACACAGGGATGGCCGGAGAATACAATTCCGGCACCCTCACCTTACCATCTGCTCCAGATATACTCTACACAACACCAGGAACCTATTCATGCAACCAAAACACATCAATCATCCATGTACTGGCCGGAAAATGGCCAAGAACATCGTCGGTTTCAGACATCCTCTGTTAACGAGCTATATATTAATCGATTACAAATTTTATAAGGAACACAACCCACTATAAATCAATAGCTAATAACTCCTAAATCAAAAAGCCCTAAATTTCAATTGAAAACATTCATACGGGTTATAAACCCTAATTTTAAAATTCGAAGATTAAACTCAATTTTGAACATGTTATTGAACTCCGAATCAGACATATGACATATGAAAATCATCAGGAAAACAAGCTCTACAACATGCAACCATCAAATCATTCAACAATCATCCGTACAAAAATTCATATTTTTAATAAAAATAATTCGAAAATAAACAAATTTCCAGAAAATAAACCTTGATTTCTGCAGGTATATGGTTCACATAATCTGATAGTACACCTCAAGACCTTCGTTTTGAGTACTCGAGCTTTCCAAACGGACTCCGGTAACACCTCCGATTGTAGTTTTGATTTTCAGAAAGGTTTATGAATATATGAATTTTCTCTGGAAAATTTTATAATTACTGACTGCAAATGATTTTTGATACGGAATAAAATATGGTAAAGGCTATTTATAATTAAGGAAAATTAGTATCACGTTGGATCATTCCGGATATAAAATGGTACGTTTATTTATAAAAACGATCCAAACGGTACCGGTTTTCAGGGTAATTATCCAAATCAGTACAATTTGTACTGCAGTCTTGGTCTCAGCGCCTGGTTAGACGTATTACGAGGTGATAATTGTGATAATTTAATAAAAAGGTCCCGTTTATCGAAAATACGAGTTTTATTGATTTACCGAAATGAATAATGTATCGAAAATGTTGCGCCGGGACCTGCGCATGACAAACCGTACGCCGGATCGAAAAAGTCGAAACATGGAAAATGCTCGGAATATTGCAATTAGGTTAGGAAGGAGTTCTCGGAAGAGTTTCGGGTTATAAAAACGTAAAAGCGGATGACGTTGGTTGGTTCCCGATTGTATAAAATAGTTTTTAAAGACTCGGAAAAAGATTTTATAAAATCCATATAATTTCCATAAAATCATAAATCATTATAAAAATAATTAGGAAGATATGACAATTATCTATATTTTATTTTGGACATATAAAAATTAAAATACTCAATTAATATTATTTTTAAATATCCAAACACATTTAACACTTAACAAATAATTCACAGAATAGATACTGAACACATATAATAATTATTTATTAGCAAAAATAATTACACGATATATCCCGGATATTACAAGTAAAAAGAAAGAAAAATTTCAAGGAATGGTCATACCGAGGCCGGGACTGAGCTCCCATGAGCTTTATTCTCTCCAAGTCGGGAGTAGCTACCACATTGGTGAAGTCCTTGGGGGTTACGCCATGGTAAGACCAATCCCTGGCGTGCTTCGTGGATCCAACCACGGTATCCCCTCGGCGGAATCCCCAAAGAGGCTGAAAGGCGCCCGTAGCAACAGAGACAGGAGCAACAGCAGTGATAGGGGCACTGTGAGCTTCAGCTCCCTCAGCTGGAACCTCCACCATGGGCTCCTTGTGCTTCCGTAGGAAGCTAGACTCCGTAACCTTTCCTCAAGTATCCAGACCCGCAAGACGAGCCTTCTTCATCCTTGCAGTCTCCTCAACAAGAGGCACATTATCCTCGTTGATTTTCTTAGCAGCTGCAAAACAAGAGAAAAAACAAAATAAGTGGTGTCAATAATGCATGAAAGAAAGTAAAAACGAGAAGGGAAGAAAAATACCCTGTTGAGAAATAGAGGATAGCCCCACGTGGATGAGGGAGGACTCCTCTAAAATAGTCCAGCTGATAGTGACACCATCATCTCGAGTAAGCTCATCATAAATGATAGTTTCCTCGGGGGTTAGGTGAATGGATTTGAGGCTACCATCACTAACCTTCCCGAAGGAAGATCTGAGGAGGGTGCCCTAGTCACCATTCTCCCACCTTAACCCGACAAAACGATTCCTCCAATTTTGGTTATTGTCGGGAATGGAGGCGCTGTTAAAAATGTGCTTACATTTGGGCCTTTATTTAATGTAGACCCAACCACAAATACTCGAAGAACTGTTATAACATTGGAAAATCTTCCTAAAAACAGCTGCAGATAAGGGAAAACCTCCCCTAAGACAACAAATCATGAAACATAAAATGTTCCTCCAGGCGTTTGGAGGAAGCTAACAGGGGTTAATTTGCAAATCAGCTAGGAGTTGAGGAATGAAGGGATGAAAAAGAAACCTAAGCCCAGTATCAAAGGCATCTGTGTAAACAAAAAGAGTATCGGGTTTCCAGTGGAAAGTACGGTCGCCACCAGAAACTGGAACTAGCCTAAGGGGAGGACGAACATTATAACGTCTGTTTAACTTATCGTAATCTATATTGTGCCATGTGTTATAGTGATTGAAAGAGTCAAGATGTGCAGTTGAAGGATATTCGTCCCACCCTAGTATTAATCATATCTAACAAAGATATGTAAGAAGAGTAGATTTCGACATCCTTACCTCGTTTCGAAGCCGAGGTAATCGTGGCCACTCTCTCAGCACCTTTGTTTGCCATTAATGGAGAGTAAGGAAGACTTGAAAACTTGAAAGAAGGCCGGAAAATCCCTAGAGAGGGAGGAGTTTTGAAGGCTGGAGAGAGGAGAGTAGAGAATGTTTTGAGAGGAAATGAGGAGTGGAATGAGAAGTGTGGAGAATCATACCCCCCCCCGCTACTCTTATATAGGCACAAAAAAGGGCTAGTTGGGCCTAGAAAAGCCCATTTGGGCCCAAGAAAATAATATTCTGGAAGAATCCAGAAATAAAATTTAAGTTAAATAGATATTTTTAAAAATTCTGGAAGAATCCAGAAAGAACCCTAGAAATTCTAGATAAATCTGGAAATTGGGCTTAAGAATGGAGGCCCAGCCAAAATCTTATTGGGCCTGGGAATAAATTAAGCCCAGATAAGGGCCCAAATATTCAAATCAAAGCCCTGTATTAGGGTCCAAAACTTGGAAGAAAATATATTGATATTATCTTCAAAAGTCAGGAAAAACCAGGGGCCCAAGTTAGAAAATATAGAACCCAGTCTTATTGGGCCTTGAAATAATAAAAAGTCCAGTTAAGGGATGGCCCAAAAGAAAAAAACATATAAAAATCCTGATCCCATTCGATCAGAATTCTAATTAATTTTTTAGTCGAAAGGATGAGGTCGAAAATGCCTTCGACCAGGGCTTGAATGAGGGTTAAATCGACCAAAAATAGGCCCAATTCGAACAGAATCTCAATTTAATTCCTGGTCGAAATGTAAGAGGTCAAAAGAGCTTCGACGTTGACAAAAAGAGGGTTTAATTCGGTCAAAAAATGGATCATGACCGAAAGAGAAAAATCCTAGTCGAAAAAGGTATTAAAAAAATAAAAAAAAATGATGGGGTAAAAATGCTGGCCGAAATTTGACTAGGATTCCGGCTCGAACTGATTTTGCTCGAAAGAGCTTCGACCAGGGCACCCAGGAGGGTAATTCGACCAGGATTCTGGTCGAACAAGGTTCCAGGTCGAACCAGTTATAAAAAAAAAGAGAAAAGGAAGAAAGAAAAGGAAAAGAATAAAAAGAGAAAGAAAAATTCAAAAATTAAGGAAAATTCTTGAAAATTTTCTGAAAATTATGAATATTTTTGGAAAATTAAGAATAAATCCTGAAATTGAGGATAAATTCCTGAAAATTAAGGAAGATTCCTAGAAATTAAGGGAAAATTCCCTAAAAAATTATGGAAAATTCCAAGAATTAAGGGAGAATTCCTGAAAATTAAGGAAAATTCCTCAAAAAATAAGGAATAATGTCCAGAAATTATGAAAAATTACTGGAAATTCCAGAAAATAAAGGGAAAATTCCAGGAAATTAGGAAATAATCCCTGGAGTCATGTACAAAGGCAAATCGTTGTAAATGTGTAGGTCGCTCAACACTTTACGCAAAAACAATACTCTGTAAGGGAAACAATGGACTTAACTCTTGCAAAATCTTATTGATAATTTCCCAAGAGTTGGGGGGCAAATGACAGGGAATAAATAAATCATGATTACGTAATTAATATTGCATTAATTACACATGATTTGTGCTACAAGACCCAATAAGAAGATGTATGACATTCGGACCAAAAAAGTTAACACATTGATCAGGCCTGATGGACCAGATCAAGCTTGATGGAACAAAGAAAACCCACAACCCTGAATATTAATTAATTTCATAATTAATTAAATAAGGGAGAAAACAACTGTCAATATGAGTCCTAATAGGGACATGAATCCTTGTAGATCAGTTTTCAAGGGATCTAATTGAACAAGGAATCAACTTCCTACTTTTTAGAACTCCAAAGTCCGTTATAACTCTGAGACTTGCCCTTCAAGTCTCCTTAATCAAGTCCAATTTAAGGACTCCAAATATCTATATAAGAGGCCTCACCCCACAAATCAGAACTACGTTTTTTGACTTGATCCTTGACATACAGCAAGGTACGTAGGCATCTTGTAAAGCAGATCGAGTCACGAAACACAAGAGCAGTCAAATCGAGTCTCGAAACTCACGTTTCCTAGTAATAACACATCAATTAGTATATCTTAGTTTTTGATCCATAACACAAAAAGAAAAAAAAGACTAGTGTTAGTTTGTTTTTTAACAAATTATTAGTTATTACTTAGATTTGTTTTTTTTTTTGTGATTGTTGTAGTTTTTCTCAATTCTCTGCTGGAATAGTTTGAGTATGTCAAACTTATTGAGTTACAATAAAAAAATTTAAAAGATAGTAAATAAAATTTTGAACCTAGAGTATACAGTGTAATTTTGTTTTCCTAAAATACAAAAAAATGCAAAATCTAAATCCGCCACCACCACCCCAACTTCCAAATCCAAACCAATTCTCCGACCAGCATCACCGTGTAATTGCCTTCACCACCCCACAAAACTATGCCCCCAGACTCTCCACCGTCATCCATCACAGAGGGTGGACCCCATTATGGTGTCCCGCAGTCATAATAGAGCCCACCCCTGCACCCATCAAACCCTCCTTTCTATCATCTCAATCTAAAACCCCATTAGACCAATTCTCAGCAATAGCTTTCACCTCAAGAACGGGTATCTCATCCTTCTCACAGGCATTATCACAAACACAAAGCCCCCCATTGTCCCCAACTGGTGATACATTTATTATCTCAGCTCTTGGCAAAGATGCTGAGCTTCTTGACTCCTCTTTTATTACTAAACTATGTATAAACCCGGACAGAGTTCGGGTTTTGGTACCTCCAGTAGCGATTCCACGTATGGGGAGGGAACCAGACGTAAGATATTATGTCCGGTTCCTTAAGTAATAGGGTTGGAGGAGCCACCCGTGGTTCCGGAGTTTTTAGAAGATTTAGCAGTTTTTTTTTGTAATTTCAGTTCAGCTCCGACCAAGTTTGAATTTGAACCAGCATTGTCATCATAATATACACTTTAGTCTGTGGAAGTCTTGCTGCCTGAAATAAACTGTTTCATTCATAAGGTCAACTGGTCATGAAACATCTTAGATTGCCATGGTTGTCATCTTAGTATATGTTTGTGCGATATTCTATTGAACACAAGTTTGGCAGCAGTTGTCTTGCTTTAGTATCATTTGATCTCAAACTAAAGCCATAGGATTTAGGACTCTTAGTTAAGTCCACAGCATAGAATCTTCACATAAGTGTCATTTCTACCAGTGCTTCTGGTGGATGTATATTCCTGGAGAAACCAAAGCAAGTCTGGCATCTTTAACAATGAGTATATTAGAATATATGTTTTGTATATTTCACATTTAATATACAAAACATATCGACACAATACACAGTATCAGTGTATTATATTTTTACATGGTGATTTGGGTCCTCATCCCTCTGCCTAATTCTTTTCTCTGTAGTTACTTTTTTTTTCTGCCTGTGCAGAATTGTTTAGCTGTTCTCCATATTTTTCTTCAACCAAATTATAATGCCCTGTACTCCCTCTCTTTCGGCTTCCATACTGACTAAAACAAAACTTCGATACTCCTTACTTCTTTTCCTAGTTTCTTTCTTCTGTCACGTTATGTAAAAATTTACAAAACAATCCTTGAACTGGATAACCCATAATTCAAAACATGGAAAGAACACCGGAAAATTATAATTGGCAGATTTAACCTGACCTCTCACATAGATGGATACCCTCCACTCAATAACTCCATTTGGCAACAAACAGATCATGTCATACTCTCATGAGTTCTCCTGCTATTTTCCGGATCATCTACAAACCAAATTCAACTGGTCATCATGTATGGAAATCAATTGAAAAGCTATATGCCATGTAGAATTTAGTAATCTCTTTTGGAAAATGAATCAATCTACCAACAATGAAATCGCCGGCACTAACTCTGTCTAATATAATATTCCATCAGAAAATAAAAGACATGCATAGAAGTCTAAATTTAAAAATGAGTAATCTAAATGAAAGGTGTTGAATGGATGCAATGTTGCTTACTGGTGATGGTAGTAGACTGGAAGAGGGTGAGAACGCGGTGGTTTCCCTGAGCTGAGATGTTAGGGTGGGACTTAGTGTAGTCTGCTTGATACTTTAACTGAATGGTTGATGCACTGCACCTGCGTCTAATCTTTGATTATTGATGTTGAGCTATTCGATTGTTTGTATTATTCCATTTTCGTAGCTTTGTATATAATACTAATTAACAATGAAATTACGAATAATTGTCATTTTTTTTTATATGGTATTTTTATGTGATATTCATGTATTTAAATCACCAAATGCATTACTCCACTTGTTTAAAGTAGCCCACCAATCTAGAATAGCAGCTTGATTGAAAGGCCACTAGTAATAATAATTCAGTTATAGTTATTATTTTTGTATATGCTTAGCCTGGAGGCCCTCCTTGCTGGTGCAGATATTCTTGTTAGTGAGTGCAGAAATTGATAGCCGCCTCTGAATGCATGTAAGAATCAAACCAAAAACAGATTAATAGGTAATAAGGCGCATTTCTTCTCAACCTTTTGACGACAAAGTGGCTGAAACAAGAAAACTAATGGCGATTAAGTGCAGTATCCCTGTAATAGACCTTGAAGATTTTCCAGCGCAATCATCTAAACTTGTGCAAGCAGGTGAAGAATGGGGATGTTTCAGACTAGTCAACCATCACAATATCCTCTCTGTCACTCTCATGTCAGACATGAAGTCTGTAGTGCAGTCACTTCAAGATTTTCCACCGGAAATTAAATGTCGTAATACTGGCATCATACATGGAAGTTGGTACATAACACCTTCTCTAGCCAACCCTCTGTATGAAGCATTTGGTCTTTATATGTCTTGCCCTGAAGATGTTAATTTTTTTTGCTCTCAGTTGAATGTATCTCCCAGTCAAAGGTATCATTTTAAGTGTTTTTGGCTCATTAGCTTAATTTTGAAGTGGCCCCTATTATTTTTATGATAGAAGTTTATAATTATTTAGTCTTCTACACACATAAAAATTAGAACATACCTGTATAAGCTAGAGAGGCATGTGGATAAAAAGTTCACAGAACTTACTTTTTGCAACGAAGAATGTGTACATGGCTTTTGAAGGCACTGAATACGCGCTGAATACGCTTCCAGAGAATATGTATTCATATAAGATCAAATTATTCATTTGGAGCAGTGTTAGTCGTTTGTGATTTGTCTGATACATAGGTTAGACCATCAAGGCTGGATAAGTTGTATGACATCTCTCTCCCTCTCTCTCTCTCTCACACACACAAAGAAGTAATTATCGTTTTTTCATAATGTGTGGAACTCAGTAGCTTAATTCTGAAGTAATGAGGTGTGCTACTTTTATGATTGTTGAAGTTCCTATGTTGAATTTGTATAAAATTGAGATGAAGTGTACAAACTTTTATTACTGTTGAATTTACATCAAGTTGAGGTGATTATTGATTACAAAGGTTATTTATTTTACAGGGAGACGATAAATAAGTATACTAAAGCAGTACATGAGTTACTTGTGGAGATAAGTGGAAAATTAGCTGATGCATTGGGGATATCTGGTTTTACAATAGAGGGATGGCCTTGCCTGTTTAGGATAAACCAATTTAATTTTGCTAAAGAAACAATCGGATCCTCGGGGTTTAAAATACATACTGATTCAGGGTTCCTTGCCATAGTTCAAGATGATGAAGGTGTTAGTGGGCTGGAGGTCATGGACAAGTCTGGAGCTTTCATTCCCATTGATCCTTGGCCCGGTGCTCTTGTTGTCAATCTTGGAGATGTTGCTAAGGTGAGCTAGACAATAGTTATGCATAAATGTTACATATGAAGGCTTGGGGTATTTTCTGATTACATTTGAAGTGCAAACTAACAAAATTTTATTGTTTGTTGTTGCTACAAGGCTTGGAGTAATGGAAGATTGCGCACTGTAAAGCATCGAGTGCAATGCAAGGAAGGAAGTTCAAGGTATTCTATTGCTGCATTTCTGGGGCCTAGTAACCAGATAGTGGAAGCTCCACCAGAACTAGTTGACGATGCACATCCCCGTTTGTATGCACCTTTCACTTTCGAAGATTACCGAAACCTTCGATTTTCAACAAAGCTGAACGATGGTGAAGCCCTCAATCTTTTACTCATTGATCCTTAAATAAATGGGTGAGAAGGAAAACCAAGTAATACTTGGAGGAAAGTATACTTCTTCTTCACCAATAACTACTAAAAGTGCACGGTCTAACTACAAATGCGCGGGGAGGGGGTGAAGTTGTGGTTGTTTGCCCATGATTACTGTTTTTAATATTGTCGAGGAACTGTACTACTGTTGTCTTATTGCATATTGTTAGATAACCAACTATTCTAAATTATTACTTGTCTGAATAAGACTCCAACAAGATCTTATACAAATTATATTCCACTTCACAACTGTAAGTTGTCTCAATTTTAGTTTATGAGAGTAAGTGTTGCAACAAAATGCGATGCTGAATAATAAAGTTTGTTTTGGAACAATAGAGTATTGAGTCGAACTCTTGACCTTTCGCAAGGAGATGGGTGCTTAAGTTGTGCTAAATAGAAAATTTTAAAAAAGGACAAAAATTGAAAGAAAGTCGTGTGGGAAATGTGTATTTCGCAAGCTGTAGTAGGTTTGGGGACGATGGTATTGCCTTATTTCTTGTAACCCTTAAAAATAACAAATTGCCAAAAAAGAAGGTTACAAAACCGGCCGTGACAATAAGTTTGTTTGTACATATTAAAACCAACTGCAGTGCACTGCAGCCTATTATAATCAATCAAATTTTATAAACCTAAGTCTTGGTGTTATTCATCAACCAAACTGATCAAAATGGCAAGTAAAATCTGCACTATCCCAGTGATCGATCTCCAAGATTTTCCAGCACAGACATCGAAACTCGTGCAAGTGTGTCAAGAGTGGGGCTGTTTTAGATTAGTCAACCATCAGAAGATTCTTTCTGACTCTCTCATGTCTGAAATGAAATCTGTTGTCAAGTCACTTTTTGATCTTCCACCGGAAATTAAACGCCGTAATTCTGACGTCATTGCCGGAAGTGGGTACATGGCACCTTCTCAGACCAACCCTCTTTATGAGGCTTTTGGTCTTTATATGTCTTGCCCTGAAGATGTTAATGCTTTTTGCTCTCAGTTGAATGCTTCTCCTTACCAAAGGTAAACTTCTTCAATTAAATAATTTTAATTTTAATTTGGATGGTTATTGATTGATATGAGTTTAAATTTTGATAACAGAGAGACACTTATTAAGTATGCCAAAGCAATACATGAGCTGTTTGTAGAGATTAGTGGGATTTTGGCTGATGGTTTGGGATTATCTAATTTTACAATTGAGGGATGGCCTTTCCAATTTCGGATAAATAAATATAATTTTGCTGAAGAAACTGTTGGGTCCTCTGGAGTACAAATACACACCGATTCCGGGTTTCTTACCATACTTCAGGATGACGAAGGTGTTGGTGGCCTGGAGGTCATGGACAAGTCTGGAGCTTTCGTGCCCGTGGATCCTTGGCCAAATAGTCTTGTTGTCAATCTTGGAGATGTTGCTACAGTGAGTGACTCTTTTATGCACAATGTTTCAGAATTATACACTTTGCTGTTAAATTATCATGCTTTGATGCTATCTGTTTTGAACCAATTGCTTATTGCTTACTGATTACCACTCTCCTTAGGCATGTGTATGTGAGTATTTCTAATATTTGTAATTTTGTATGGAAAATGTTTCATGTTGTGCTATGGCTATGGAGTCCTGTACATTGGATGAAGATTATATGTGTATCAAGTCCATATATTATTATATTACAATTCAGAGAGTCTAAGTATATGATGCTACAGAATAATGACTACCATCTGCTTTCTAGAATAATGACACCATCTGCTTTCTAACACTTCATACTTGGTTTACTTGAATATACTTGGTTCCGAATGTGGGAGAAGACTATGTGAAAGTCATGATCATGTCGTTCCATAGGATTTCTGGACTTGATGTAAGATACCACAGGGCTCTTCTATATAAACAGCATGAGAGTAAAGAAAAATGATTGTGAACTCGTGTTACCTATTACGTGCAAGCTTTATGTAAAGTTATTGCAGTTATATTTTGCTACTTCCAAATAATTTTTTGAGTGTATATGATAAATTTCTGTAAATGCTTTGTTATGATAAAGGCTTGGAGTAATGGAAGATTACGCACCGTAAAGCATAGAGTGCAATGCAAGGAAGCAAATTTAAGGTATTCGATTGCTGCATTTCTGCTAGGTCCCAAGGAGACGGTGGAAGCTCCAGCAGAACTAGTGGATGCTGCACATCGTCGTTTATATGCGCCTTTTACTTTTCAAGATTACAGAAAGCTTCGACTCTCAACAAAGCTGCAGGCTGGTGAAGCCCTTGATCTTTTACTCATTGACTCTTAAAAATTTGTGGGAAAGGAAAATAACAGTTAAACTTGGACGTAACTATACTTCTTATTATCAGAATTTCGGATGTATTAGTAATATAAGTTAAACAGTAAGGTGTAAAGTTGCACATATAAATGGGATGTAGGCGAATATGTATGTGCAGTGTCTAAAATAACTGCTCCAAAATTGTCGAGTAAATGCAGTCGATATTGCATATGAACGTAGATTGTTAATCTGCCTAGTTTAAAACATGTTGAATGATGAAATGTAATGCAGAATGGTTTCAAGAAATATGTAATGTAAAATAGTTTGAGTTTAGAATAATACAAATCTACAATATTTAGGTGATCTGTAAAATAGGAATTATGTAAATTAAGATGTTAGGTATATTTTTGAATGGATCTGTCAAATTTTTGGAATGCATGATCCATCAATTTTTTTTTTCCGAATTTATCTTTTAAAAAAATGGGCAAGAGTCAGCTAATATAAACAACAGCCACTTTTTCTTATGTCAAGGAACTGTGGCATGTTTATGTGATGCACAAAGAGTTAGTTATGGATAAGATTGTTTCAGAGGTTCAATCAGTGTTTACAAAGAGCAGAAACAATAGTGAGAGCATGCTGATAGCCTCAGAGGTGGTTCATAACATCCTAAATAGGAAATCACATAGTGTCATCCTCAATCTAGACTTTGCTAAGGCATTTGACTCTGTAAGATGGAGCTTTTTGTTTGAAGTTGTCAGTAAATTTTGGGTTCTCAACAAAATGGATTGGCTGACTTAATTCTATTTTAAGCTCATCCAGGCTTTTTCAGTCCTGATCAGTGGAAGTCCAACGTGAGAATACAGTTGTCAACAAGGTTTGAGGCAAGGATACCCAATCCCTCCTTTGTTGTGTGATATTGTGGCTCAAGTACTTCATCTTTTATTGGTAAAAGCTGAAGACTTAGGGATCATAAAGGGTGTTAAGTTAAGGAGATGCCCTTCTATTCTCACATACAATTTGCGGACGGAACAGTACTATTCCTAAAAGAAACATGAAGAGAGGTTTTTTCTGGAACGAAATCAATGAGAACGGATGTTCCTCCAGAAAAATGCACTTCATATATTGGAATACATTGGTGCTTCTTAAACAAATGGGGGCCTGGGATTGATGGACCTTATAGGAATATGGCAGCCCTAACAAAATGGAAGTGGAAGCTCATTATAGAAAAGAAGAAGCTGTAAAATTTAACACTCCCGCCTACACATAATGGTAATGTAAAATTTAGTCATGTTGCGCATAGTTTAAAGGAAGTACAAGCTAACTTCTCAAATGGTTCATACACGGATCAATTTAAATGGCAAATGAATGACGGAAGTTGAGTGGAATTTTGGCTACATAATTAGACTGATTCTGGTATTTTATCTTTAAGGTTCACTAATCTCTCCTCACTTTCCGAGTTAAGATTATGTTCTGTCAAGCAATTCATGTCAAAATGGACTACAGAACCTTGCAGAGATCTTCTTTTATGGTCAAAGAATCTCAATAATACCCAAAGGACAGACCTTCATTTGATAAATGATACAGTGAATCTTCAACCAGGTAGAGATATTTTGACTTGGGGACTTTCTCAAGCCAGCCACATTCAGTATGGCCTAATGGCCAATACTATGTAAACCTACTGTCAGGAGTGTTTCCTCAAGATCCTTGTAATATCAAGCTAAAGGTGCCTCCAACTCCAAGGATCAAATTTTTTCCTCTGGAAAACGGCACAAAATAGTCTGCCAACTTACATGTTACTCTTCAACAGAGGTGTCTCTTATACCAAAAACTATTAAGTCGTGTGCTGTGAGATTGAGGTCTCTTTTAATTTGTTATGGCAATGCCCGCCTGCAAGACTGGCGTGGAGGATATATGCATGGTGGATTAATATAAAACTGAAAAACTACGATTTTTTCAGTTTGCAAACCATTTTCGAAGACCTTAGACAAAAAGATTTCAAAGTTAGAGGGGACATTTGCATTGCAGCTACGCTTTGGATGGTATGGCTATCCTTAAATCAAGAAAAGGACTCTGGAACTAAGTGTCAAGTATAGAGCATTCAACTAGTGTCTGGCTCAAAATTTAACATCTATGGGACAAGAATTGTGTTACGAAATATAGCCCCTCAGGAAATAAAATCATTTCTCTTTAGTTTGTCATGTCATCTATCTCAGGGCTCATTGATGGTTTTTGGAACAAGGATGAAGTCCGTATGATACAGACTTGGAGGCTTTCAATTATGTATTGGATAAGATAAGTAAATGAGAGAATAGACAGGCCCATATAGTCATCTTCTCTTATTCTTGCTGTCTAGTTAATAATGTGAATATTAGACTAGTGCACATTGACAGGTGTTTAAATATTGTGGCAGATCGTTTGGCAAATGAGGGAGCATACAGAAAGAACATGATAACAGGCTGTGTGTAGCTTTTAAGGACTAGCGGTGCATTAAAGATAACATGAATATATTGATTAAACTTATTAACTCCATAACTAGAAAGTAGAAAGCATCACTAGCCCGGATTTGAAGTTTTAGTTTGCCAAAGTTGCAGGATTTAATCTCCAGTAGCCAATGCATGTCTATTGACATTTAAATCGAGCTTGCAGCTAGAAGTTTCAGAGTTTATGCAGCTCCATTGGTCTTTCTAGTTAGGGGGATGTTGAAACTCTGTAGCAGTCTCCCCTATATATATAAAGGCTCATTTTCAGGCAGGGTCGGAGGGTAGTCCACAGGGGAAGGGACCTCGGCTCAAAGTTAAAAATGGGGTCCACAATTTTTGAGTTATGTAATTAATATGGAAATTAGTTTTTTTAATAATGTAGAAAATATAAAAATTGATATATAGGAATTTTTTTTAAAAAAATAAATTAATAACTAAGAAAGTCTATTTATAAAAAATAATTAAAATGATAATCGATGGATAGAAATTTTAACAATTATACGTAAGAAAAACTAAAAAAATGATTTAATCCACCACACAACCATTTTGTTCAGTATTCACTCTTTTTTACCACATCCACATCAACATAGCTTTGGACTTCTTCTAGTCTCTCCTCAATACTCGAAATTATCTTCATCCTTCCGCCCACCATTAAATCTTTCAAACTATTAACATTAAATCTCTTGATAATTTGACATTTTCTTCACTATGACAAATATTTATTTCTACAATTTAAATAGAGAAAAGTCGCAATTGAAAAATGCATCAGTTTTAATTTTTTAGCCTCTGCGAAAAGTCTGCATCATTCTTCTCGGAGGGGAGGGTTAAAATCAATATCTTAAAACGAAGAAATTATAATAACTCTGTAGCTTTTCTTCGGTGGTTGATTGATCTCGAACGGTCATAAGTTACTTACTTTCGTTAAACTATCCTTAAAGAAGAAATTTAAAACGGGCAATTTAATTTTAAATTGGTGATAAGCTATTTAAACCCCCTCCCTTCTACCATATTATTACGTCATATCGGATCTAACAATGGCAAATCAAGATGTGTGCCTTGTTAAAGCACCAGGGGCTCTGGGCGCCGTTGAACAAGAAATCGAAATATTCTGAAAGCGCTGAGATGGCCAGTCCAGAAGGAAAGGCACATTCAAAAATTTTGTTGTGTCATGTTGATGATATTTTTACAGAAATCGCAGAGGAGGATATCACGCCTGGTTTATCGTTGAAGCTTAAAAGTCTGTACATGACAAAATTTTTAATAAATAAGTTGCTTTCTTAAGCTGTGCAACAACCCCTACTTCCGCGCCCAGCAAAATAGGGGTATATATAAGTCCGACGAAAGACAACCCGCTGCAAATACAATCTTATTAGAATTTCGTAATTTGGAAGAACGTCTGTTTCATCTGCAAATACAAGAAGGTATGTCTCTTCGAGATCACTTAAATAAGTTAAACACAATCTTATTAGAATTTCGTAATTTGGATGTTAAACTTGAAGATGAGGATGTTTCTTTAATTTTTTTAGTTTCTTTATCTTTATCATATGAGAATTTTATGCAATCTTTTATTGTTGGTAAAGATAATATTTCTTCAGAGGAGGTCAAATCTGCTCTTCATTCTAGAGAGTTACGCCGTAAGGGGCTGATACAGATAATCAAGCTATTGGGTTGGTAGCCAGCGAGATTAACAGATTGGGAAAGTCGGGGAAGAATAAATTCATCAAGAAACCAGCTCATAAGGGTCCGAAAACTAATGATTTCTATAAGTACTGTAAAGAGAAGGGACACTGGAAATATGATTGTCCCAAGAAAAAGAAGCAACACGATGAATTGATAGGTACTGCTGCTGTAGCCGATACAAATTCTGAAGAAGATATTGCTCTAGTTGTTGATGAGCACAAACATCACTCTGATGTATGGATCCTTCACTACTAGAAAAAGGACATTAGACATCGCCATTTTGATAAGTGGCATTTTATACCACTTAGAACGTCTTAAAATGGCTTAAATTGGTGTCTTGAAATCAAGTATTTTGTGTATTTGATGCGTTTTTCTAGTGTTTATGCATTTCAGGGTATTAGTTGCATTTCAGAGGAGGAATCATCAAGAATAAGCCTTGGCATGTGTTCACCATTGCGAGAGGAAAAGAACGGGCAGATTACGGCGAAGAAACGGAGCAAACCTGGAAATTTTCCAGTAGGGTCCTGCGCGCCCGCGCAGCAATGCTGAGCGGCCGCGCAGCAGCCTTGCGCGCCCGCGCAGAAATACTGAGCGGCCGCGCAGGGTCGGGGAAAATAATATATTGTTTTAGACTTCTACTTCTGTTTGGCTTCCAACTTCTATGTAATCTGAGTTTTATGGGACTATTATATAAGTAGATTTGAGACATTTTTTACAGAGTATTAAGAGGGGATTATGTTTTAGATTGTGTTTTGCAAGAAGCGAAGGAGATAAGGAAGAAGACCGATTTAGCACAGCAACGAAGGGGAAGCATATATTCTTGTGATTCTTGTTTCGTTGTAACGTTGGATGCTAGTTTTCTTGCTTTGACTTATTTACTCTTGTGACGTACTCTGTTTTAATATAATTAGTTTAGTTGTTATTTTCTTGTGTTCGTTTATCATGATTTCATATGAACCCATGATGGCGATAAGTTCTATTATGGGCTAATCGTGATCATGGGGTTGCAACGGATTTACTATGGAATTCTTTAGTTAATTGTTTAATACTTTAGTGTGTGATGATTGCATGATATCTAGTATTGGTTGTGCGTATTCGTCTTATGTGCGTCGCGAACATATAAGATAGGGTGTTAATCTCTTGTGAAGCGACGGTGGATCTTGAGATTTAGAACTTGCCATGCTAGCATAGGTTCATGTACGTTGTGCATGATTAGTGGGTAACTCTAACAGTTTTATTTGCCCTATGTAATCAAAAGGAATAACTTGTGCTTAAATCGTTGTGTTGTCAATTTCTGTAGACATATAGGAACTCAACATAATTGATGACTATTCAATTTCTATCTTAATTGTGGATGTTTGGTAGAATGGTATTAGTACAATGAAAGTTGGCTTTTATCAGTTTTGTGTTATTCGATTAATATCATCACTGTCACATGCTAAAGGTAATAACTATGGCTATAGAAGGAAGTAATAATGAAGTTGTGATCTCATGAGTGTTTTATTATTGATAAATTGAAGTGTTAGTTAAGTGGTTAATTAAGTAGTTAATTATAGTTAATATTTAATCAACAATTTTAAGTGTTATTATCTTAACATTGAGAAGTAATCATACATTGGTGAGTGAGTTAAATTAGACAATAAATTAGTCTGAGTCTCTGAGGGAACGAACTAGAAAGTATTCTATATTACTTGCGAACGCGTATACTTGCGTGAATATTAGTGCGTGATTTCGCCCTAACAAGTTTTTGGCGCCGCTGCCGGGGACTCGGCGTATTTGTTTAGTTTATGTACTTACCATCATTGGTCATTAGGACTCAGTGATTAGGACGTAGTAGTTAATTACTCTTTTCGGTTGTGTTTCAGGTACTTTAGCAAACGTTTATGCAAACTCGTTCTCGTGCTCGCAAGAGGACCTTAGATACAGCTGAGGAGAAAGACGAAGTTCTTGATACACCGGAGAAGTTAGATTTTGAGGATTCGGATTCAGGAACTGAGCAGAAAGAACCAGTAAACATGGGAGATCATATTATTCAAGCTGATCCAGCTCTTATGGATTTTTCTCGGCCTAAAATTGATGACATTCAGTCAAGCATCCTTCATCCGGCTATTCAAGCTAACACCTTTGAAATCAAGCCGGGCACTATTCAGATGGTGCAGAATTCTGTTTCTTTTGGAGGAGCGGCAACTGAAGACCCCAACATGCACATAAGGAATTTTGTCGAGATCTGCAACACTTTTAAGTATAATGGCGTGACTGATGAGGCTATCAAGTTGAGACTTTTTCCATTCTCACTGAGGGATAAGGCTAAAGACTGGTTACATTCTGAACCAGCTGGGTCAATCACTACGTGGCAAGATCTTGCGCAAAAGTTTCTGGTGAAGTTTTATCCAATGGCAAAGACTGCTGCTATGAGGAGTGCTCTTACTCAGTTTGCGCAGCAACCTACAGAATCTATGTGCGAGGCTTGGGAACGCTACAAGGAAATGTTGAGAAAATATCCACATCATGAAATGCCGGATTGGATGGTAATCACTGGTTTTTATAATGGTTTGGGGGCTCAATCTCGGCCCATGCTCGATGCAGCAGCTGGAGGCGCCTTATGGGCTAAAAGCTATACTGAGGCGTACAATCTTATTGAGACGATGGCTGCAAATGAGCATCAAAACCCAACTCAGAGGATGGCATCAGGCAAGGTAGCAGGTATTCTGGAAGTTGATGCAGCCACCGCTATTGCAGCCCAGCTCCAAGCGCTATCAATGAAGGTTGATTCTTTGGCTACGTATGGAGTTAATCAAATAGCTATGGTTTGTGAGCTTTGTGCAAGTTCTCATGCTACGGATTAGTGTTCTCTTGTCAACGAATCTGTTCAGTATGTGAATAATTATCAGCGACAACAGCAGCCTGTGCCAGCGACCTATCATCCTAACAACAGAAATCATCCAAATTTCAGCTGGGGAAATAATCAGAATGCTATTCAGCCACCATATCAGCAAGGAGTGAGTAAACAGTTTAACCCACCTGGATTCCAGCAACCACAGCAGTATGCTACAAGACAATCATATCCTCAACAGGGAAGTGCAGCTGCACCTACTAGTGCTGATTTTGAGGAACTTAAGCTGTTGTGCAAGAGTCAGGCGGTTTCTATCAAGACCTTGGAAAATCAAATCGGTCAATTAGCCAATGCAGTGCTCAATCGTCAACCTGGCACTCTTCCCAGTGACACGGAAGTACCAGGCAGGAAGGAAGCTAAAGAGCAAGTCAAGGCTATTACCTTAAGGTCTGGAAAAGTAGCTGATGCTGAAAAGGCAAAAGAAGTCGAAGCTGAAGTTCGAGATGAAGAATCTAAGCAAAGGGAGAAAGCGGCGGAACCAAGGAAGACTACTGTTGAACACACTCTGCCTGAGGCTAATACAGGGGAGAAACAGCTCTATCCTCCACCACCTTTTCCTAAGAGATTGCAGCAACAAAAGCTGGATAGACAGTTCGGGAAGTTTCTGGAGGTGTTCAAGAAACTTCACATCAATATACCTTTCGCTGAGGCTCTGGAACAAATGCCTAGTTATGCGAAGTTTATGAAGACTATTCTTTCAAGGAAGGTGAAACTGGATGACCTTAAAACCGTTGCTCTCACGGAAGAATGCAGCGCGGTTCTGCAACAAAAGTTACCACCAAAACTGAAAGATCCAGGAAGCTTCACCATTCCTTGCACCATTGGCAATCTAACTTTTGACAAGTGCCTTTGTGATTTGGGAGCAAGCATTAATCTGATGCCGTTGTCGATTTTTAAAAAGCTGGACCTACCTGATCCAAAACCCACATACATGTCGCTACAATTGGCGGACCGTTCCATTACTTACCCAAGGGGCATAGTTGAGGATGTGCTCGTCAAGGTGGATAAGCTCTTCTTTCCTGCTGATTTTGTTATTCTGGATTTTGAGGAAGATAAAAAGATTCCCATAATCTTGGGGAGGCCTTTCTTGGCGACTGGCCGTACCTTGATAGATGTGCAAAAAGGAGAACTTACTATGCGGGTTCACGATCAGGATGTGACCTTCAACGTATTCAAGGCAATGAAATTCCCTACAGAAGATGAGGAGTGCTTAAAAGTGGATGTGATTGATTCTGCGGTTACTTCGGAACTCGATCACATGCTAATGTCTGATGCATTGGAAAAGGCCTTAGTGGGGGAATTTGATAGTGATGATGAAGATAGCAACGAGCAATTACAATATCTGAACGCTTCTCCCTGGAAGCGAAAGCTAGATATACCATTTGAATCTCTTGGTACTTCTGACCTCAAGAACGCTGAAGGGAAGCTCAAACCATCAATAGAGGAAGCGCCTACCTTAGAGCTCAAACCATTACCTGAACACTTGAGGTATGCCTTTTTAGGTGATTCATCTACGTTACCTGTTATTATTTCAGCTGACCTTTCAGGTAGTAAGGAAGACAAGCTCTTAAGGATTTTGAGAGAATTCAAATCGGCTATAGGATGGACTATAGCAGACATCAAGGGGATAAGTCCCTCATATTGTATGCATAAAATTCTGTTAGAGGAAGGTAGTAAGCCAACTGTGGAACAGCAGCGAAGACTGAACCCAATCATGAAGGAGGTGGTGAAGAAAGAAATTCTGAAATGGCTAGATGCAGGCATCATTTATCCTATTTCTGACAGCTCATGGGTGAGCCCTGTACAATGTGTTCCTAAGAAGGGAGGTATCACTGTGGTCGCAAATGAAAAGAATGAGCTCATCCCTACTCGAACAGTTACTGGATGGAGAGTATGCATGGATTATAGAAAATTGAACAAAGCCACAAGAAAGGATCACTTCCCTCTCCCATTCATTGATCAAATGCTTGACAGATTGGTGGGACATGAGTATTTTTGTCTTCTGGATGGGTATTCCGGGTATAATCAGATTTGTATTGCACCAGAGGATCAGGAAAAGACTACCTTCACTTGTCCATTTGGCACATTTGCTTTTCGTAGAGTTTCGTTTGGGTTATGTGGCGCCCCGGCCACCTTTCAGAGATGTATGATGGCTATATTCTCTGACATGATTGGAAATAACGTCGAAGTGTTCATGGATGACTTCTCCGTCTTTGGACACTCATATGATGAATGCTTGAATAATCTGCGCGCCGTACTCAAAAGATGCGTGGAAACTAATTTGGTGCTTAATTGGGAGAAATGTCATTTTATGGTGTGTGAAGGCATTATCCTTGGGCATAAGGTCTCTAGCAAAGGTCTGGAGGTGGACAAGGCCAAGATGGGAGTCATTGAAAATCTTCCCCCACCTAATTCAGTGAAAGGAATCCGTAGTTTTCTCGGTCATGCGGGTTTTTATCGGCGATCATCAAGGACTTTTCAAAGATATCTAAGCCGTTGTGCAATTTACTTGAGAAAGATGTGCCTTTCAAATTTGATGATGAATGTTTGGCAGCATTCGAGACTCTCAAGGAGAGTTTGATCACGGCACCAGTTATTACAGCACCAGATTGGACAGAACCGTTTGAGATGATGTGTGATGCGAGTGACTATGCGGTAGGTGCAGTTCTGGGACAGCGCAAGAAAAATCTCTTCCATGTGGTCTACTATGCGAGTAAGACTTTAAATGGGGCCCAATTGAACTACACCACTACTGAGAAGGAGCTTTTGGCTATAGTCTTTGGCTTTGAGAAATTTCGATCTTATCTGCTTGGTATGAAAGTGACAGTATTCACTGATCATGCAGCTATTCGCTATCTGGTTTCTAAGAAGGATTCGAAGCCGAGACTCATTCGTTGGGTGCTTTTACTTCAGGAATTTGAGTTAGAGATCAAAGATAGAAAAGGTACCGAGAATCAAGTAGCTGACCATCTCTCTAGGTTGGAGAATCCCGATTCTACTTCACAAGATAGGACGTTAATCAATGAATCTTTTCCGGATGAGCAGTTGTTTGCAATTCAGGAGGAAGAACCATGGTTTGCAGATATTGTAAACTATCTTGTCAGCAATATAATGCCTCCCAATTTGACATCCTCGCAAAAGAAGAAGTTTCTGCATGAGGTGAAGTGGTATATGTGGGATGAACCATATTTGTTTAGACAGGGAGCTGACCAGATCATCAGGAGATGTATCCTGTTCTGTGAGACGGAGGGGATATTACGAGACTGCCATTCCACGGTTTATGGTGGACACTATGGAGGTGAGAAAACGGCAGCTCGTATTCTGCAAGCAGGTTTTTTCTGGCCCACCTTGTTCAAGGATGCTCATCAGTTTGTTTTAAGGTGTGATCGTTGCCAAAAAGTGGGAAATTTGTCAAGGAAGGATGAGATGCCATTAAATGTGATGCTTGAAGTCGAGGTCTTTGATGTATGGGGAATCGATTTCATGGGGCCTTTTATCTCGTCTTGCAATAATCAGTACATTTTGCTGGCAGTCGATTATGTCTCAAAATGGGTCGAAGTTAAAGCTTTACCGACAAATGATGCAAAGGCAGTGCTAAATTTTCTTCATAAGCAAATTTTCACAAGGTTTGGAACACCACGGGTAATCATAAGTGATGAAGGATCGCATTTTTACAACCGTAAGTTCACTTCTATGATGCAGCGTTATAATGTGAATCATCGAGTAGCTACTGCCTATCATCCGCAAACAAATGGTCAAGCGGAAGTGTCTAACAGAGAGATAAAGCGCATTCTAGAGAAGGTTGTTTGTCCATCAAGGAAGGATTGGTCTTTAAAGCTCAATGAAGCTGTTTGGGCTTACAGAACAGCATACAAAACTCCACTTGGGATGTCACCGTTTCAGTTGGTGTACGGTAAGGGATGTCATCTACCGGCGGAGCTTGAGCATAAGGCCTACTGGGCATTGAAGAAATTGAACCTGGATTTAGATGCAGCTGGTAAGAAAAGAATGCTTCAGCTTAATGAACTTGATGAATTTCGACTTCAAGCGTACGAGAATAACAAAATGTATAAGGAAAAGGTGAAAAGGTGGCACGATAGGAAGCTACATCCTAAGTTGTTTGTGCCAGGGCAACAAGTTCTGTTATTCAACTCTCGGCTCCGACTTTTTCCTGGGAAGTTGAAATCAAGGTGGTCTGGACCTTTTATTGTCAAAACTGTGTTTCCACATGGAGCGGTGGAAATTTTTGAGAATGATTCGAACCAAGCATTCAAGGTTAACGGTCAGCGGTTGAAGCACTACTATGGGGACATGGCAAACCGAGAGGTGGTTAGTGCCATTTTGTTGACTACGTGAGAAAGGAACGGAACGTCAAGCTAATGACGAAAAAGAAGCGTTGCGTGGGAGGCAACCCATGAATTGTTGTTACAGGAACCCTTAGAAGTTAATAACCTATCCAAAAACACAAAAAAATCAGAAAACAGGGGCTGAAATTTTTTTTTTTCCAGAGACCCTCTGCGCGCCCGCGCAGCTTGCTGCGCGCCCGCGCAGAAATGCTGAGCGGCCGCGCAGGGGTCGAGTTCCAGAATTTTTTTTTTTTACAGTTCAGAAAAAAAAAAACAAACAAAAACACAAAAACCCATTACAGCCCATAAACCCACGAATTCTTTTCCCATTACCCCATGATTTTATCCCTCAACCCTACTCCTAATCTAATTTAACCTACTCCACACCCTATATATACATACACCTATCCTACATATCTCCCACAACTTCCTACACTTAAACCCTCTCATAAACATCAAAAATCAGTTCTTACACACTTTTATTCACAAATCAATGGCACCCAAGAGAGCACGCACTATTGACAGCAGCAGCACAGTTCCTACTGCTGATTCATCAAGGGGTACTGCTGCAAGGCCTCGGTTAACTGACAGAGCCGCGAAGGAGGAGTACACTAGGCTGTTGGGGAAGCCGATTCTGAAAGAGAGGGGGTTTTTACCATCAGGGAG
This sequence comes from Apium graveolens, assembly GCF_009905375.1. Lineage (NCBI taxonomy): Eukaryota > Viridiplantae > Streptophyta > Magnoliopsida > Apiales > Apiaceae > Apium > Apium graveolens. The sequence continues at coordinate 161,311,857 of NC_133650.1, read as the reverse complement.
GGATGGTGAGTTGTTGCCCATGATTGCAGAGAAGGGGTGGATAGCTTTTTGTGAGTCACCCGAAGCAGTACCGATGAGTGTTGTTCGCGAGTTCTACGCGAACGCGAAGGCTGAAAAGAATGGGTTTTCTGTAGTTCGGGGGCTGACGGTTGATTATCATCCTGCGGCGATTCGCCGAGTGATTGGACAGCGAGAGAGGAAGCCCGAGGAGGAGAACTGGAATGAAAAGACTGCTGAGGATTTTGATTTGGATTTGATTTGTACGACTCTCTGTCGACCGGGCACAGTTTGGAACCGCAGTCCAGCCAATAATGAGTATCGTCACTTTCCGGCTATCGCCATGAACAGGTATGCCCGTGCATGGAACGCATTTATATGTGCTAATATTTTGCCTTCTTCACATGCACACGAGGTCACAGTTGAGAGAGCACATTTGTTGTGGGGAATTCTGAATGAGGAATACTATGTGGACCTTGGTGAGTTTATCTACCAAGGAATTCTGAAGTTTTTGAGGGGAGCAAAGTATATGAACATCCCTTATGCATCCACAGTTACAAAGCTATGCCGTGCAGTAGGAGTGAACTGGCCGGCTCATGAGCAGTTGCAGTTGCCAGCAGCTCCTATAGATTCTGGCACTCTGAATGGGATGCAGGAGTGGACCGGTGGTGAGCCTGAGGAGCATGGGCTGGGTTATCATCTTCCAGGAGGGCGTCCAGCACGAGGTGCTACTATGGCCAGGCCGGGGCGTTGTGAGGCTAGTTCTTCGAGAGCTCAGGAGGGTGCTGGGATGGGTGATGCCCAGTATAGGAGGCTTTCACGGCGGATGGATGCCATGTATGAGACGCAGAGCAGGTTTGCTCAGGAGCTCACCCTTGCGTTAGGGACTGCTTTTCGAGGCCTTGGAGCTGATATCCAGTGGCCAGTTTTTGGTGAGGACTCTGCATACCCGCCGCCTGATACTCCACCCACTGAGGGTGATGATGATGATGACTCCGAGTAGGTATACCCTGTATTCCTTTCTACTACCTTCACTGGGGACAGTGAAGATTTTAAGTTTGGGGGTGGTAGTTAAGGAATATTTTGTGTGTGTCATATAGTTGCATATTCATGATAGTTAGTTCATATAGTTGCATAATTTTTGCCATATAGTTTTTTTATATATAGCTTTATTTATTTGTCATATTATATAGCTCATGCATATACCATGATCCCTTTTGCAATGATTTATCGACTGAATTGTGATATTGATGCGAGTGTAGTGATAGCATTAAAGTGATATTAAGTTGTATAGGTTGATATGCATGCTAGAAGCACTTGTATTGTCACTAAGTCTTAGAGAATGCTGAAGGACTAGATTGTTGTTATGATCTGATTATTTTCGAGGATAATCTATTTATTATGCTTAGAATTTGATAATAGGTTCTTAGTGGTAAAGGCATGAAAAAAAAATGAAGTAAAAATGGAATTTGTTGCTAGTTGTGGCTAGGCGTCAAATGGCTAGTAGCCGGCTCGCATGTTATGCGAGTAGTCTAGGGTTGAGCAAGATGGAGCGAAACGCACTTGCTCAGAGTTAAAAAAAAAAAAATTGCGTAATTGATCAAGAGTGGGCTCTTTGGTATTCGAGTTATTAAGTTCTTAGGGGACTTTGTGCCTAGTGACCTAAGGCTTTTAGAGTCTGGGATCCGCTAACCTAACGCTCGTTACATGGATACCATTGTATAAGTCTTTTGTGGACCTCACTCATTGCACGGTCAAATAAGCATTTGAGTTGTAAATAAAAAGCACGATTCCGTAGTAAGCTCCAAAGTTCTTGTAGTGTTGTATATCACTTTGTGCCTAGAATTTTTATTCTTTGTATAATCGTAGGATTGCCTTGAGGATAGTCTAGTCATAGTAATTGGTCTAGTTCCGAAGCATATCTGTTAAACATTTGCACACACCACGTTTCTGGCGGTATGTCCGTTTGCATGAGTTTCTTGATCTTTAGTGTCTAACTGTATTTGTTGAGACGTGACAATTTGGTTGGTTAATTATAGTAAAGGGGATCATTGCATTTCATATAGATTGCATTCATGCATATTTTTATTTGTTTTTGAGTCTGTGACGCTTGAGGACAAGCATCGATTTAAGTTTGGGGGTGTGATAAGTGGCATTTTATACCACTTAGAACGTCTTAAAATGGCTTAAATTGGTGTCTTGAAATCAAGTATTTTGTGTATTTGATGCGTTTTTCTAGTATTTATGCATTTCAGGGTATTAGTTGCATTTTGGAGGAGGAATCATCAAGAATAAGCCTTGGCATGTGTTCATCATTGCGAGAGGAAAAGAACGGGCAGATTACGGCGAAGAAACGGAGCAAACCTGGAAATTTTCCAGTAGGGTCCTGCGCGCCCGCGCAGCAATGCTGAGCGGCCGCGCAGCAGCCTTGCGCGCCCGCGCAGAAATGCTGAGCGGCCGCGCAGGGTCGGGGAAAATAATATATTGTTTTAGACTTCTACTTCTGTTTGGCTTCCAACTTCTATGTAATCTGAGTTTTATGGGACTATTATATAAGTAGATTTGAGACGTTTTTCACAGAGTATTAAGAGGGGATTATGTTTTAGATTGTGTTTTGCAAGAAGCGAAGGAGATAAGGAAGAAGACCGATTTAGCACAGCAACGAAGGGGAAGCATATATTCTTGTGATTCTTGTTTCGTTGTAACGTTGGATGCTAGTTTTCTTGCTTTGACTTATTTACTCTTGTGACGTACTCTGTTTTAATATAATTAGTTTAGTTGTTATTTTCTTGTGTTCGTTTATCATGATTTCATATGAACCCATGATGGCGATAAGTTCTATTATGGGCTAATCGTGATCATGGGGTTGCAACAGATTTACTATGGAATTCTTTAGTTAATTGTTTAATACTTTAGTGTGTGATGATTGCATGATATCTAGTATTGGTTGTGCGTATTCGTCTTATGTGCGTCGCGAACATATAAGATAGGGTGTTAATCTCTTGTGAAGCGACGGTGGATCTTGAGATTTAGAACTTGCCATGCTAGCATAGGTTCATGTACGTTGTGCATGATTAGTGGGTAACTCTAACAGTTTTATTTGCCCTATGTAATCAAAAGGAATAACTTGTGCTTAAATCGTTGTGTTGTCAATTTCTGTAGACATATAGGAACTCAACATAATTGATGACTATTCAATTTCTATCTTAATTGTGGATGTTTGGTAGAATGGTATTAGTACAATGAAAGTTGGCTTTTATCAGTTTTGTGTTATTCGATTAATATCATCACTGTCACATGCTAAAGGTAATAACTATGGCTATAGAAGGAAGTAATAATGAAGTTGTGATCTCATGAGTGTTTTATTATTGATAAATTGAAGTGTTAGTTAAGTGGTTAATTGAGTAGTTAATTATAGTTAATATTTAATCAATAATTTTAAGTGTTATTATCTTAACATTGAGAAGTAATCATACATTGGTGAGTGAGTTAAATTAGACAATAAATTAGTCTGAGTCTCTGAGGGAACGAACTAGAAAGTATTCTATATTACTTGCGAACGCATATACTTGCGTGAATATTAGTGCGTGATTTCGCCCTAACACATTTACACATCGGTTTCGGTTGCCACCGATGTTAAAAAGGGTCTTTTACATCGCCCGTTTAAAAACCGATGTAAAATGATTATGTATGCATCGGTTCATTATACAACCGATGTCTAATCCCTTGTTTAAAATTTTTAAGCGCGACTCCTACCCCCCCGGCCCCCGCCTTAGCCAATTTTTTGTCAAATATCTCCCCCCTTTTACTTCCCACTTTTGTTTTTATTTTTATTTCAGTTTCCCCCCTTGCAAATTAAAACACAAAACACACAAACATTCAGACAACAATTATTCAGACAAAAACACAAATTATTCAGACAAAAACAGGTATATCCCCCATTTTTTTTTCCCGATTTCTTCTCCCCCTTTTCTTCCCGATTTCTTCCCCCATTTGTCTTCTTTACCTTGTTTCTTACTTTTTTCGATTTAACCTAACTCATTAACTTTTGTTCTCCTTTTGTTTTGTTCGATTATGCACGGATTTCAGGGATTGAAGGTTAGATCTCTCAATTTTAGGGATTAAAGGTTTGCTTAAAGGTTGTAGCTTTCGATTTTCAACTTTGGTACAAGTCTGGGTTCGATTGGTTGGAGGATTGGTTCGATTTTGGTTCAAATCTTTGCTTTCTAAGGTACTTGCTTTCTATTTTTTGTTCCTTTTTGTTTTTTGTACTTGCATGTTGTTTTTTTGTTCGATTTTATTTTTTAGACTTGCATGTTGTTAATTTGTTCGAGAATAGTAATTACTTTGTTAATTTGTTTGTTTATACTTTTCTGGTAAGATTTTAAGTAATTTGTGCAAGTTTAATTTGTGCAAGTTTAATTTGTTTATACTTTTCTTGTTTGTTTATTTATACTTTGCAAGTTTAATTAGTAATTTGTTAGTTACTTTTCTGGTAAGATGTTAAATTATTATTTAATCTTCTTATTAATTTAATCTCTATGAAATAGGTGGAATTTATGTGTCCCTTACATGAATTTATGTAACTAATGAAATGAATTTATGTCTTGATTTTATTTATGCATATTCTGGTGTTGATGCTTCTTGAACAAAATTCATTTCATTAGTTTGTTGCTGTACAAACTGTTGAAGTGGAAATCCATTACTGAAAACTTGTCCTTAGCATTGTAAATGATATTAAACTTTTGACATTTCTACATAGGTGCTTGAAGCATGGATAGTCCTTAGCATTGTAAACGATATTAGTTTGTTATTGTTATTGTTATTTAATTTATTTGGTAATGACAATTAGGTAGGTCCTGTATAGATGGAACAACAGATGGATAAAACATGGATACATTAGAATACAAAATCGGGGTTGAAATTTTATTAATTTACGCCGAAGAAAATAGTAAAGATCCTAGGAGCATACCTTGTCCGTGTTCACACTGCGGCAATTTTAAAAAGTTCTCCGTAAAAGTTAATAGGGGTCATCTGTATGAAAATGGGTTTAGCTTGGGTTATGTTAAATGGATTTGGCATGGGGAATCTAACACTACTTCTAGGTCAACTGTTGCTTCTAACACCAATCAGGCTCCTGTTCCTAATCCTGATACGACGAAAGCCTTTGATGTTTGCGAAACAGCATATAATAATTCAGGGGCTGATGATTACGATAAAGATTCGTATGAATTCAAGCGATTTTTAGCTGATGCTCAACAGCCTTTATATGAGGGTAGTGAATGCAGTAAACTAGATTCAATGTTAAAATTGCATAACTGGAGGGCGAGATTTGGTATTAGCGACAATGCATTTACTGACCTACTATCTTCTGTGAGTTCCTTACTTCCTCAAGATCATGTCTTGCCCGTTAATGTGTACGAAGCAAAGAAAACACTATCTAATTTAGGCCTCGAATATGTCAAATTCCACGTATGTCCGAACGAGTGTGTCCTGTACAGGGGTGTAACCGAGAATGCTTCTCAGTGTCCCAAGTGTCGTCTATCTCGTTAGAAGCTGGGGAAGGATGGGAAAGCTAGGGTTAATCTGTTTCAACCGCTAAACTTTTGACTTGACATTCCAACAAAAGAATTCAAGATGGACAAATGCGTCAGAACTTGAGAAAGCAACACTACAGTCGGCCGGTGTGAAATGGAGGCAATTCAAGACCAAATTAACCACTGAGCATGTGATGCCGTTTATTGGAAAAAAGAAGAAGCTGTATAAGCCACCTAAGAAGTATGCATTCGTCGGTAGGGAACCCTGGAGACGGTTTGTTGCAGAAAGGACCACAAAGAAATGGCAGGCATGTGTTACTTGTTTTCTCTTTTTTATTTTGCAGATCTTTAGTCTTGACATATTTTTAAAAAATCTAATGCATTTCTACAATTTTTTTGGATGCAAAAAATTAATAAAAAACAAAGTGAAAGAGTTCGTAAGCGGAAGTATCCCCAAAGACTGTCAAGAAAAGGATATATTGGTCTAGATAAAGAAGAAGTAAGATTTTATTAGGCCCCCACTGAACTTCTATTTTTTTGCTTATTTTACAATTGCCAGTGTACTTAACCTGAAAAAATAAGTTAGTTATACTGATATTTAGGTTTCAAAATAAATAAATAAAATTTACAAAACATCTCATTCATTTGTTTTTAATCAGGTGAAAGCAGGGCAGATGAAGTCGGGGAAAAAAACTAATCAGGCAATATTCTGGAAAAAAGCTCGTATGCCAAAGGACCCGTCGGTTGTGATTGATGAGGAGCTTGCGGAGAAATTTGAAAAAATTGTAAGGCCATCAATATTTCTTGTACTCTTTGGACTGTAGTCACAAATTTACATGAAATTTTGCACATAATTTTTGCGTGTTAACAGGATTCTTTACTCGAGATGCAAGAAAAAGGTGAATTCAAACCATCTGGGAGCTGTGATGTTCTCTCTGCCGTACTAGAAACCCCTGAGCATTCGAGTAGGGTTCGTGGAGTTGGAAGTTTTGTAACCCCGACAACATATTTCAATTTTCCGAGAGGGAAAAAATCGAATCAGTAAAGATGAATTGATTGCTCGTGATAAGAAGATGGAGGAGGAATTTGAGAAAAGAACGAAAGAATATGAGAAAAAGTCACAGGAGTTTGACAAAAAAACCGAAACTTTGATGACAGAGATTGCAGAATTAAAAGCACTGATTGGGGCATCAAATCTTTCCGAGGTAGCCAGCTGTCGAGGTGCAAAAGTAACGGCAGGTGCTTTGAATGTGGAGCCGGTAGTTGAAGAAGACTTGATGGAAAATGAAGGTGCGAATGATTGTATTGCTGTTGATAAAATTGACCCTCCACCTCCATCACGTGAAAAGGTAAAAAACATTTCTTACTTTTTTTTTCCATTGCAAAGTTTCCTTTTTTAATTATTATTTCTGATCAAGGAGACTCGTATCTGGATCGATATATTTATAAATTCAGGGGCCGCGTAAATGTGAGCTGTCACTGGATAGAATTGACAACAAGGAAGCTTTTGGTATCATTTTTGATGATGGAGATACGACTTCAACTATTCATGGACTGCCTCTTAAACTGGAGCATGATCGTGTCTCAGTGGACGGAATTATTCAGGGAGATTCCAAGGTTTCGGTACCGATAACTGGTGAGATAGAGACGGTTGAATAGGCAATTGGCTCTCTTCTAGCCTGGCCTCGAGATTTGATAACCTACGCCCCGAATGGTCCTACTCCTGTTCAGGTATATATGTTATTAACGCCTCTTTATATATGCATCTTGAAATTAAAGGAACCTTGAATCATAAGTTTACATTTTTTTGATAGAGAAAGAGAAAAAGAAAGGAACCTGCAAAGAAGGGTGAGCTGCAAATTGCGCAGGACCTTTTTGGTAAGGTGGTGTTGAGTGATAATGTGCCTGAATGGTACAAGATGTTGTACAAACACGCAAGCTGTTTTATGAAAACAACTGGAGCCTCCATTCAAATTCCTTGTGATTTTAAAGTGTTTGGAGTAGAAAGAACCATATTCTTATTGCATCAAAAAATAATTGCAGTCTCGGAATTTGAAATGTTAGGACAAGCTGTTATATCAACATATATGGCATAAGTTTCTTTTGTTTTTATTGTCAATCTTGTCTCATTTTACATTTTTAAGGATAATTATATAAATTATAAATGTATAAAACTTTTTTGGCAGGTTCCTCTGTACCAAGGTTCATGACAGGAAGAGCGCGGACATGTATGAATTTGTTGATCCATCGCGATATAAGTTTAATGTTGAGTTTGAAACTTATATCATTAGTAGACTGAATGATGGCATTCTACACTTCATGCCTTTTAATCAGAAGTATGTCAAGCGTTTCAATACATTTGTTTACTTTTTTTTATATATAAATTTTTAATCCTCATATTTACCTTGATCTAATGACAACAGTATGCACTGGATGTTGGTCGTAATTTGGGAATCAGAAATTTATTTCCTGAATCCATTATCACACCCGACCCGTTTTCCAGAACTAGAAAATGCATTAATGGGGTAATTAATTTTTTTACCATAGGTATTTGATATTATTCCATCTCTACATCTGTTTAGTTTTTAGGTTTTACAATATTCTTATGTTCTGTCAACAGAGTCGTTAGATCTTACAATGCTCAAAAGGGAAGGGTGATCAATAATCCTAAAATTGTAAATCTCACTGTAAGTAATTATGAACTTTAATTTTAACAGGTTCTATGTATTTTAAATTTTTTACTTTGGTGATTGATTGTATATTTGGTTGTATCGGAATAGGGCTGCCCTAAACAACCGGGAGGGACGGAGTGTGGATACTGTGTTATGCGGTATATGAAAGATATAATTGAAGACAAAGAAATGAATCTTTTTTAATTGGTAAGTACATATTGTTTTGGTTGATTTTGAAAAATTATTAAGTACCTGTTCATTTTTACTAGAACAATTTGTTTACTGTTGTTTCTTTCTTTTTGTTAAATACACACAGTGGTCCAACAAGAATCGAAAATCCTACAGCAGGAAGGATCTTGATGTAGTTCGTATGGAGACTCTTGGCTACATCGAAGAGTTCATGTAGCGAGCCGCCTTTCTTTCTCTAACTTTCCTGATATGAACTTTTGCTTATTGATTGTCGAAAATTTGTAAACTTACCATAACGTTGTCGTGGTACTTTAAGTTGTTGATATTTGATGATACTTTAAGTTGGTAATGAAACAGAATTGGATTAGTTCTTCTATTGTTATTATTGTTTTTTTGTTTGTTATTATTGTTGGTTTCATTGGATTAGTCTTGTTGGTTTGCTAGGTGCTTGTTGGCTGTTGGTTGGATAATTGTTGGCATTTGGTATATTTGCCATTTGTGGGTGCATAGGAAATAATTAGAACCTGTCTAGTTTTTAGTAATCTAGACATCAGTTTTTACACACCAATTCTAAAAAACTGTTAAAAGGTTACCTAGACATCAGTTCTTAAAAAAATCTGCAAAGCAACCAATGTTAAATTCAAATAAATACAGCGGCCAAATATGAAAAACTGATGTAAAAGAAGGAAAACTTTCATTACCTTTGACATCGGCTAAAGCATGATGAGTCAGGTGAAGAGAGACTACAATTTTTATAAAGAAACCGATGTTAAAACGAACAAACATATCGGTTCTAAAACTAAAATCGATGTCAAAAGAAGGCATTAACATCGGTTTCTTTCCAAAAGCGATGTTATAGCTAGCTTTGACATCGGTTTGTGCTGATTTATACTTTGTTAATTACTGGTTTAGACTGATAATTACATCATATTTAAGCTATTAAAAAAGATTATTCTGCAGTTTTTTGGTTAAAAGAAGACAATATACATCGGGTTTCATCCTGGAACCGATGTTAAAGTTAGTCTTAGACATCGGGCTACAACCGATGTTAAATGGGGGTACCTTTCTCTACATATGTATAGACATCGGTCGGGAAAACCTTTAACATTGGTTTTTAGCCGATGTCTATTGAAGGTTTTCTAGTAGTGTTTGACTCTAGAGCAACTTACCATGTATATCCGCGCAGGGAGTGGTTTACAACTTATAAGCAAATAAACGGTGGGAAACTTTCTATGGCTAACAGCTTTGTTTGCAAGACGGTTGGAATAGGCTTGATTCAAATTCGGACACATGATGGTAAATTCTTCACATTGAATGATGTTAGGAGTGTTCCACTTATGATGAAAAATCTGATATCTCTGAGTATGTTGGACAACAAGGGTTTCAGTTTTCAAAGTGAAGGTAGAATTCTACATGTCTCCAAAGGTTCTGATGTGTTTTGAAAGGTGTCAAACGTGGTAACTGTTGGGAACCACGGACTTGGGATGCTACTACATTTTACGATAAAGATTACGAAAAGAAAATTACCTTGTTAACGGTTGATTCCACGCTCTTCTATTGTATTCCAAAATTCCCTTGAGCGAAGTGTGGCCTCCGTCTTCTCAAGTTATCCTCTCTTCTTGCTTCTTGATGGCTATAATATGTTTTTCACCCTCTACCAAGCAAGAAGAGAATAAGAATATATATAGGCCACAATAGGGACCATGGATAATTAGGTTGGGCCTTATAATTACATCTAGAGCCTAGCCCAATGTAATTAAATATTAATTCAATCCACTAAAGAATTAATATTTGTACTACCTTTCCTAATACCGTAATTTAAATAATTAATTCGGTTCCAATATTATTTGCTTATTAAATTCCCCATATTTAAAATATCGCATGTCCATTAATTAAATAAATTATTGATAATTTATTTAATTAATATCTTTTATCCTTGATCATCCACTCAACCTTTATTTAATTATGCCAGAATAAATTCCACCTGCAGGGTTTCACATAATTAAATCTTTTTGAGCTTTCAAGGGGACATCATTAACCCGAATATTATCAGGACATGGATTCCTTCAATAAGTAATATCCACCATGTATATAATTCCATCACCCAAAATATAATGATATAATTCAAAAGAATTACTTCATTTATAAATCAAAGCATGTAAATAATATACACGTGTCAATTACTATTTCCGGATTAAGAACCTAAGCATTAATAATAACATAGAATATTAGTTCTCCTTCTTAATCAGTATTAAGGGAACAATTCTAAATTTGATCCTGTTCAATATACACAAAGTATACTAGTATTATTTATTAGTCAATATAAACTAATCTAAATAATACTACAGCCATACCAGTGGATTGTCCAACACCACCTGTGCTATGAACCTTATTATATTATATAACCGTATTTAACAATCTAATATTCTGTATCCCATTTGATACTAGATTGTTCACAATATATAATATTAGACAATATGTAAACATTCAAATGATTCTCAATTAAACTGGCCAGAAATAAATGTATATACTTCAAATAAATATTTTCAGTATACACTAACAATCTCCCACTTATACTCAAAATATTCTATGTGTACATCAGTGTTTATTTAATCCACTATTACATAAAAATCTATGTGTCCATCCATCTGACTCCTATCGCTTCCACATGGTTGTCAAAAACCTTGGCTGGCAAGCTCTTTGTGAAAGGATCTGCCCGGTTGTCTTCTGATGATATGTGAGCCACAACTATATCTCCTCGCTTTACGATTCCTTGTATGAGATGATACTTACGTTCAATATGTTTAGCTGCTTTGTGGTCTCGCGGTTCCTTTGAATTTGCCACAACACCAGTGTTATCACAATACACTGTCAAGCTCCTAGGCAAATTATGTACCACATCTAAGTCCAAAAGGAAGTTCCTGAACCATACAGCCTCCTTGGCAGCCTCAGAGGCCGCCACGTACTCGGCCTCCTTGGTGGAGTCTGCAATGCATTTCTGCTTTACACTCCTCCATATAACGGCTCCACCTCCCAAAGTAAAAACATATCCCGAGGTTGATTTCCTCTTATCCCTATCTGATTGGAAATCTGAATCAGTATATCCCAAAGGAAATAGATCTGAGGCCTTGTAAATTAACATATACTCCTTAGTCCTTCTCAGGTACTTGAGTATAGTTTTTACTGCACTCCAATGTTCCTAACCTGGGTTCGACTGATATCTACTAACCATGCCTACAGCAAAGCAGATGTCAGGCCTCGTACATAACATAGCATACATTAAGCTTCCACATGCTGAAGCATAAGGAACTGCTTTCATGTTCTCTATATCCTTAGGTGTCGAAGGACACTGCTTCTTAGATAGAGCAACTCCATGCTTAAAAGGTAGAAAACCTTTCTTGGAGTTCTGCATGTTAAAACAAGCTAATACTTCATCAATGTAGGGCTCTTGAGATAAACCTAACATCCTTTTCTTGCGATCCCTTATAACTTTGATCCCAAGGATGTATGCCGCTTCACCTAAGTCCTTCATGTCAAATTATTTGAACAACCATGCCTTTACTGATGACAACATCTCAACATTGTTTCCAATGAGTAAAATGTCATCTACATATAGTACTAGAAAAACCACTGCATTACCTTCACTTATCTTATACATGCACGATTCGCTTGGACTTTGATCAAATCCATATGACTGGACTGCCTGATCAAAACGAATATTCCAGTCTCTAGAAGCTTGTTTAAGTCCATAAATAGACCTCTTAAGCTTACATACCAGATGCTCCTGGCCTTCCTTAATGAATCCTTTTGGTTGCTGCATATAGATGGTTTCTTTAAGACTTTCATTAAGAAAAGTTGTCTTGACATCCATTTGCCAAATCTCATAATCGAGATGAGCTGCTATAGATAAAAGAATACGGATTGACTTAAGCATGACTACCGGTGAAAAGGTTTCCTCATAATCGATACCTTCTTTCTGAGTATACCCTTTCGCAACAAGTCTTGCTTTCCAGGCTTTCACCTTTTTATCTAATCCCCTCTTTTTCTTGTAGATCCACTTACATCCAATAGGTTTTATACCTTTGGGTGGTTCCACGAGCTCCCAGACCTGATTAGAATACATTGATTCTATCTCAGATTCCATCGCCTTTTGCCAAAGATCTGCATCTTTGTCTTGTACTGCCTCTTCGTATGTACGGGGATCATCAACATGTTCACCAGAGACCAAGTCTGAAGACTCTCCCAAAAACATGAATCTATCAGGCTGTTAAATAACCCTCCCACTACGATGAGGCACTGGTGCGGTATTAGTGACAGGTTGTACATTTTGTTGTGGTTGTTCTACTTGTACTACAGCTTCATGGGTATTATCTGTCCCTCCCACTAGTTCCTCTAAAATGACACTACTCATGGGTTTGTGATTCATTATATAGTCCTCCTCTAAGAATCTTACATTGGTGCTAACAATGACATCCCGATTTTTCGGACTATAAAATAAATATCCTTTCATTCCCATGGGGTAGCCTACAAACAACTTTACTTCTGTACGAGATTCTAACTTAGTCGCGTTCTTGTTCAGCACATGTGCTGGACAACCCCATATTCGAATATGTCTTAGAATCGATTTATCCCCGGTCCACAATTCTAAGGGGGTTTTAGGAACCGACTTAGAAGGTACTAAGTTCAGAAGATAAGCTGCTGTCTCTAAGGCATGTCCCCAAAATGACTTGGGTAAATCCGAATAACTCATCATCGATCTAACACTCTCTAAAAGAGTCCGGTTCCTTCTCTCTGTTACACCGTTCTGCTGGGGTGTGCCTGGTGCAGTTAACTGTGATTCTATCCCATTTTCTGATAAATATTCCCTAAATTCTCCAAGCAAGTATTCGCCACCACGATCTGATTGTAGTGACTTGATACTTTTATTAAGTCGCTTCTCCGTTTTAGCTTTGTACTCTTTGAACTTATCAAAGAACTCAGACTTACGCCGCAACAAATAAACGTACCCATATCTAGAATAATCATCAATGAAAGTGACGAAATATTCATAACCACCTCTTGCTTGGATATTCATGGGTCCACATAAATCAGAGTGAACCAATTCTAACAGTTGTTTGGCTCTATTCCCCTTTTCCTTGAAAGGTCTATTAGTCATTTTACCTTCCAAGCAGGATTCACAAACTGGAAATGGCTCCACTGCCAATGAGCTTAAAGGCCCGTCTACTACCAATCTTTGAATCCTCCTAAAGTTAATATGACCTAATCTCAAGTGCCAAAGATATGTTTGGTTCATACTAGAAGGTTCCTTTCTTTAGTAGAGTTAGTAGATGTGTTGTTCAATTCCCTAAATTGCAGTTGCAGTGCAGGTTGACTAGGATTAATTATATATATTGTCTTGCAATGTACCAAAACATATAATTCATTTATTCATCATAATAGAAACATTACGATCCAAACAAAAATTATAACCATCCAAAGCAAGTTTAGAAACCGAAATTAAATTCCTTCTAAAAGAAGGTACATAAAGACAATTGTTCAAAACCAAAATTCTATCAGAACCAAAAGATAAATGAATAACTCCTACTGCAACTACTGCTACTTTCGTAGCATCTCCCATGAACATGTATATCTCACCATCTCTAAGCATTCTGGATAGCTGGAACTCCTGCATAGAATTACAAACATGATCAGTGGCTCCTGTATCTACACACCAAGTGCTCATAGATATAACCGCTATAAATGTTTCTGTAACTAGAGAAAGAGACATACCAGTATTGGTTGTCTTCTTAGGAAGAGGACAATCCTGTTTCCAGTGACCTGACTGTTTGCATCTGAAGCACTTTCCCTTAGGCTTTTTCACACCACCCTGAACTCCCACTTCCTTTATAGCTTTCTATGTCTGAGCCTTTTTCTTCTTCTTAATACCTTTCGGCTTAGAGGAAGAACCTTTCTCAGCCACATTCACTTGAACACTCTGCCAAAATAAACCTCTAGCTGCCAGAAGTTCTGTCAGCAGTTCCGTGAGACTATACTGCCTCTTGTTCATGTTGTAATTCAAGTGGAACTGCTCAAAACTCTTGGACAAGCTCATAAGGATAATGTCAATCTGGGTTTCCCCGTCAAGTTCAGCACCAAGGATCTCTATCTCATTCAGATGTGACATCATCTTGAGAACATGATCCCTTACAGGTGTTCCTTCAGCCATCTGAGTGTTCATTAAAGCCTTCATGGCCTAGCAGCCCTATTCTGATCTCCAAAAAGTTCCTTGAGATTAAAGAGCATATCCGAAGTAGTGGCCATAGATTGATGCTGATGCTGCAAAACACCCGACATTGCTGCCAGAATGTAACATCGCGACATCTCATCAGCCTGCGTTCCTCCGCTTATAATACTCTTTCTCATCTTCAGGAGCATCAGCAGCAGGCTGATCAGGCTTGGGTTCATAAGTACAAAACTTGTACTCCTCAGCAGTCAACATAATGTCAACACAAATTTTTTTTTCTTCCGCCAGCACCTGTTGCGCATGCCAGACCTGCGTTACAGCCAATCTGGGCGTGTTACGCAGGTTCGGCCTGCGTTACAGCCAAACTGGGCATGTTGCGCAGGTTCGGCCTGCGTTACCGCCAAACTGGGCATGTTGCGCAGGTTCGGCCTGCGTTACCCCCTGTTTCTGCTGAATTCCACGCGCTAGCCGCCAGTCACCTTGTCTGTTGTGTTTTTTTTTGGTTTTTGTTCGAACCAAACACCAACAGCAGCCCCTTGTGTTGCACAGCGGAACAAAAAAAACACCGGAATTGATTTCCGATCGCACATAATTGTTACAAAATACCCGGAATAATTACAAAAAAATAGATCTAATACAAAACTAATTTTGTAAAATCTATTCTAACATGATCAACCCTCGTGTAAATTACAACCACGATTAAACCACGTGGAAACCAAAACAAAAATTAACAACGATTAAACCACATAGGATCCAAACACATAATTAAAATATACATGGCCATAATAGTGGATTAACAACCTGCATCAAAACCAATACTAGCAAAACACTATATACACGCATATATAATTACGACATGGACATCATATCATAAAACGTAGAACCCATTACCAGGCTCTTGATACCAATTGTTGGGAACCACGGACTTGGGGTGCTACTATGTTTTACGATAAAGATTACGAAAAGAAAATCACCTTGTTAACGGTTGATTCCACGCTCTTCTATTGTATTCCCAAATTCCCTTGAGTGAAGTGTGGCCTCCGTCTTCTCAAGTTATCCTCTCTTCTTGCTTCTTGATGGCTACAATATGTTTTTTCACCCTCTACCAAGCAAGAAGAGAATAAGAATATATATAGGCTACAATAGGGACCATGGATAATTAGGTTGGGCCTTATAATTACATCTTGAGCCTAGCCCAATGTAATTAAATATTAATTCAATCTACTAAAGAATTAATATTTGCACTACCTTTCCTAATACCGCAATTTAAATAATTAATTCGGTTCCAACATTAGTTGCTTATTAAATTCCCCATGTTTAAAATATTGCATGTCCATTAATTAAATAAATTACTGTTAGGAATATGTGTATTAGTTTGATGATAAGTTAAACAAAACACTTAAGTAGAAATCTAGTGTTTGTAGCCTCACCGGATAAGACCATTTTGGCTATCCGTTGAAGGAGTAGCTTTACTTAGAAATAAGTTTAGTATTGTAGCTCTGTATTTAAGTTGTAATTCTTAAATGTTGTGGGAAATTATCAGTCATGTTGACTACTAGTGGATATGCAAATAGGAGGGCTAATTGTAAATATTTCATTCCTTGTAATTTTGTATAAGTGAAGTAGTATCAACTAATATTAAAGGCCTTCAACGGATGAGAAACAAAGCTTCAACGGATGTCTCTAAAGCTTCAACGGATAACATCCATCAACGGATGAGTGCTTCAACGGATAAAGCTTCAACTGCTAATGCATCAACGGATAAAGCTTCAATGGATAAAGCATCAACGGATGAAAGCTTCAACGGATGCTTAGTTCAATAGCAGTTGATAGTGACAATTCATAAGCTGACAGAGGCACATGGGTTGACAGAGATAAACTGGAATATGGCAGCCTCGAGGAGGAATCAAGAAAATGCAGCATTTCCATTCTGGTGCAAACAAGGAAGTATTTAAAGATTCATAGCTAAACCTAAATTGCATTGGATAGAGAAATGAAGAAGAAACATGTGAAGAATCTTTTAATTGTATTTTACAGTTTTGTCTTCACTTGTAAACTTGGTGATATATAAACCAAGTAGCAGCTAGTAATTAGAGTGTGAATTTTCCAGAGCTGTTTAGAAAAATCTAGAGAGAAAATCATCTAGTTTGTACTAGGATGCAGCTGTGATTTAATTCTTTGAATCACAGATTTTCTGAAATAACACATCTCTGGTGGAACAACAAATCCACCAGAAAAGTTTTTAAGTCTGTTGTGTTCTTTACATTTGTGTTTGAATATATATCTGTCTGCATTAGCTGAAAGCAATTCACACACACTTGTTCATCAAAACACAATAGCCCCGAAACTGCTCAAAACTTGAAAAAGTTTTGAGATTTACATTCAACCCCCTTCTGTAAATCTCATTGTTAGTTTACCGGGAATAACAATTGGTATCAGAGCAAACTCTTAACATACAAAGAGTTTAATGATCTATTCTGCTAACATCATGAGTAAGAAGGATATTGGTGTAAAGATTCCAATCCTGGAAAGAGATAACTATCATCACTGGAAAGTGAAGATGCATTTACATCTTCTCTCTCAAGATGAAAGCTACATCAACTGCATTAAAAATGGTCCTCACATCCCTCATAAGGTGGCCACAGCTGCTACTGTAACAGTTGCTGTTGGACAGTCTATTCCCAAGCCAAAAGAAGAATAGACTGTTGAAGATATTGAAGAGGTTCACAAGGACAAGAAAGCCATGAACATTCTGTTTAATGGCCTAGATCAAGATATGTTTGACAATGTCATTAACAGCCAAACTGCTAAGGAAATTTGGGATACTGTGCAACTTATCTGTGAAGGTACTGAGCAAGTTAGAGAAAACAAAATGCAGCTTCTCATTCAACAGTATGAATATTTTCATTTTGAAGAAGGAGAATCATTGAATGATACCTTCAATAGATTTCAAAAACTGTTGAATGGATTGAAGCTGTATGGCAGAGTGTACCAAGTCAAGGACTCCAATTTAAAATTTCTGAGGTCTCTACCAAAGGAATGGAAGCCTATGACCGTTTCTCTAAGAAATTCTCAAGATTATAAGGACTTCACACTTGAAAGATTATATGGAATTTTGAAGACATATAAACTTGAGATGGAGCAAGATGAACTGTTGGAAAAGGGAAAGAGAAAAGGAGGATCAGTTGCACTTGTAGCTGACAATGAGAAAATTGAAGCCAGGAATAGGAGAAGACAATTGCAAGTCTCAAAATTGGCACAAACAAATCAGAATCAAGCAAGGGAAAGGAGCAAGTAGCTGAGGATGTAGACAATTCCAGTCAAGATGACTCTGATGATGTTGATGAACATCTGGATTTTCTGTCCAAGAGGTTTGCAAAGATGAAATTCAGGAAAATTACAAAATTCACTAAGTCAAACAAAAACATGGTGGACAAATCCAAGTTCAAATGTTATAACTGTGGCATTAGTGGACACTTTGCAAATGAGCGTAGGAAGCCAACCTCTGATAAGAAGAAATTTGAGCAAGTTGATTACAAAAAGAAGTATTTTGATTTGCTCAAACAAAAGGAAAGAGCCTTTCTCACTCAAGATGATTGGGCAGCAGATGGAGCCAATGAAGATGATGATATGGAATATGTCAACCTAGCCCTGATGGCTAATTCTGATGAAAATGAAACTAGTTCATCAAGCAACCAGGTAATTACTACTGATCTCTCTCAACTTTCTAAGATTGAATGCAATGAAGCCATAAATGATATGTCCAATGAAATATATCATTTGCGTGTTTCCCTTAAATCACTAGCTAAAGAAAACACAAGAATCAAAGAGAATAATTTGTTTTTAAGTGATAGGAATGCTGTGTTAGAGAATCAGGTAATTGATCTTGAAAAGATTAAAATTAAATGCTTGACTGTTGAGAGTGAACTAAAAGAAGCTGTTAAGAAAGTAGAAATTCTTTCTAAACAGTTAGAAAGTGAGCAAGAGGTAATCAAGGCCTGGAAAACATCTAGGGATGTTAGTGCTCAGATTGTCAAGGTTCAGGGAATTGAATCATTCTGTGAGAATGCCTGGAAGAAAAACAAAAAGGAGTTAGAATTAATTGATGGATTGTCAACGGATGTGGAATCAACGGATGATGAAAGTTATCCGTTGAAGGAAGAAAAAGAGCATCCGTTGAAGGCTCGTCAATTAAAACAAGCAAGTGATTCTAAAAAAAAAAACTCAATAGGAAAAATAGGCTTAAATTGGTTGAGGATAAAAAGGAAACTAAAAGAAGATCTAATAGAAATGGGAAGGTAGGGATTAATAAACACAACAATTACACACCTGATAAGTATGCTCCTAGAAAAAGCCGTGTGCATTGTAAAAGTGTTAATCATCTATCTGATAACTGCAAATCTGTTAAGAATGCTCCCATGCCTTTAACTCCCTCCATGCCTAACATGTCTATGTCATCTCTGCATGCTATGCCTGTTATGTCTCATCAGAATCCTCATGCACATTTTGCAAACATGCCATATGTTAATAATCCTTATTTTACTGCATTCAGTATACCTCAGATGCCATACAACATGCCTATGTGGAATAATATGTTTGCACAATCCATGCCTTATCAAATTCAATCAAATGTGCTAAATGACTCTGTGACTAACCCTACACTTCAACCAACTACATCTGAGATCAAGGTTGACCCAAAGTTACCTTAGTCAAAAAATGCAGAAGGAATGAAGTCTAGGAAAAAGACTAACAAGGCTGGACCCAAGGAAACTTGGGTAGCAAAATCAACTTGATTGATTTTGTTGTGTGCAGGGAAAAAGAAGGAATCTATGGTACTTGGACAGTGGTTGTTCAAGACACATGACATGAGATTTCACCCTGCTCACAGAGTTCAAGGTGAGAGCTGGCCCTATCATAACCTTTGAAGATGACAGCAAAGGGTTCACTATGGGATATGGTTTGATTTCAAAAGAAAATGTCATCATTAATGAAGTTGCATTAGTTGATGGTCTCAAACACAATCTATTGAGCATCAGTCAACTATGTGATAGAGGGAATACTATTTCCTTCAATTCTGAAGCCTGTGTTGTCACAAGTAAGAAGGACAACAAAGTGGTTCTAACTGGAGTTAGAAAAGGGAATGTGTACTTAGCTGACTTCAACTCTACAGATTCAGAATCAATCACTTGTCTTCTCAGCAAAGCAAGTCCAGATGAAAGTTGGCTATGGCACAAGAAGCTATCCCATTTGAATTTCAAGACAATGAATGATCTAGTCAAAAAGGACTTAGTTAGAGGAATTCCTCTAGTGGAATTCACAAGGGATGGACTATGCGATGCTTGTCAGAAAGGAAAGCAAAAGAAAATTCAGTAAGAAGCTTGAATCTGCAATTGATGAACCATTACAACTGCTACACATGGATCTTTTTGGACCAGTCAATGTATTGTCAATTTCAAGGAAAAGATATTGCCTAGTGATTGTAGATGATTTCTCAAAGTTTTCATGGGTTTATTTCCTTGGATCAAAGGATGAAGCTAGTGAAATCATCATCAACCATATCAAGCAAGTCAATAATCATCCAGATTTCAAAGTAAGGAATATCAGGAGTGACAATGGAACTGAGTTCAAGAATACAACCATGAAGTTGTTCTGTGAAGAATATGGGATCATGCATGAGTTCTCAGCTCCAAGGACTCCACAACAAAATGGTGTGGTGGAAAGGAAGAACAAATCACTAATTGAAGCTGCAAGAACAATGCTTGAAGAGTCAAAACTCCCAACATACTTTTGGGCTGAGGCTGTTAACTGTGCATGTTACACTCAGAATATTTCTCTAATTAATCAGGCAAAAGGCATGACTCCCTATCAATTGTTCAAGAGAAGAAAACCAACTTTAAACTTTCTGCATGTCTTTGGTTGCAAATGTTACATTCTAAGGAATCAACCTGATCACAAAGGGAAGTTTGATACAAAGGCCGATGAAGGAATATTTGTTGGTTATTCTGCTGGAAAATCATATAGAGTCTAAATCTAACAAACAACATTGTCATAAAATCTGTGCATGTTGTGTTTGATGATAAAAAGATTGATGGACTAACAGATGAGGGACATCATGAAGGACTCAAATTTGACAACATTGAGATATATTGTGATGATAGTGAAGATGAGAATGATGGAGAAGGCACCTCGAAAAGAATTCAAAATCTGCCTTTGGATAATGCACAGAATGCTGCATCCGTTGAAAGTCATAATTCAGCTTCCGTTGATAGAAGCAATGCAGCATCCGTTGAAAGACAAAGTGCATCATCCGTTGAAGTTCATAATGAAGCATCCGTTGATCACAGTCTGTCAATGGATAATCATCTCACTTCATCAGTTGATAGAACTCCCAATTCCTTTCAAAGGATCAGCAACTCAGGGGGAGTTTCAACCAATCAACATTCTATCTCATATCATGACAATACTGAGGCAACCTCATCTAGAGCTAATCTACCACCTCAAAGGAAATGGACCAAGATTCACCCTTTTGAGCTAATCATTGGTGATGCTACATCTAAAGTGCAAACTAGAAGGGCTACTCAAGATGAATGTCTGTATAGTAGCTTTCTATCACAGGAGGAATCTAAGAGAGTGGAAGAAGCTCTATTGGATCCAGATTGGATTTTAGCAATGCAAGAGGAGCTAAACCAATTTGAAAGGAACAAAGTATGGAAGCTGGTACCCAAGCCAAAGAACAAGAGTTCTATTGACACAAAATGGGTATTCGGAAACAAGATGGATGAAAATGGCATTGTCATAAGGAATAAAGCCAGATTGGTTGCTAAAGGCTATTCTCAACAAGAGGGAATAGATTTTGATGAGACATTTGCTCCAGTTGCCAGACTTGAAGCCATCAGAATCTTTCTAGCCTATGCAGCTCATGCCAATTTCAAGGTCTATCAAATGGATGTCAAGAGTGCATTTCTAAATGGGGAATTGGAGGAAGAAGTTTATGTAAGCCAACCTCCAGGATTTGAAGATCCAAATTTTCCAGACTATGTGTATTATCTGTTGAAAGCACTCTATGGACACTATACCATAAAATGCCTACTGTAACACCAAAAAAACGTTGCATTAGGGGGTAAATATGTTGCTCTTGCCCCACTTTTAAGCTAAGGTAACATTTTTTTAAAGATAGGTTTTTCCATGTTGCCTTAGGGGTCTAAGGTAACATCTTTGGTGCCTAAGGCAACATTGTGTTTTAACTTGTATATATGTTGCCTTAGCTTGCTAATGCAACAGAAAGAGAGATCAGTTGTAACTTATTTTTTATGTTACCTTAGAGTTTTAAAATGTTTTTAAAAAATGGGCCCCACGGGGGGACCCACTAGCTGACATGGCAAGTGTGGGACCCACAGTGCTGAGTTGTCTTGATGACGTGGAAAGTGAGCCCATAGATCCTAATATAACACTTTAAAAAGTTGTTGTAACACTATAACTAGCCTAATGAAATGTTTTAATTATACTATGGTAATAGTTTAGGAGGCTATTGTAACACTTTAGCACAAAAAAATTGAAATGCTTATTCTGTAAACTGAAGAATCCCAATTATACAAATTCATGACTGCAAAAAATGCATCCAACCCAAACATTAAACTAGTTCACATTCTTTACTTAACAACAGCCAAAAATTATAAATTTTAAAAAAACTACTAGAAGCTAATGCTTGAATTTGCTTCACTTTGTCCTCGACTCCACCATCCGGACCTTTCCCTTGCAGAGAAGAGTTTTCTTTTAGGTGAGAAGCCAAAAATATCATGAAGAACTTCGTTGTCCTGTTTCCATGAAAGTACTTTGTAATAAGAACCTTTAATCATTTATAACTCAACAGAACAGCCAACAAAATCACCTGCAAGAAAATGCTTCAGAATATTGAGCTATTCAAGGCAAGCAGAAATGAGGTCTGAGAAAATATAGAGATTAACAGATCAAGAAACCTCCATCAATAAGCAAAAGATGAACCTGTATCAGTTGAGACCAAGTCGTTGTGTTTAAGGACTCTCCACCAATCTTTATTGATGTCTCTGGACTATAACCATCCTGGTTAATCGAACCACATATCAATAAATCAGCCTTTACTCACTTAAAAGAATAAAGAGATAAAGAAGTGGTAAATAAAAAACCTCTAGATAGCCCAATATATCACGGAATACGTTGCGCTGATTGTTGAGATCTTTCTTTATAGAACCTTTCAGCTAATGTTTATGCATATGGTACGTGTTTAGAAAAAGAAGTGTACGACTATTAAATTATTGATTGACAAAATGAAATTAGCAAGTTTAATACTAAACAATTAAACAATCAACATTTTATGACCACTAGTGTAATTAACAGCACAACTAGTATAATGATTTAATAGAAGAACTTTTCTAATGATTTAATGGTTACCAATGTTACAGGCAGGTGCATACCTGTCCTAAGTAGCTTAGTTGTTCACAAGTTAGCCTCCTCTTAACAGGTAAAGTGGTTTTTTTACTTTCAACAGCTAAACCAAACTGCACTTCAGTTCCCTGATGATTTTATGGTAATCAGCTTGGAGTTAATGATGCTTCAGCAGATCATATATTGAACATATGCTGATAATTGTAGAACAATCTAAAAAAACAATCAGGTTTATCAAATTGATCATGGGGCTGAAAAGGGTAATGATGTGTTACCTGAGCTAGTGCTTGAATTGTTATGGTAATCAATATTTGATGCATAAGAAGCATGCATGAGATCACTGTAACATGCAGAAATGACTTATTTAATAGTCCGTACGACTGTACCGAGTAAATAAGATCATCACATAATAATTACTAACATTCACTGGTTTGCTACAAATTAAAAAAGTCACGGTTAAGTCCAGCTCCTGAAGTGATTAAAAAGAAGTAATTTTTTCTTCCTAATACTACACAGTTGTTGCATCAACTTAAGTATATGCCTAACATACACATGCACCCTGAACAAATTTAACTTAACCAGTTTTGTAAGGCATATACCAGAATCTTGGATGGTTTCTAATATATATGCCCCTTGCAGTGGAGTAGTAGTGACTATAATTCCCAAGTTGTGTGCTTTAAAATTTTGATCTTGCTCATATCTTAGGCAATAATTTTTAAGAACATATGTGAGAGCCTGATTCATACTTAGCGGACACATGTGAGGCAATAATTTTGATCTTGCACACATCTTAGCTGATCAATATATGTAATTTTATAAATTAAATTTATTACATAACATATAACAACTCTATCTTTTAATATCAGCTGGTAGAATGCAACGTACACAAGTTTGCCACGACATGATTTCTCGAAGTTTATGTTAACTGTTGGAATAGAAAAAACAAAAAAGTATTTTTCAAAGCTGACCTGCACCAGAAATAATCCCTTGTGGAGTTACAATATGCTTGCTGGCTATCCAGTAGTGGTCATGAGGAAGGAGGCTGCGATCTCTCAGAGAGGGCTGCTGAATAGAAGTTAAATATCTTCAGCATAGTATGAAAATACACAAGATAAAGCAACTCAAACTGCTAAGCTACATTGCTACCATGGCAGGATGGTCAGACCTACACCTACTAGGTCAATAGATTTGCCACCATGCCGATATGAACAATTTGCAGGGTGCCCTCCAAATATTAACATGGAGTATTATATAATAACATGTATAAAGTAGTATACACGAAACTGCCTTTAACAGATAATATATGGGCAGATTAGCACAAAACTGCCTTAAACAGGAACAAATTAGCACGAAAATAACAGAGGGAATAATAGACAACAATTAATCTCAAGTGCAGCAACAGTCAAAGTTAAAAAAATCCACCGACTGCCTTATAATATAGGAAAGGTAAATGTTGGATCAACCAATAATCACAGAAATGGAAAGTTTTCTAGAGTTAAATTGTTAAACACTAATCTAGCATTCAGATATAACCAACCCTTTTCAAATCATTGGACTTCTTAGAGTTGCTTCCCTGTCCATCCCAAAATTCTAAAGCTAAATAATTACATTATTAATTTCTTCATTCTGCATTAGATCGTATTATTACTGTTTACGAGACAAACCGAACCTAAGCCTACTCTGTTTTCCTACACTTAACCGAACCTAAGTCAAATAACAAAAATATCAACACACACAACACGGTATGGTTTACTCCATAGTACTACGTCTACATAACATCCATTTTACTAGCTTTTGGATAGGGTCAGGATAATATTATAACATCATACACAACAAATCACTCGATCAAACCTTACAAAAACTTTAAATCAACAAAACCCATAACAGAACAAGCAATCACAATTAAGCAAGCATCCCATTTCAATAAACATACAACATAGCTAAACTAAAATTAAAATATACCTGTTCCGTATGATTCTTAAGCTCCTGTATCTTCTTTCCACTTTCCTCAGCAAATTTCGCCACTTCCACTTTAAAACTCTCCATTTCCTTCATTTCAAACGCAAAAAACCTCTCCTTCTCTTTATCCAACTCCTCGATCTCTTCATTCTTCAAAACCGTAGTTTTCGACAAAATGAGTTATAACCAAATGAATTCAATAAGTGCATCTCAGCCAACAACTATAACAATGTTATTACGAGAAACAGCTAAATCGACAAATAAAAAAACCAAAAACAACCTGAATTGTTGCGAAATGTCTGTATATTCAGAATCAAAGAGATCAATTCGAGATTTAATCGACAAAATAACGAAATACTTAGAAGCAATCTGTTGTTGGAGATTCAAACACCGATGATTGGCTAATTGAATTGAAGATTATGGAAGCTAACAGTTGAGATATGAGAGAGAGATGAGTGTACTCGAAATTTGGGCGGCCGTCGGATACAAGAACCAGAGAGATGGTTGGAGTTTGAGATTTGAGAGAGGATTGTGTGAGTTTAGGGTTATTGAAAATTTGGGCGGCCTTTTACCCAAAATTTGGGCGGTCTTTTAGTTTAAATTTTGCCCCGTTTTACAAAAAATTTACTTCCCAAAAAGTTTTATAAAATATTTTATGTTTTAGTTTTTTAATAAATAAAAATTCAGTTATTATTTTATAAAAAAAATTATTACTTATTTCTATTTATTTATTTTTAAGAATTCGTATATATATATATACATATATATATATTATTTTTAAAACTTTTATATTAATGCTCATCTTAAAACATGAGAAATTTTTAAGTTTTTTAATTTACTACTTTTAAAAGTTCCTATTTAAAATTTCATTAAATATTTATTATATCCACATGTAACTCATTTATTAAATTTATATATCACCTTAAGTATTCTTATAAAATTAAGATTTAATTTAAAAAAATATTATATATATGTATTAATACTCTAAGGTAACATTTTGACAAGAATGTTACAAGCTGCAACACTTTTTACCTAGTGCAACATCACATTTTTGGCTAAGGTAACACAAAAAATACAATGTTAGATTAGCTCATGAGTATCATATCTAGGGTAACATATTAGGTAACATTCTTGAAGAGCGGCGTTGCGATAGGCCATCTATGGCGTAGTGGGACTAAAGCAAGCACCTAGAGCCTGGTATGAGACTTTGTCAAAATTTCTTCTAGATAATCACTTCACAAGAGGTACTGTTGACAAAACTCTTTTCTTTAGAAATGTTAATGGCTCTACAATACTTGTTCAAATTTATGTAGATGATATTATATTTGGTTCTACAGATGATAAGCTTTGTAAAAAGTTTGCTAAGTTAATTCAAAGTAAATATGAAATGAGCATGATGGGAGAGCTAACTTATTTTCTTGGTTTACAAGTTAAACAAGTTAGTGGTGGAATTTTCATTAGTCAAACTGAATATATTTATGATCTTTTAAAGAAGTTTGACTTAATGGATTGTTCATCTGCAAAAACTCCTATGGCCACTGCCACCAAGCTTGAATTAAACAAGGATGAAAAGTCTGTAGACATTTCAAGTTATAGAGGCATGGTTGGTTCACTTTTATATTTAACTTCCAGTAGACCTGATATAATGTTTTCTACATGTCTCTGTGCTAGATTTCAAGCTGACCCTAAAGAGTCTCACTTAGTGGCTATTAAAAGGATTTTCAGATATCTCAAAGGGACTCCAAATCTAGGAATTTGGTACCCTAGAGAGTCTGGGTTTGATCTAATTGGCTACTCAGATGCAGATTATGCAGGTTGTAAAATAGACAGGAAAAACACAACTGGCACCTGTCAATTTCTAGGGAATAAGCTTGTGTCATGGTTCAGCAAGAAGCAAAATTTTATTTCAACATCAACAGCTGAAACTGAGTACATTGCTGCTAGTAGTTGCTGTGCACAGATACTGTGGATGAGAAATCAACTATTTGACTATGGACTAACTGTTGACAAAATTCCTATATTCCGTGACAACACAAGTGCCATTGCCATTACTGAAAATCCAGAGCAGCACTCAAGAACCAAGCACATTGACATCAAGTACCACTTCATAAGGGAACATGTGATGAAATGTACAGTAGAACTTCATTTTGTTCCAAGTGAAAAGCAGATTGCAGACATATTTACCAAGCCACTTGATGAATCAACATTCACAAGATTAGTAAGTGAGCTAGGTATGCTTAATTATTCTTAAATTCATGTCCTCATTAAAATCTGCTTTGAAGCCTGAAATGAATTTGTGGCAAGAACAAAATTGGCTTTAAGTAAAGCTTATTCTATCAGTGGATATTCCCCATCCGTTGAAAGCCAAAATTATTCTATCAACGGATGTTCATTATCCGTTGAAAGACAAATACATTTCTAGAAATTTTATCCTTCAACGGATAAAACAGTGTTAACCTTCAACGGATAACTATTTACCTCATCCGTTGAAGTGTCACATCAGTTACTTTAAGTGAGTCACAGCCGTTGATTTGTTTACTTAACCGTTGATACATATGTACACTGTTGTATGTATTTGTATTAAAGGCAGTTTTCAGAATTTCTACAGTTTTCTTTATTTTCAAACGGTTGTAATTTGTTTAAAAGTATCATTTAATCATTTTATTTACGTTTTAATTCGAGAAAGTATAAAAGCCCATTGAATTCTTATTTTCACTTTACGCTTTCTTGCAATTTTTACTCTCTTTCTCTCCCAAAACTCTCAATCTTTTCTCTGTAATCTCTACTCACAACAATGGCACCAGTAGTCAAGATTATATCTCAGTCTGGCTTTGTTTATGAAAAGAAAAATTTCGTAGCCTTGGTGGAAAAGAATGAAGCCCATTCAGATTATCACAAGTTGATGGACTTCATCAAGAACTGCAAACTAAGCTATGCAATGCTGGAAGCCCCAACTATCTATTGTGAGGTAATTGAGGAGATTTGGACAACTGCAAAGTTCAACTCCACAGATATGACCATTGCTTTCTCTCTCAAAGGTAAGAATTACTGTATTAACTGTGATGATATACAATCTTGCTTTAAGCTACCTGAGAATAATGCCATGACACCACACACTGATAATGATGTATCTGCTATGTTAGATTCCATAGGCTATTCTTTTGATTCTGCTAGTCTAGGGAGCATTAGAAGAAAGGGCCTTAGAAAAGAATGGAGTTTTCTTGGAGATGCCTTTATCAAGGTTTTCTCTGGGAAGATTAGCAATTTTGATGCCATAACTTCATCTCTTGTTAATATGCTCTATATGCTAGTTTCTGATAGGTACTTTAATTTTAGCAACTATGTCATGCTAGAATTAGGTTTCAGGTTAGGTAACAAAGCTAATAGACCTCATAACATCTACTATGCTAGATTCTTTATATTATTGGCTAACCATGTTGCTGAAGGTTTGGTCATAACTAATGAGAGCAATAAACTCAAATGCTGGGCACAAGAGAAAAGGGTCCTTGCAGACCTTTTGAGAATTAACCTCAACAGCCAGGTGCCATTGGTATATTTACCAATAATGAATGCACCTCGGGTAAGTGAGGTAAATACTTCTGCAACTCCTACATCTTCCACCCCCATTGTTTCTTTGCCTTCTAGTGTGGCAATGGAATCTGTGTCTTTGTCCCAACAGATTCCTACCAAAGCCACCAAAACTAAAATTCCAAAACACAAGTCAAACAAAACCACCTCTGTTGTTTCTCAAAAGACAACAGTTGTAACAACTACCAAAAACCCTGAAGGGAGTGAACAGGGTGTGAGTGGTGAGGGGAGGGGTGAACATCAAGAAACCCCCCAGGATAAGGTGGGAGAGGTGAGTGGTATCCTAGCCAGCCAAGCCACAGTTTCTCAAAAGACTGTGGTGGTTCAAAAGGAGTCAAACACATCCCTAGTTGCATCCTCCCAAAAGGATGCAGCTATTGAAAATAGTCCCCAACCAGGGACACAGAACAAAAGAGGGAGGGACACTGAAGCCACACATTCACCTGTCAAAGCTTTTTCAAGAAGAAAGAAGGCTAAAACCCTAGTTTCCACACAGGGGACACACACTGCACAGATACATCCACCTGTATCTTTGCCTTCTCAAATTCAGCTTGATGTGACTCCAGTAAATGTGGAGTCACAGCCCCATTCTCTCATAATAGACACACAACAATCACCAAATTCTCCATCACCATCTCCGGATGTGGATATGATATTCACATCAATTCCTGATTCTCCCTCTTTAAAACTCAGGGAGGAGCCCCACTCAAATTCTGGTGATCATCATCTGTTAGATGACTTGTTGGATCATCAGCCAATTCTTTCAGACTTAGTTGAAGAATCTGTGTCACCTCACTTAAAATCAATTCACACAGATTCAACAATTATGTCACTTTAAATATCTACATCTTTTCCTTCTTCAACGGATATATCTCATCTGTTGACAAGTGGTTATTCTTCGACGGATAAGCTTAACAGCAGTTATCCATTGATATCATCAGTTTCCACTTCAACGGATACTCCCTATCCATTGATGGTCTCTACACATATAACTGATTCAATTCCAAGTGTAGAAGACATGGTTACTGTACAATCACTTCTAGGATTGAGGGAAGGGAATGATAATTTGAGTGAGAGGCTGGGTTGCTCCCAGGCAAAAGGAGAGGTTGAGAATCAAAATATGCATGCTATTTCTTCCAGCATGGCAAAAGTAAGTGAGGGGAGTGCCACCTTAGTAGGTGAGGGTGAGGGTGTGAAGGTGTGTGTGAGCCAGGGCGAGCCCCTGATGCAAGAATATAGAGAAAATGAGAGAAAAGCAGGTACAGAAGCTATAAGGGTGGATCCAACCATTGCTAGTGAGTCAATGATTGTGGATGATGCTGAAAAGGAAAGACAATTTCAGCAACATTACAAAGCTGAGATTGATAACATTTCCTTGGATGCTGACACTTTTACTCATCCTGTTTCAGCCGATCAACTGTTGGCTGCTCAGGGCAATGTGGAGGCAGAGCAGACTTTGAACATTGTGCACACTTCAGAATCTCTTCAAAGAGATAAATCTGCTGTTAATAGGATGCCTTCTCAAGCTGGTGAGCCATCTGAAGAGTTTGAAGTAAATTCTAATGATGATGACTCTATTTCTCTGGATGGGAGCATGAACTTAGTGGGAGATGCAGGCCCAAGTTCTGTTCCAGATTTACCTGAATGGGCATGGACAAAGAAATCTACACCAGGACAGTTTGGTGTAGCTTTGGTCAAGCAAGTAATGGCTATTCAAAAGGCCCTTCAGGAGACTACAGATGCTGGTACAAAGGCTATTCTTCAAACTCATCTAGACTCTCTGCATCTCTTGCAGTTGTAGTATATCAGACAGAATTTAAGTGTGGATGAGCTCAAAAAGGATATTGCTGATCTGAAATCCTACAATTCTGAGAAGTTGGATTCAGTTATGCCTTATGGTACTATGCAAGATTTGTTGCTGAGATTGAGGAGAGAATCTGATGCTGACAAGAGGCTGGCCAAGTTGGAAAACAGAGTTCAAATATTTGAAGACTCCGTGGTCACCATTCTTCAAAATCAACAATCTCAGACAAATCTACTATTGCAGCTGGCAAAAGCACAAGGCTTGACCCCTATCCTTGATGATAACAAAACGGGGGAGAATAAAAGGGAAGGGGAAGGAGAACCATCAACAACAGTTCAAATATCTAAAGTGCTAGTTCCTGCCATCACCACTTCTCCAATACTTCAAATCAAAGGAAAGCTTGATGGAATTGATCTAATCCAGATAGCAGCAGCTGAGATGAAAGTCAAAGAGCAAAGGAAGAAAATTGATGAAAGGATGCAACAAATTTTTGGTTCTACAACTTCAAAATCACAATCTGTGAAGCATAGCACAAAAGTGGAGCCAATCATCATGGAGCTCAAGCTAGTAAGGAGAAATAAGGTTAGAAAGACTTCTTCCAAGAATCTGAAACCTATGGTTCTCAAGCCCAACAACAGATTCAATAAGGACTCTACAAAGAACCCTGTAAGCCTTGCTCAGTTGAAAGAAGTGGACTTTCCTCTTCCAAAGCCTGATGAAGACAAGGTTTTGGGTGGTAATATCATGAAGCACAAGGAGACCAAGGATGTGGTTGAAAGGATGAACATGGCCATTATCTTTAGAGAGGGAAAGAGTATCTGTGTGATACAAGGACATCCCAAATTCTCAATAGCCAAGAGGGAAGAAACCAGAAGGTTGAAGGAAGAAGCTAAAAAGCTAAAGGCTGACAAAAGAGCACAAGTAAAGCTTGAAAAACAGCTAAAGTCAAGTCAAGCTGAAGAAAAGAAAGAAATTGAAGACAAGAGTGAAGATGTAGGTATGGGGGACATGGTTAGTGATGATGTGGAGGAAAGAAGTAAGGAAAGAAAGGAATGGCAGAAAGGGAACAGAAAGAAGGCCAACGCAAAAAGGAAGATGGTAGATGAAACTGAAGAAACCCAATCAAAATCCAAACCACTACCTTCTATTCTTGAACCCATTGTGCCTAACCCCTTCATAAACATCCATGGTGAAACAATCACTCCAAAGGAGGAAATAATTGATTGGGACACCATCAAATTGCCCACCTTCTTAACCACTTCTCCACCATCAAAGAAACAGAAAAGGAAAGTCAAATCAACACCTCCTCTAACCTCAATCAAATTCACTCAGAAGCCTAAGCCTAAGCCACAAGCCCTCAAAGGATGATTATGTTCACATTTGTGACATAAAGGAATTTTCAGACATTGAACTCTATCTGGATGAGCTGGAGGAAGTAAGGGGAATAGATGACTATAGACAGCTTCCAGAAAGACTAGTGTTCAAATATAAAGGAAGTGGGGAAAGGACTTGGCCTCTCTACAGAATTCTGAATGAAGGCTATTCTACCTTGATTAGAGTCTACTCAGCCATAAAAAGGGATTCCGGCTTTACCAGGACTGCCAAAACTGAGATTCTCAACAAGATTGCCAGCATAAGGAAAACTTGGTGGGAGCCCAACGCCTTGCCTAGAACATTACTCATCCAAGAGAGAGGAATTACAGTTCATAAATCACCTCATTTGTTGATGGAGTTCAGAGACAATAAAGGAGTCAGAAGATTTTTCAGACTTGAAGATCAGCTCAAGATTGCCAGTAATGAAACTCTCAAGGATATGCAATCTAAGTTGGACATCAATGAAGAAGATGAAGCTGAGTTCTACAGACAACTCCAACTTCAAATAGAGGAGAATGACAGGAGGCTACGGAAGAAAATAAGGGATCAAAGGAAAAGAAATTAATCTACTCAGTAAGGAGCACCCTTGGAAACAATATAATACTTCAATTCTATCTCAGTACACACACTTTTGCAGCACTTTTGAATTTCTACTTTATTTCAGTTCATATGTTTGTTAAGTGTTTTGTTATCATCAAGTTAAACCCAAATTTATGCCTACAGTTCTAGTAGACATAAATAGGGGGAGATTGTTAGGAATATGTGTATTAGTTTGATGATAAGTTAAATAAAACACTTAAGTAGAAATCTAGTGTTTGTAGCCTCAACGGATAAGACCATTTTGGCTATCCGTTGAAGGAGTAGCTTAACTTAGAAATATGTTTAGTATTGTAGCACATTTCATTCTCTGTATTTAAGTTGTAATTCTTAAATGTTGTGGGAAATTATCAGTCATGTTGACTACTAGTGGATATGCAAATAGGAGGGCTAATTGTAAATATTTCATGCCTTGTAATTTTGTATAAGTGAAGTAGTATCAACTGATATTAAAAGCCCTCAACGGATGAGAAACAAAGCTTCAACGGATGTCTCTAAAGCTTCAATGGATAACATCCATCAACGGATGAGTGCTTCAATGGATAAAGCTTCAACTGCTAATGCATCAACGGATAAAGCTTCAACGGATAAAGCTTCAACGGATAAAGCATCAACGGATGAAAGCTTCAACGGATGCTTAGTTCAATAGCAGTTGATAGTGATAATTCATAAGCTGACAGAGGCACATGGGTTGACAGAGATAAACTGGAATGTGGCAGTCTCTAGGAGGAATCAAGAAAATGCAGCATTTCCATTCTGGTGCAAACAAGGAAGTATTCAAAGATTCATAGCTAAACCTAAATTGCATTGGATAGAGAAATGAAGAAGAAACATGTGAAGAATCTTTTAATTATATTTTACAGTTTTGTCTTCACTTGTAAACTTGGTGATATATAAACCAAGTAGCAGCTAGTAATTAGAGTGTGAATTTTCCAGAGCTGTTTAGAAAAATCTAGAGAGAAAATCATCTAGTTTGTACTAGGACGCAGCTGTGATTTAATTCTTTGAATCACAGATTTTCTGAATTAACACATCTCTGGTGGAACAACAAATCCACCAGAAAAGTTTTTAAGTATGTTGTGTTCTTTACATTTGTGTTTGAATATATATCTGTCTGCATTAGCTGAAAGCAATTCACACACACTTGTTCATCAAAACACAATAGCCCAGAAACTGCTCAAAACTTGAAAAAGTTTTGAGATTTACATTCAACCCCCCTTCTGTAAATCTCATTGTTAGTTCACTGAGAATAACAATTACTGATAATTTATTTAATTAATATCTTTTATCCTTGATCATCCACTCAACCTTTATTTAATTATGCCAGAATAAATTCCACCTGCAGGGTTTCACATAATTAAATCTTTTTGAGCTTTCAAGAGGACATCATTAACCCGAATATTATCAGGACATGGATTCCTTCAATAAGTAATACCCACCATGTATATAATTCCATCACCCAAAATATAATGATATAATTCAAAAGAATTACTTTATATATAAATCAAAGCATGTAAATAATATACACGTGTCAATTACTATTTCCGGATTAAGAACCTAAGCATTAATAATAACATAGAATCTTAGTTCTCCTTCTTAATCAGTATTAAGGGAACAATTCTAAATTTGATCCTGTTCAATATACACAAAGTATACTAGTATTATTTATTAGTCAATATAAACTAATCTAAATAATACTACAGCCATACCAGTGGATTGTCCAACACCACCAGTGCTGTGAACCTTATTATATTATATAACCATATTTAACAATCTAATATTCTGTATCCCATTTGGTACTAGATTGTTCACAATATATAATATTAGACAACATGTAAACATTCAAATGATTCTCAATTAAACAGGCCAGAAATAAATGTATATACTTCAAATAAATATTTTTAGTATACACTAACAGTAACTTGTATCCTCTTCAAGTTTCTACGTTATCAGGTTCTGTTGTTGTTGCTTCCTCGGAGATTGATAAGAAAAATATGACCAGGTTGTGGCACATGAGACTTGGTCATATGAGTGCAAATGGGATGCAAATTCTGTCAAAAACATATCTTCTTTGTGGTCATAAGGTCACATGTCTTGAGTTTTATGAACATTTTTTTTTGTAAATTTATATTGTGACAAGTTTTCTAAAGCAAGACACATAATAAAAGGCACACTTAATTACATTCATTTTGATTGTTGGGGTCCTTCCCGGGTGGAGTCTTTAGGGGGTCACAGATCTTTTATGCCAATAATAGATGATTTCTCAAGAATGACTTGGTTGTTCATCATGAAGCATAAAAAGTGAAGTCTTTAATTTTTCAGGCAGCGGAAGGCGTTATTGGATAACCAAACAGAGAAGAAAATAAAGAGGTTACGAACTTGTAATGGTCTGAAATTTTGCTGGTCTGAGTTTGATGAACTTTGCAAGAATGAAGGGATTTCTAGGCATCATACATTCAGGGATACATCAAAATCTATTGGTGCATCAGAATGTATGAATCAGACACTTCTACAGAATTCTAGATGCATGTTCTCTAATGCTGGACTAACCAAAAGATTCTGTTAGGTCCCGAAGTATCGTAGAAGGGGGGGTTAATACAATACTCACTAAAT
Organism: Apium graveolens; assembly: GCF_009905375.1. Taxonomy (NCBI): domain Eukaryota; kingdom Viridiplantae; phylum Streptophyta; class Magnoliopsida; order Apiales; family Apiaceae; genus Apium; species Apium graveolens. The sequence goes on along the minus strand of NC_133650.1, from coordinate 161,276,883 downwards.
TAAAAAATTCTATCCGAATGAATAACAACTTGCTGATTGTCTTGGTGACTTGATAACAACTTGCTGATTGTCTTGCAAATAGCTTGTTGTTTTTCCTGCTAATAGCTTGCTGTTTGTGACTGATGATACAAGAACAACTTGTTGTTTGACACTGTGTAACTCATTCTTTTGAATCTTTTGCGGATAAATAATTTAGTGTTTAGTTAGTGGTTCCATGTTCTTGAGAGTGAATACTATTTAGAACAATGAAGTAACGAACACAAGATATTCGTTGAAGTATATATTCATATATAAATCCCCAGGGGTGTTGCTACACTCCGGTAAATAAATTAACCGGCTAAATCCAAGAACAACAATGTTCTTGCTTCTACAAAGATTTACAAATCAAATCCTATACAAGATCTACAATGATTTTTCCAAGGATTTAATTATCGGATAACGATTATAATGCCCCTAAATAATATACAATATTTGAATCAGGAATTATAAAGTTTCTCCGGTGAGAAGTTTAACAGTTATACAATGTGCTTGAGCTTCTATGTATCTCTTTGTTTCTTGTTTTATCAGCTCTCGTTGGAGAAGAAGAAAAAAAGAACAACTCTGATAAGTGATAGATATTCTTCTGCTTCTGTTGTGTAGACTTTTTTTTAATTAATTTCAATTACGTGGCTAAATATTTACCACATAAATTAATTGATAGTTTCAACAAAGTTGTGGTTGAGATGTTACTTGTGTTCAGGGATGATTTAACACTTGGAATATTCAAGATAACATGTGAGTTGGGTTTACAGGGAAGGGAACTTGATTTCTTATGGCAAACAATCTTACTTATGCATACTAGGAAGTCTAGGACAAGTTTGCCTTAGAATTTATCTAAATGGCGACTTGGGAGCCCCATGGAACCTAGCTTGTAGTAGCATCAAGAAGGAAGTGATTGCCTTGGGGAAATGCTAAGTTGCGACTTCTAGCTCCCCTTGGGAGTGTTAGTTGCGACCCTATCTCCCTTGGGAGTCTTAGTTGTGACCACAAGAAGCTTAGAAGGTGTTTTGCCTTAGTTTTTAATGGCTACTTTATATAACAGCTTGTTGTTTGCCTTAGTTTACCCTATCATCATGTTGTATAGTGGTTTTGCCTTAGTTTTTCTGCCAAGTTGCGACTAGAAGCACTAGGGAGCCTCCCACTTGCGATAATAAGGTATAGAGGGTGTCTTGACTTAGTTTTTAACGGCTACTTTGTATAACAGCTTGCTGTTTGCATGTCATAGCTTGTTGTTTGCTCATAACAGCTTGTTGTTTGCATCATTCTAGCATCCTTTTTGTATTTTCTGATTTGTATTCCTTCTTCTCACCCAGCCAAGTTAACAATTCCAACTTAACAATTATTTTATAGTAATACTCAGATTCCTTTCATGAACCGCTGATGTCTAATGCAACTGGTCTGGTTCACAGATGACTAACTTCAATTCAGGTCTTCGTATTATAGTTTTGATTATATTGTTAAGCTTCCAACAACTTTATCGCTTCGAACACTGACTATCAATAAATGTACTTTCACTGGATTCTTTTCTGGTACTCAGACTATGTCTTTATTGTTACTACAATTTTGAATACTTCATTCACTGTTCTCCACTGATGCTTGAACATATAAATAAACTCCTTTTAGTGAGTATAACTTCAAGACTACAACTATCTTCTTTAACATTTTTCAATACCGTGTCTTCAATTCTTCAGATTCCTATGCTTCGAACACTGTCTATATTCAATCAATGTTAATACACTGAAATCTTCAGGTGGCACTTTCATACTGAAATCTTCAACACTTCTGAAACCTTGAAAGTCTTTAACCTTTATGCTTCACCGAGGCATGAACATATTAATGAACTTCTTTCAGTGACCTGTAAACAGATTTTAAGCCTTTTTCTAATATTTTGATTCTTTGTATTTGCCTTGTCTTTATTTCTTCCTGATTTCTGTGTAGACGTAATATTATTTACCTATCATGTTCTAGCATTGAGTTATCACGTCTACTGTTCATAAAACTTTGCGATTTCATCAATAATCTCTCCTTATTTGATTGTTAAACCTAACAAACAAATTAATAGAGAGGATAACTCAACTAACAACTAGAAAAAGTAAAGTATCAGGACTTGTAAATAATGCTACTGGTTTTCTGGATCAAATTCTGCATTTCCAGATTTCTTGAGTAATTGAAATAAAAGATGTTTGTTCCTCTAGTACTGAACTGATCTTCAAGTAGTCTCATCTTCATTTCCTTGGTTCTTCAAATCTCTTCCAGATAACATTTCTCAGTTTTGAAGTAATCATCAATAACTTCTTTTGTACAACCACATTTCCTATTGAGAAGAACATATCTCTCTTGCTTCTCCCCGTATGAGAGTCAACTAATTAAAGGAGATCACCTTTGTTTACCACCTCTCCCGTACAATAGGATCCGTAGATAAAAACCAAGGGTACTCCCCTTTGGGAAAACAACTTCTCCCTTTATGAAGAACAGTGATGAACTACTCCACTTCTTCTGATCACTAGGAAATCACCTTCGTGTTTACCACCTCTCCCGTATAATAGGATCCGTAGTTTCAAACAAACGATAGTGTCGTGTGGTGTACATATGCTTTACCTTCCTTTTTTCTACCACTTGCCACTTCTCCTCCTTAGTTGAGGAATCCTCCAATATTTTTTATGTATCATTTCTTCCCCTTAGAATAAGAGAAAGAATGTATTTTGTTGTATGAAGGATTTCGTATATAACACTTTATTAGAAAAAAGTAGCAAGTTGTAGTCTGATCAACCATGTCCTTTTAAATACTAGAACAATGGCTTCGTCGTTGGCCATCCTGTTAACCAAATTTCCCGACATCCTTATACCTCCCAACTGTTGGATCACAACTGTTAGGCCCTAACTATTTAATTCCAGTCTGTAAATGTTAGGTCCCTAAGTCCCAATCAGAACCAGATTTGAGTTCATGAATTATAGAGTTGGGTCCCTGAGAATCATCTTCTGAAAGATTGAACATTACGAACCATGTTTAGGGAAATGGAACGGGATTTGGTATTTCTCTTTCTTCCTTATCGTGAGTGTGTGATTCTATTTCGTGTACCTCACAAGTGTTTCGCTCTTCTCTCCACTCGTGTTTACACTCATTCTCACTAGTGTATCGCTCCTTTCATAGCTCCAAATTCCAACTGTACCTGCAAGAAAAATGTAATATCCCGTAATTTTTAGAATTAGATTAATAATAGAATAATAGAATAAAAAGAATTAAAATTAGACAAGGACTAGGATTTAAAATTGAATTAGACTAATGGGCCTAAAATTTGGATCATATTCTAATATGGATAACTTGTAGGTTAAGATATAGGGTTTTGTAGCATTATAAATACACCATATTTGTCTTCCTCGTTTTAATTATTAAAATTCGTAGGGCTTTCAGGCACAAAAATCAGCACTCTTGTAAAATTCATAGAAAATTCAACGTAAGTCATAATTCAGTGATCCTGGACATTTTGAAAAGGTCTTTTCGTTCTCTACAACTTTAGAGTTTTGTGTTTTCCAAGATAACATCGGTTAGAGGGTCAAAAAGAGAAAATTCAGAAATGGTCAGGTTTTGAGGTAAATTTTCGATCGATTTTGCTAGTATTTTCTAAACTATATGTTACGTGTGTATATTTGATTATAAAAATTTGGGACAAGTGTTGATATATTTGAAATTATTATTTGTTAAAATATACGTATTGTTGTGCATGTGTGGTGTACCAACGATAATTTTAGATCTTTGATTTGTGCCATAATTTGTGAAAATATCGAATAAGAACTTAGGACCGCAATCACCAGATTGTAGTGACAGTTGTCAGAAAATTTAGAACCGTTATCACTGGGTTGTAGTGGTCGTGGCATGGATTATAGATTTTTAATTATTGTTGTTTATGTGCTATGTGTATCGAATAAGAATATGAAAGTGTATCGAAAGTGTTTGTTCTGTATGTCGTATATCCTATCGTATAGATTATCGTAATTTGTTATATGTGTTCATGTTACTTGGCCTACTAGTTGGATCGATTGGTTTCTTAATGGGCTTCGCCGCTCATTCTTTTAATATATCAGGTTTCGCCTAAAATTCGAGTTGGATAACATTGAAGTTCGAGGACTTAGATTTGGAGTAGATTGACTTTTGGGTTTCCGTTAGCTGCGCTTTTGTAATAGTCATCTTTGCAATAGAATTTTGGATTAATCATTGTTTTTTTGTATTAATTTCGATTTTAGAATTAATAGTCCGAAAGTGTGGGCTGTTACAAAAAGTCACCTTATCCATCCTTAGGAGGTCACATGTGGTGCAATGGGAGTTGGAAAATCCCCATCCTTGTTAGACTCGTCAGATAAATCTGAGTCATAATCGAGAAGGCGCTAGTTTCCCGTCGAGGGTTCCAGATTTGAACTCTGGGAAGGTAAACAATGATTCAAAGAATTTAGCATAAAGATCAAAGTTTCCTTCTAATGCTTGTGAAGACATTTCTTTGTGACTCATCAGGTAAATCTGAATCATTGTCAACAAGTTACTGATCTGCGCCTATGTCAGATCCACTATCCGTAGATGCATCCAGGGGATTTAAGCCTGTGGAGGTAGACACTAACCACTGACATATGGCTACTGGATCAGTATCCTCTCCTAACACATGTAAATGCAATTGGTCCATTAAAAAACCTTGAACAATCGAATATGACCTTAATATGGTCGAAACTCTTATTTCCCTCAACTCTTCCTTTGTGTTTGTAACATCACCTTGTGCATCAAGAATTGTTTGTGTTTAAGGTGGTGTCACTACTTCGGATATCCTGACCGACAGACGAATTTCAATAGACGCACCCTGTTAAGAGGATGAATCTGGTAACTATTTTTGTGCCTTTTTAACCATTACATCTTTTTGAGAAGTTGTATAGGGGCTAGCAGTTGCCTCAGTTTTAATACAATTCGACTTTGTAGAAGACAGAGCTGCTGGGTTGACCCCGGAACCTTCCTTGTGGTGTGCACTAAGGCACTTTCTCCCTCACACGCATTCGTATTTCATTTAGGGTAAAAGACTGTTGGTTGGTTCTGTTTCTGTGTTTGTCTTTACAGCCTGGGATAGAAGTTTTGGATTTTTAACCTCATGACTATCAATAAAAGAAGGCCATTGGAAGCTGAACCTGCATTATCAAACATATAGCACAGTAGAGATAAAATGCACATGAATCTATAATGAATGAAAATCATGCATTTAATCTTTTGAGAGAAATAATGTACAATAGTGATTTCAAAAAGATTTTCATGAAATAAGTAATCACCACTGTCGAAAGAAGTTTGATTTTTCTCTTAAAATTGTTCGAGTGCACAAGTTTGTATTTATGCATAAAAAGAAAATAATCATGTATTTGATTTGTAAAAGACACAAAATGATGACCTAGTAGTATTAAGAAGAGAAAGGAAGATTTTATCTTTTAATATGAATGAATTGTTAGAACAACATTGATCACTTAGGGTAAAGTCTAAGGATTTCTCATTCATGTCAAAAGCTCCATAATTAATTTTTGTAAGATTATAATCAACAATATTGTTTATTGATAAATAACCTTAATAAGAATGTCTATGCTGCTGATTTTAAATTATAGTGAATCTGTTAGATATAGCAACACATATAAATTCACAAGAACTTAAAATCTCACAACTATCTGCAATAAAATATTAATAATATATCATTGAATGATACTTTTCAAGTACTTTAGATACTAATAATTATGTTGTGCCTTATTTTAATATAATTTAAATTAAGAAACTGATTTGACATGGAATTGTCTAACAACATAATTCAAATATATTAAAATAAGATATCAATAAATTAAATACCAACTATCTATCGGATAGACATTAGCATTCAATTTCATATACTATACAATTGTTAACTCCTAATAATTGTAATATCTCAAACAATATTGGTTTGATAAATAAAGCCTTATTAACCAACATTGTATTGTTTGCAATCTTAGAAAAAAATATTCTAAGTTCCATATAATTTGATCCATTGAGTATTGCATCTATTACCAAAGTATTTAGGAATTTGCAAATAAGTTTTAAAAAAATTCTAAGTAGGCAACATATGGTTACTTCTAATAAAACATCAAACACAATAACCATAGTTATACTTAAAATAATTTTCACACTTTTAATATTAGTATAAGTGACTGATGATAAGCATGGATTACTTAGAGGAGTTCTAAGTAATGCCACAAATACTAATATTTCATAATTAGTTTGTAGTTAAAATCTTAACTAAATATCATTAACTGATATAAGTCAAAAATTAGCATACAACTAATCATGCTACGATCATGATTCTGATTTAAGTGAATTCTGGAGATGTAACATTAATAAATTCACTATAACCAAAATCTCATAATTAACCTATAACAAATAAGTTACAATCAATATACTAGATATTAATTATTAACAGACTTAGTTATAATTAATCATGTTGTTTATTTTAAGTTGATTTGAATTATGGAGCAAATAAAATCATTGAATTGCTTCAATTTCCATAATCCAAACTACTTAAAATAAATAATAAATAAATAAATACTAAATATCTATGAGTTAGATACTAGCACTTAAATATTTATAAGTATCCTTGAATAATTACCCGTAGAATATATGAATTATACACATGGCAATTATTTTCTGAATAATTAGTAATTTTAGAAATACTTTTTAAGCATATAAACTATTGAGAGTTTTATACACATAACTCAGAAAATATTTCAACTTCTAATATTAGTGATTTTAGAAATAAGCATTAATTACGGAGAACGAAAATTCTAAGTAATATCATTAATACTAAAAGTATCACAATTATTCGTACATGATACAAATAACTATGTTGCATATTATTTTAATACAATTGAAATAATATCCAAACTTAATAATATGAGACTTAATTACCACAAATGTATATGATATTTTAATCATGATAATGAAGATAGTAGCACTAAGTACGAGGTACTGGATTACAGATAAATTCACAAGTCCTTTAAATATTAAAAATTTAATACTTGTGAACTTATTTTTATAATTCCTTGTATGTGGGATTTCCAACTAATATGTAATAAGTAGTACCCCAAATGCACAAACCAGTCTTGAAAATTAATCTTATCAAGTGATTTAGTACACATTTCTGCAAGTAACTCTTTGACTAAAAGACATGATCTCGAAAGAAATGATACCTGGTGTGAAGTTGCATTGTCATAGAGTGTTCTACAGAGTTGTTGGAGTTGAAGTTATTTCTTATCATAACAAGAAATCAATCTTCTTTCACAAAGTTGACTGCTTCCTGAGATGCTTCTCCTGTCACCTAAGTTGACAGCTTCCATAAATGCTTCTCATGTCTTTCTTACGACCCACGTAATCTATATTTATATAGCCAAACATGTTAAGCATATTATCTTTAGGGTACGATACTCCAAAAGTTGGTAGTCCCTTAAGATATCTAAAAATGTTGTTAATAGCTATAAGATTGGATTATCTAGGATCCACTTGGAACCTTGTACATTAGGATCTTGGGAACATTACATGTTGTCAATTTGCATTTCAGTAAAAGAGTGAGCTTCTCATACCTCAATAGCTTGTCATTATATCTGAGTTGCACTGATCAAGCTTTAGTGGTTTCATTATTCTTTTGATTTACTTGTGCTCCTAAAAGAAATATCCTTTTGGCATGCTTGTAGTAATTCCAAATAGAATTGCAACCTTTCCAACACGCCCCTCCATACCTACTCTACAATTATTTAGCAAATAACTTGCACAAGTTTTTGTTAGTAGACCAACATACAACATTATCATGATATCACTGCACATATTAAACATTATGTTTGTGCCTGGTGATCATGATAAATAATTGTATGACGACTCTATTGGTTCATATTTAACTACAAATTCAGTTAGAGTGTCATACCATGTCCTTGAAATTTCTTGAGTAAGATACTAGTTCATACTAACCTGAAGTGAGCTTGTGAAGAAGAGATATACAGAGTCCAGTTGATCTTCAACTGCAAAGTCCATGAACTATTATGCATTGACTTCTTCGTTCAACTCACCAACCAGGAGTGCACCAGTTCACATTCACCATATAGATATTGAAGCTTGAATGTGCATCAGATGCCAGATATGTCATAATATCCTCAAGTCTCATCACTGGTGCTTTCTGTTAGATACTGCTTCTAGATAATAACCTAGCATCCAGTTTGGCCTTGTCCCTCGTAACAAAGCCATTGTCATCCAGTTTTGACTTGTGGTTATCCTTGTACCAATTACAAAGTTATCATTTGGTTTGGATACCGGTTTTCCTACAATCTGCTTTCTGACTAACTGAGTTCATCTTGCTATGCAATCATCGAATTTGGATCTATCAGAGCTCCTGAAACTTTCTTAATTTCTTCTTCAGATAGAAAACTAGAGAAATAATCATTCATGCTCAGTAGCCCTACTAATCATTACTCCACTATCTGGATCACTTAAGAACTAGACTCTGGGAATGGTCTTGATATCAAAACCTTTATCTTAGCAGATATGTTCTTATTGTGTCCTCTTGATTTTCAATGTGGTGTTGTATCTGACTAGTTCATCCTTCTTTTGCCCCCCCTAAGTTATTGCAAGGATTACTTGAAAATCCTTATCCTTTCTGAGTGGCTTCATTGAAGTACTGAGTTATGTAGATACACTATCATTCCACTACTTGGATATGAATCATCATTACCATTATTTTTACCTCTAACAGCTTGGAGCATGTTTTTGTTCATTTGTGCACTTAGACTGTCTATCATCTTCTGTTGATCAACTACAAGCACCCTGTAGGTTGTAGACTCCACTGAGTAGCCATGGAAAATATCCTTACGAATCTTAGATGCAAATGCCAAGATCTTCAAACAACTAAAAACATTTCATTGTTTGCTTTTATAGAATATTTTCTTCAATCACTTAGGGTTATTTAGTGTTTGCTTTTGTTGGCCATTAACTCACTTGTGGTCTTCATGTATACATCTAGATCAAGGCCTGATCTTACTTGTAGCAAACTGTGTTGACTACTCCAAACCTTTGGTATTTCAGAATATCTTAATTTGCTTGATATTGTCGTTGTAGCTTTAATCAAGTTCCGGTATTTTCTTTATACCACTCCATTCTGACATGGAGCTCCAAGTGCTGAATATGTCTCAGAATATTCTTAATATTACAGATATTAATCAGATTTGCTTCTTGAATTTAGTCCCATTATATGACCACAAGATCATTTATGTTACAGTTGCTTCCAACTTGATCTTCTTTGATGTGATCAATCACAGTATGTGATGTCCTATCTTGAGAACGCATGAATTGTTATTCCCAAAAAATCTAAACAAGAATTGCAGAAGGGGGGGGTTGAATGTAATTCTGGCTTCTTTTTAATTTTAAGAATAATTATGCTATAAATATATAACTGTGTTTGATTTAACAATGGTGCGGAATGAAAGTAGTATAGAAATTAAAACACAAAGTAATCAAATATAAGTATTTAAAAACTTTCTGATGGATTGAACTTTTGCACCAGAGATATAAATTAAGTAGAGAACTTATTGGGAATATGTTGTGAACTTGATGATTATATGAACAAAACACCTTAGTAGATTTAACTTAATGAAAAATATAGCACTCGACGGATGATCAAATATAGTCCCAACGGATGACTCAATATAGTCCCGATGGATGATGATTTGACATCCATCGGGTGAGTAGCTTATGTAACAATAAGTATTGTAACACATTTCTGTGAACAACTTCGTATAGATCCTGTAGTAGCATATGAGTCATGTTGACTATTATTAGATATGTAGAACAGGCTGATTAATTGTAAATATAAGATGTCTTGTAATTCTGCATAAGTGAAATGAAGTCAAGTGTCAAATAGCTACCCGACGGATGATCAACAAAGCTACCCGACGGATGATCAACAAGGCAACCCGGCGGATGACAAGCATGTACCCGACAGATGATCAATTCAAATATCTATTGACGATGACAAGACAGTCACATGCGTTGGGTGTTTACAAAAGGAATGCGGAAGCCTGTTTAACAGGAAATGAAGAACAAAGAAGCATTACCATTTCCATGCAAGCTAAGAAGATTTTCAAAGATGCTGTAATAGAGTAGTGAAGCAGTATGAAGTCTGACTTAATAGTTTTGTTTTATTATCCTGTCTTATTACCATGTAAACTTGGTGATATATAAACCAAGTGTAGCTAGTGAAACAAATAAATAAGCAAACACTTTTAGAAGAGAAATAGAAAAGGTTGTAACTGTTAAGAATTTCTCTATAGTTTGTTTGTTCACTTGTAAAGCAACTGTGAGACAACTTGTTCTTCACAGAGTTCTTAAATCGATATATATATATATATATATATAAATATATATCTCTGGTGGATACTTTCAAATCCACCAGAAAGTTTTAAAAGCTTGTGTTTTTATTACTTTGTGTTTTTGATTCACTTAACTTGTTATCCCGCACCTTGCAAATCAAAACACATATATATACATAGTTTGAGTTAGAATATTTTATAGTTCAAGAAAAAGTTTACTATATCCTGATATTGAGCAAGTCAGGAAAGACAAGAAGGCCATGAATATTTTATTCAATGGAGTTGATGGTGACATGTTTGACAACATCATCAATTGCAAGACAGCCAAGGAGGTTTTGGACACCATTCAAATAATTTGTGATGGCACTGAACAAGTTAGAGAAAACAAGATACAGTTACTAATACAACAATATGAGCATTTCTACTGTGAAGAAGGTGAAACTCTCACTGATATCTTTAGTAGATTTCAAAAGCTACTAAATGCTCTGAAGCTGCATGGAAGAGTCTACCAAACCAAAGATTCTAACCTCAAATTCCTGAGATCCCTTCCAAAAGAATGGAAACCAATGACAGTCTTCTTGAGAAATTTAAAAGAATACAAGGAGTTTACACTAGAGAGACTGTATGGTATTCTAAAGACTTATTAGCTTGAAATAGAGCAAGATGAAATAATGGAGAAAGGGAGAAAGAAAGGAGGGTCCATTGCACTAGTTGCTGAGTTAGAGAAAGAGAAGGAGATGAAGATAAAAGCTGTTGAGTCCACTTCAAAGGTCTGTGAAAACAAGGGCAAGGGGCTGGTAGCAGAAAATGAAGATTCTTTGAGCCAAGATGATATGGATGATATTGATGAACATCTTGCATTTCTTTCCAGAAGATTTTCCAAGCTCAAGTTCAAGAAGAACTTTGGAGCAGATAAGCCAAATAGAAATATGGTAGATAAATCAAAATTCAAGTGTTTCAAATGTGGCTTGGCAGGGCACTTTGCCAGTGAGTGTAGAAAGTCAGATTTCAGCAAAAAGAAGTTTGAGCCTGTGGATTACAAATAGAAGTATTTTGAGTTGCTCAAACAAAAGGAAAGAGCTTTTATTACACAAGAAAATGACTGGGCAGCAGATGGTTTGGATGAGGATGAAGATGTCAGCTATGTCAATCTATCCCTAATGGTCAAGTCTGATGAAACAGAGACAAGTTCTTCAAGTAATCAGGTAATCACCACTAACCTTGCACATTTATCCAAAGCTGAGTGTAATGATGAAATAAATGACATGTCTACAGAATTATATCACTTGCGTGTCACACTTAAGTCCCTCACTAAGGAAAATGCTAAAATCAAAGAAAACAATTTGTTTTTAAGTGAGAGGAATAATGTGTTAGAGTCTCAGTTTATTGAATTTGGAAAATTGAGAATAGAATGTAAGATTACTAAGGAGGAATTAACTGAGTCCTTGAAGCAAGAAGAAATTTTGAAGAAGCAGCTTGATTGTGAACAGGAGGTGATTAAGGCATGGAAATCATCTAGAGATGTCCATGCTCAAATCACTAAAGTTCAAGGTATTGAGTCCTTCTGTGATGCAGCCTCGAAAAAGAGTAAAGAGAAGCTGGAATCCAATTTGGTTGAAGGATTGCTAACAGATGTAGACTCGACGGATGATGAGAGTCATCCATCGAATAATCAAAAAGGTTATCCGTCGAGTGACATAAATCCTCATCCGTCGGGTGTGAGCAAACCTGTGAGTAAAGCCAAACTTGCCAAGTTTAATGAAAAATATAGATCAGTTTCCAAAAACTTTATTTCAGGAGAATCAAGTCAAGTGAAGAAGGAGAAGAAAGTGAATGTTGGTCATCTATCCATTAAGCAATTGAATGACAAACTAGAAAAGATTGAGGTTAAAACAGAGGCTAAAAAGAAAAACAATAGAAATGGGAAAGTAGGGTTTAAGAAACATAATAACTACACACCAGATAAGTATGCTCCAAGAAAAATCCATGTTAAGTGTGGAAGTGTTAATCATCTGTCTGTTAATTGCAAAATTGTCATGCCTACTTCCATGACTGTACCACTTTCTTTTCCCAACATGAGTGTTATGCCTTTTATGCCTATGAATGCTATGTTTGCACAGAATATGAATGCACAAATTGTTAACATGCCATTTGCACCGAATCCTTATTATGCTGCATTTAGTATACCTCAAATGCCACTTAGCATGCCCTACTGGAATAACATGTTTGCAAATAGCATGCCATTTCCTGTTAATCAAAATGTGCATGATAATTCTGTTTTAATGAATGGTTTCAAAGGTCCAACTCAGATGACTAAGGATGAATCTGATATCCCCAAGTCAAATGAGATCAAACCTAAGAAACAAAAGAAGAAAGCTAACAAAGCTGTACCCAAGGAAACTTGGGTACCAAAATCAAGTTAATTTGATTTAATATGTGTAGGGAAACAGAAAGAATATATGGTACTTGGATAGTGGCTGTTCAAAACATATGACTGGAGATTCTACCCTGCTCACAGAGTTCAAGGAAAGAGCTGGCCCAAGTATTACTTTTGGAGATGACAGCAAGGGTTATACTGTGGGATATGGCTTGATTTCAAAAGACAATATCATCATTGAGAAGGTTGCCTTAATGGATGGTCTCAAGCACAATTTGTTGAGTATCAACCAGCTTTGTGATAAAGGCAATTCAGTAACATTCAATACAGAAGCCAGTGTTGTGATAAATAAGAGGAGCAACAAAGTGGTTCTCAATGGAGTGAGAAAAGGAAATGTGTACTTAGCTGACTTCAACTCATCACATGCAGAATCTGTTACTTGTCTTCTCAGTAAAGCAAGTCAAGATGAAAGTTGGCTATGGCACAAGAAGCTATCCCATCTGAACTTCAAGATCATGAATGAGCTTGTAAAGAAAGAACTGGTTAGAGGTATTCCTCAAGTGGAGTTTTCTAAGGATGGACTATGTGATGCTTGCCAAAAGGGAAAGCAAATCAAAGCATCATTCGGAAAGAAGCTTGATTCAACAATTGAAGAACTTTTGCAACTGCTACACATGGATTTGTTTGGACCAGTCAATGTGTTGTCCATCTCAAGGAAAAGATTTTTCCTAGTTATTGTAGATGATTTCTCAAAGTTCTCTTGGACATATTTCCTAAAGTCTAAAGATGAGGCTAGTGAAATTACCATCAATCATATAAGGCAAGTCAACAATCATCCTAATTTTAAAGTAAGAAGGATCAGGAGTGACAATGGAACTGAGTTCAAGAATTCTGTCATGAGAGCATTTTGTGAAAATAATGGGATTATGCATGAGTTTTCAGCAGAAAGAACTCCACAATAAAATGGAGTAGTAGAAAGAAAGAACAGATCACTTATTGAAGCTGCAAGGACAATGCTTGAAGAATCAAAGTTACCAACATACTTCTGGGCTGAAGCTGCCAATACTGCATGCTACACTTAGAATATTTCTTTGGTTAATCAAGCAAAATGCATGACTCCCTATCAATTGTTCAAGAACAAGAAGCCAACTCTAAATTTTCTTCATGTCTTTGGCTGCAAATGTTATATCTTGAGAAATCAAACTGATCAAAATGGGAAGTTTGATGCTAAAGCAGATGAAGGAAATTTTGTTGGATATGCTGTTGGTAAAGCATACAGAGTCTACAATCTAAGAACCAACATTGTTATGGAATCAATATATGTTATGTTTGATGATAAAAAGATTGAAGGACTACAAGATGGAGATTACCAAGAGAGCCTCAAATTTGACAATGTAGAGATGGTTAGTGATGACAGTGATGATGAAAGTGATCAAGAAACTACAACTAAGGATAGTACAGAAAAATCTACAACCAATGAAGCTAATAACTCAACATCCATCGAGTTACAAAATGCTTCATCCGTCGACAGACAATCTGCATCATCCATCGAGAGACAGTCAGCTTCATCCGTCGGAACTCAAAATACACCATCCGTCGGGTCATCAAAAGAAGCTGAAAGTCAGAATAGATCACTTACTGAAAGTTCCTCTTTCTCAAATCATAGATTTACAAACTCAGGGGGAGTTTCTAATAATCAAAACTCAATCATACATCAAGACAACAATGAGGCCTTTTCATCTAGAGCTAATCTACCTCAACAAAGAAAATGGACAAAGGATCACCCCATTGAGCTCATCACTGGTGATGTATCTTCTAGAGTTCAAACAAGGAGAACAACTCAAGAAGAATGTCTATATAGCAGTTTCCTATCTAAGGAAGAACCAAAGAAGGTAGAAGAAGCTTTGTTGGATCCTGATTGGATTTTAGCTATACAGGAGGAGCTAAACCAATTTATAAGGAACAATGTTTGGAAGCTGGTACCCAAGCCTAAAGGAAAGAATCCAATAGACACCAAATGGGTATTCAGAAACCAGATGGATGAAAAATGGCATAGTAGTCAGGAATAAAGCTAGATTGGTTGTTAAGGGCTATTGTCAATAAGAAGGAATAGATTTTGATGAAACCTTTACTCCTGTTGCAAGACTTGAAGCCATCAGAATCTTCTTAGCCTATGCAGCCCATGCCAATTTCAAGGTCGATCAAATGGATGTCAAGAGTGCTTTTCTAAATGGATATTTGGAGGAGGAAGTCTATGTCAGTTAGCCTCCTGGTTTTGAAGATCTAAATCTACCTGATCATGTATACTACCTTTTGAAAGCACTCTATGGATTGAAGCAAGCACCTAGAGCCTGGTATGACACTTTATTAAAGTTTCTTTTAGAGAATCACTTCACTAGAGGTACTGTAGTCAAAAATTTATTCTTTTGAAATGTTAATGTCTCTAGCATACTTGTTCAAATTTATGTAGATGACATTATTTTTGGCTCTACAGATGAAAACTTTGCAAAAAGTTTGCCAAATTGATGCAAAGTAAGTATGAAATGAGCATGATGGGAGAACTAACTTACTTTCTTGGTTTGCAAGTTAAGCAAGTTAGTTATGGAATATTCATTAGTCAAACTAAATACATTTATGATCTTTTAAAGAAGTTTGAAATAATGGATTGCACATCTGTAAAAACTCCCATGGCCACTGCAACTAAACTTGAATTAAACACTACTGAAAAGTCTGTGGATATTTCAAGTTATAGAGGCATGGTTGGCTCACTTCTATACTTAACAGCTAGTAGGCCAGATATAATGTTTGCTACATGTCTTTGTGCTACATTTCAGGCTGATCCTAGAGAATCTCATTTAATTGCTATTAAGAGAATTTTCAGATATCTCAAAGGTACACCAAAACTTGGCATTTAGTATCCTAGAGATTCTGGTTTTGATCTAACTGGTTATTCAGATGCAAATTATGCAGGTTGTAGAATTGATTAAAAAAGTACAACAGGAACCTGTCAATTTCTAGGAAACAAGCTTGTGTCCTGAATCAGTAAAAAGCAAAATTCAGTTTCTACTTCTACAGCTGAAGCTAAATATATTGCTGCTGGCAGTTGCTGTGCACAGATTTTATGGATGAAAAACCAATTGCTAGACTATGGTCTGCAAGTGGAAAGAATTCCTATTTTCTGTGATAACACAAGTGCAATTACCATCACTGAGAATTTAGTACAACATTCAAGAACAAAGCACATAGATATCAAGTACCACTTCATAAGGGAACATGTAATGAATGGTACTGTGGAACTACATTTTGTTCCAAGTGAAAAATAGCTTGCAGATATATTTACCAAGCCGCTGGATAAATCCACCTTTTTAAGGTTGGTAAGTGAGTTAGGTATGCTTAATTACTCTTGAATCTTTTCAGATATTTTGCAAGTTGTAAAGCAGCCGGAAATTTAATTGATTTTTCAGTCCTGGATGAAGTTTTGGCTAAGTCAAAATTTACATCTCGACGGATGATCATTATCCATCGAGTTCGATCATCCATTGGAATACAATTTGTTAATAAAATCAATTATTTTTCTGGAATTTTTATAACTCGACGGATAACTGTTTATCTTCATCCATCGAATTGTCTAAATCCTAGCCGTTAATTTTCTTAACATTATCCATCGAGTATAATTACAGTTTGTAAGCATAACACGACAGATAATTGATGGAATTTTTACAGTTTATTTTTTTAAACGGCTATTTTGGACAATTTTTATTGGTCACTTTATTTTACTTTATTATTTTTTTGGGGTATAAATGTAGAATTTATTTTCATTTTTTTTCTTTTATCATTCTCAATTCATCTGCTCTAACTTCTTTCTTTCTCAAAAGCAATTACCCTCCATCTACAATTTTTACTCTCTAACAATGGCACCAGTCGTCAAAATCATGTCTCAAACTGGTTTCATCTATGAGAAGAACAATTTCATGGCTCTAGTGAACAAGGGGATTCAACAGTCTAGCGACTACCATAAAATGATGGATTTTGTGCAAGGATGTAAGCTCAAATATGCCATGCTAGAGTCTCCCACTATCTACTGTGAGGTTGTGGAGGAAATATGGACGACTGCTGTATACAAATCAACTGACAAGACCATCACTTTCACTATTAAAGGTAAGGAATTCTGTGTTAATAGTGACATTATTAAAGCATGCTTTAGGAGTCCTGATAATACTGTCTCTACTCCACACACAGACACTGATATTGTTAACATGTTAAACTCCATGGGTTATGCACTCACCATCTCTAAATTAAGTGAAATTAGGGGATTGGGTCTTAGGAAAGAATAAAGTTTCCTGTGTGATGTAGTTACTAAAGTATTTTCTGGAAAAATTAGCAATTTTGACTCTGTTAATATCTCCATGCTCAACATGCTTTACATGTTAGTAACTGATAAATACTTCAATTTTAGAGATCTAGTCTTGTTTGAGTTGGGGTTTAAGTTAGGAGAACTTAATAAGAAGGGTAATAGTGTTTATTATGCTAGATTTTTCATGATGCTTGCTAACCACCTCTCTGAGGACATTATGCTTGAGAACCCAACCAACAAGTTAAACTATTGGATTCAAGAGAGAAGAATTATTGCAGATCTTAATAGAGAAGATCACCACAAAGAGGTGCCACTCTTCTACTTTCCAGTAATGGAGGCACCTCAGGTAAGTGAGGTAATTTCAACTGTCCCTACTCTTCCAACCTCAAACACTTCTTTGCCTTCTAGTGTAGCAGTGGCATATGTGTCAATTACCAGACAGATGCCTACCCAAGCTACCAAAACCAAAGTTTCAAAACCAAAGACAAAGAAAGCCCCCTCTGGTGTCTCTCAAAAGATGCTAGTTGTAAAATCTACTGAACACAAAGAGGGGAGTGTGAAGGTGGGAAAGACAGGTGAGGGACAGGGTGAAAATCAAAGAAGCCCTAAGGATAAGGATGGTGAGAATAGTGTACCCAAACCAAGCCACACCACAGTTTCCCAACAAACTGTGGTTGTTAATAAGGATAAAAGCTCAATTCTAGTTTCATCCTCCCAAAAGGATGTAACTATTGAAATAAGCTCTCAACCAGGAGCACAGAACAAAAGGGGTAGGGACACAAGTTTACCAAAAACCTACACAAGAAAGAAGATAACTAAAACCTTTGGAGATGCACAGGGTACACACACAGTGCAAACTGGAGCTAAAGACCCAGTCACTGCACCATCTCAAAGTCAAATTGATGTGGCTCCAACAAATATGGAGTCACAGCCAAAATCTGTACAAATTGAAACACCTCAAACACCAAATTCTCCCATACACTCTTTGGATGTTGACATGATTCAAACATCACAACCATATTCTCCATCGTTAACTCTGTTGGAGAAGCCAAAAATCCATGCAAGTGAGCATCATCTTCTACATGATTTGTTGGCTCACTTGCCATTTCTTTCTGAGACTGTTGAGACATCTGTGCCCAAATTTTCATCAATCTGCATAGAGTTCACAATAATCTCCACTCCAAACTCATTCATTTCTACTCACTCGATGGATATTGTTCATTCGTCGAGAAGTGATTATATCCCGACCTTTATGCCTAACAGCAGTCATCCGTCGGATAGTCAAATTACTTACCTGATGGATATTTCTCATCCGTCGGGTGTCTCTGCACAACTCCAAAGTTCAACTATAGTTACAAGTGCAGATGACTTAGTAATTGTGCAATCACTATTAGGATTGTGGTAAGGTAGTGACTTGAGTGAGAGTCTGGGTTGCTCCCAAGAAAAAGGAGAGAAAAAGAGTGATCCAATGCAGTCCATTTCTTCAGGACTGGCAAAAGTGAGTGTGAGGAGTCCCACCTTAGATGGTGAAGGTGAGGGTGTGAGGGTGGGGAGCCAAGGTGAGACCTTGATGCAAGAAAAGAGAGATAATGAGAGAAATGCAGGTACAGGAGATATAAGGGTGGGTGTCATTGCAAGTGACTTAATGAATGTCCAGGCTGCTAACAGGGAGGAACTATTTCAGTAAAGTCAAGCTGTTGTAGATTCCACCTACTTGGATGCTGAGGAATTTACTCACCCTGTTCCAGCATACCAATTTCTAGCTGGACAGGGTAATGACAATGCAGAAAGGATGCTAAATTTGGTGCACACCACACAGTCCATGCAAAGAGCTAAGGATGCCATCATAGCTTTACCTTCAACAGCTGGTGATATTGATTATGAGACTGGTGGTTCAGAAGAATTCTTTGAAGGTGAGGGTGGAGAAAGTGAAGAAGAGCCATTGGACATAGGGGGAGAAGTAGGCCCTAGTTCCAGATCAAGTATGCCATTTTGGGCATTTTCAAAGCAATGTGATGAACACTATTTTAAGACAACCCTGATTCAAATTATAAATCAGACACATTCTGCTCCTCAAACCACAACAAATGCCAACACCAAGAAGCTCCTTCAAGCACACCTTGCTTCTCTGCAACTACAACAAATCCAAGGTCTTCAACATACTCAGGATGTCACCACTATCAAAGGTGATATTGATCAAATGAAAAGGGACATTTCTGAAAGGTTGGACTCTAAACTTCTAGAAGCTACAACGCTTGATATTAATAGAAAACTCAGGAAGAATTCTGAACTTGCCACAAAGATAGGTGCCTTGGATACAAGAATGACAGCAATGGAAGCCTCTCTCACAACAATTCATCTCCACCAAGCACAACAAATAGACTTGCTTCAGAAACTGGTGGCTGTACAGACCTCCTCCTCTACTCAATTTGATGATAACAAAAAGGGGGAGAAAGAGAGTTCTAGGAGTGAGGGGGAGCAAAAAGTGCTTAACATTCAAGTGAGTAAAGCAATTGTGCCAACAATTGCTTTCATAAAGCCACCAGCTAAAGATAGCATTGATCTAATAAATGAAGCAGCAGCCACTTTGAGAGCAACTGAGAAGAAGCAGTTTAGTACAATTAACTGGGAGAAAATTGATGAGGATATTCAAAAGAAGTTTGGTCTAGCAAAGAAGCCATAAAAATCAGTCATTCATCACTCTCAAGTCTGGCAAATTTCTGTGAATGATATGAGCATACACTATCTGGAAAAAGTCCAGACATCCTGCATTAAATCCCCAAAGGCATATCTAATTATAAAGCCAAAGGTGAACTACCCAAAGTCTTCACTCAAGAACCCTTTGGACACAGTGTATGAGACACCAAAGCCTGATGAGAAGAAACTGTTGTCAAGATCTATTGCATTCTACAAGGATCCAGTTGATTCAACATTGAAAAGGAGAATTGCCAAGGTTTTCAGAAATGGTAAGGAAATTTGTGTGGTGGCTGGACACCCTCAATTTGCTGAAGAAAAAAGGGAAGAAAAGGCAAGATTGAAGCAAAAAAAGAAGCAAGCTGCTCTAGATGCTAAAAAGCTCAAACAAAAGAAGGAGCAAGCTGTTATCTTGGCCAAGTTGCAAGCTGTGAAACCCACACAACAAATTCCTGAACAACCATCTGAAACCACTGGATCTAAGGATCTGAAAATGCAAGAAGAATCACAAAAGAAAAGAAGGTTTAGATACAAACTTCACTCCAAGAGAAAAGTGAACTTTGATGAAGAAGGATTGGAAGATCAGTTTCCCAAAAAGTCTACTTCTACAACAACTCAAACATCCATGCCCTCTGTGGCACATGAAGAATTCAAGATAGATCCATCCAAGAATTTCCATGGTGAACCTATCATTCCAAAGGATGAGCCAATAAACTGGGATAGTCTATCAATTCCTGAACTCAATCTACCTCATTTCATGAAGCCAAAAAAGACAAAGACCAGAGCAGTCAAGAAAGTGAAGCCCTCAACTCTCAGATCCAAGTCCCTAATTTCAAAGCTCAAACCAAGGTCAACAAGGGAGATATCATGTACATCTATTACATCAAGGAATTCTCTGATCTAAACCTCTATCTAGATGAACTGGAAGAAGTTAAAGGAATTGATGCTTACAGGAATCTACCTGAAAGGTTAGTATTCAAGTACAAAGGAGGAAAAGAGATACCATGACCACTTCACAGGATTCTTCAAGAGAGCCAATCTGTACTGATAAAAGTTTATTCATCCTTCAAGAAGAACTTTGGATTCAATGTGACAGCTAGAAGATTAGTTCTAAAAAAGATTGAAGAACTGAGGAGTATTAGAGCCAAAGATGCACTCCCAAAGACTTTAACTATTCCTTACACAGGGAGTTGAGTGCATCTAAGGCCCTACTGGCTGATGGAATTCATGGATGATAAAGGAGTTAAAAGATTCTTCAGATTAGAAGACTAGTTGAGCATCTCTAGCAATGAGACTCTTCTGGAAATGCAAGGAATGCTAGATCTCTCAGAATCTGATGAACTTAAATTCCACAAACAGCTTCAAAATCAAATAGAAGAAAACAACAGGAGGCTTGGGAAGAAATTCAGATAATCAAGGAAATAAATCAATTTGCTCAGACTAGAGGAGCACCTTGAAAATGATTGTGAGCAAATCTTTGAACACTTTGTCATGTAAATTTTTCAGTAAATAATGCAGCACTTTTTGGTTTTATCTACTACCTTTAAATCTGTATTTTTAGGGTGTTTTGTTATCATCAAGTTTCTCTTAATTTATGGCTACAATTCTAGTAGGCATAAATTGGGGGAGATTGTTGGGAATATGTTGTGAACTTGATGATTACATTAACAAAACACCTTAGTAGATTTAACTTAGTGAAAAATGTAGCACTCGACGAATGATCAGATATAGTCTCGACGGATGACTTAATATAGTCCCGACGGATGATGATTTGACATTCATTGAGTGAGTAGCTTATGTAACAATAAGTATTGTAACACATTTCTGTGAACAACTTTGTATAGATCCTATAGTAGCATATGAGTCATGTTGACTATTATTAGATATGTAGAATAGGCCGATTAATTGTAAATATAAGATGTCTTATAATTCTGCATAAGTGAAATGAAGTCAAGTGTCAAAAAGCTACCCGACGGATGATCAACAAAGCTACCCGACGGATGATCAACAAGGCAACCCGACGGATGACAAGCATGTACCCGACGGATGATCAATTCAAATATCTGTTGACAGTGACAAGACAATCACATGCGTTGGGTGTTTACAAAAGGAATGTTGGAGCCTGTTTAACAGGAAATGAAGAACAAAGAAACATTACCATTTCCATGCAAGCTAAGAAGATTTTCAAAGATGCTGGAATAGAGTAGTGAAGCAACATGAAGTCTGACTTAATAGTTTTATTTTATTATCCTGTCCCATTACCATGTAAACTTGATGATATATAAACCAAGTGTAGCTAGTGAAACAAATAACTAATCAAACACTTTTAGAAGAGAAATAGAAAAGGCTGTAACTGTTAAAAATTTCTCTGTAGTTTGTTTGTTCACTTGTAAAGCAGCTGTGAGATAACTTGTTCTTCCCAGAGTTCTTAAATCGATATATATATATATATATATATATATGGTGGATACTTTCAAATCCACCAGAAAGTTTTAAAAGCTTGTGTTTTTATTACTTTGTGTTTTTGATCACTTAACTTGTTATCCTCCACCTTGCAAATCAAAACACATATATATACATAGTTTGAGCTAGAACATTTTATAGTTCAAGAAAAAGTTTAATAGAATTACATTCAATCCCCCCCTTCTGTAATTCTTGTTGCATTATTAAGGACTAACAGAAATTTGTGTTACAATGTTTTATACATCTGCTTACAAGTTTAACTACAAGAATAGAGAAATTCTTTACAGATTTTGCCTTATCTATTTCTCTGGTTTTTGCTTTCTAACTTAGATAGATTTCTTAGAGTTCTACTTGCTACAATTGGTTTATATATCACCAAGTTACATGATAAAAAGAAAAACTAATAAGACAAAATGTTTCTAGTCTAATTTCATGCTCATTCATTTCTCTATCCAGCATCTTTGAATATCTTCAGTTTAGCATGGAAATGGAAATGCTTATTTGTTTTCTAAATCTTGCAAATAAGATGCCACATTCCATTTGCATACAATCAACGCATGTGACTGTCAAGTCACTATCAACTGCTCTTTTGAATTTGAACATATGTTGAAGCTTCATTGAATCATCCGTTGAAACTGTGGTTGATCATCCGTTGAAACTTTGGTTGATCATCCGTTGAGACTATGTGAATCATCCGTTGAAGCTATGTAAATCATCCGTTGAGACTGTCTTCTTGGCAGTTAACTCTATTTCATTTATACAAGATTATAAGGCATCTGATATTTATTTACAATTAACCATCCTATCTTGCATATCAATCTAGTAGTCAACATAACTTAAATGTTCTACAACATCTAGTTCACTAAGGCATTATAATATGCTGGAATGTGCTACTAAACTTATTATTACATAAGCTACTCTTTTAACAGATGTTGAATTGATCATCCGTTAAAAGCTACAAAATCACTTAAATAAAATTTACTAAGTCTTTTGTTCAAGTTTTCATCAAGTACACAATATATTCCTAACATGAACAACAACTTTGTTTATTAAGAGTAGTCATCCACCATCACTAAGGTATATTGCACTTTGATGTGATGTTATCTTTGACTTCTCTTTTTGACATGCCTCACATATTTCATCCTTTTGAATTCCAGATGAGGCAGTACTCTCACTGATCTCTTTTCACAAAAGAGTTCCTTGAGTTAATGTTCAAGGGTGAGAGCTTCTAATGCCATAGCTAAACTTTTGTCAGATGAAGCTTTAAAGTAGAAACCAGTGACTTTACCTTTTTCTGAGATTCCAGTTTAGCTACGAGCATATCCTTTCCTTACTCTTACAAGAGCAAGCTTTTCAACAATCCTTCTTGGAATGAAACACCACGCCTTTATTGAATTGACATTTTGTCCTTTGATGCAGAACAGTATGATAAGAAGATTTGTGCCTTGATTCTTCAACAAGAAGGATGTTTCTAATTATTATCAGTGACACCAATGATTAGTTGTTATCAGTGATACAAATTGTTGGATCCATGATAACATTCCTTTTTCTACACAGCTTTGTCCCGTAATATAAACCTTTGTTGTCATCTCCCAAGATTATTGACGGAATAGCTTTTGTCAGTCACATTTGATTGCGAGGCTCTTTCTTTGATCATATGCCTTGACTATGAATTACCAAGAATACATATGAATCAATTAATATGTAATGTCATGCACTCACAAATGGATTAATAGTTCTTGGTACCCAACTTATCAGTCTAGGTCCAGATGGATTAGAGATTTTGCTTTTAACAGTGATAACAACAGCTTCAACCTTAACATGCTAATTCTTATCTTTGACTAACCATTTTCTCCATTTTAATATCCTTGACAAAATTGTCTCTGGGCTTGGAAAAAAATGATTCCAACCTTTAATAAGGAGGACTAGTGATCTTTGCCCTATTATAATTCTTAGACATATTTTTTCTACAATTAATGTAAGTACTAAGAGATGCATTCATGACATTAAAATAAGCAAGCATTGCATTAAGAATACATGACATTCATTCTGAAATATTACACATAAGAATTAAGCAAGAAAGGCATGATATGGAATAAAAAAATAACAATTAAATCACTAATTCTATATAATCCAACCCTGCTATTGTATGACATCTACTGTCTCTATTCAATTTATAAACTTATATACCTTAACAAATAATTCAGATAAAATGAGAAAACCATATTGTAACAGGG
The DNA here is from genome assembly GCF_009905375.1 of Apium graveolens. Taxonomy (NCBI): domain Eukaryota; kingdom Viridiplantae; phylum Streptophyta; class Magnoliopsida; order Apiales; family Apiaceae; genus Apium; species Apium graveolens. Next base: position 161,252,327 of record NC_133650.1, on the reverse strand, counting down.
AAACAAAATATGAGCTTTAAATAAAGGTCTTATATGCCTGGAAAACATATATCTCACTTAAGCAATAAATCATGTTTAACAAATATTCAAACAATTATTTAAGATCATCTAAAGTATCATGCATAAGTTAAATATCATTCCTAGTTACCAGAAAAATATTCTAGAGAAATAGTTCAGCATTATCTATGTGTGATGTTATCATATTAGTGTGAGTGTTAAACATTTAAACACTAAGATCTTAACATGCATTGAATATTGAGAGCAAAATATTGCAGTGGTTCAAGAAATTGAAACTTGAGATATGTGAGATCATCTTCAGAGATTTCTATGAAAGCAAGATATTCATGATCTTCATTCTTGTCATCCGATCCATCACAACTCTTTCCCTTTGCACTGTAAGTTTTGACTAGCTGCTTCCTTAAAAAAACATTCCACCTTTGTCTGAACTCGTCAACTGAGTCCATACTCATCCTTGTTTGTCAAGCTTCTTATTTTGTTATAGCATACCCTTGATAGTTACCTCACACATATTTATTTTCATAACTGTAGCTATCAACACTTTTTTACGTCCCCATCTCAGTCTTGTAACCACCTCTTTGAACTAAATCTTTAAGAGTCTCTGCTTTTGAATAGATAGGCTTGATCCTTGGATATAGCTTATGTACTCCTTGTGAATCTGATACACTAAATTTCCCTGACATGTAAAATACTGCCCTGTCGTCCATTCCCTCAAGTATTCTTAAAGTGTACAAGTCACTTTCATCTACTTGAGCTTCCTTTGATTCAACAATCGGTAACTCTTCTATTCCGTTCTAAGGTTCCATCTTTAATGCTTGTAATTGAGATGTTTGTATTTTCACACTATTCTCTCTAACCTCCTCGATTCGTTTTTTTATGATCTCTTTGATTCCCGGATAAATATAGCATTGGTACAAACTACTGTGTGACTGTATAATCTGGAATCATTAGAGTTGTATTAAAATCTTCTAGAAAAATTGTATTCGTAGAAATTTCAATTATTTCCTGCATCTGAGAATCTAGTTGTATCCTATATAGTAATCCTTTGTGTTAGTCCCTTAACAATTCAACAAGAATTACAGAAGGGGGGTTGAATGGAATTCTTGAAACTTTTTCTTATATAAAAATTGTTCTAACTTAAACATATATATATATCAGTGTGAATTAATTTGTAGAGTGCGGAATAATAACTTCAAATGAATCAAAACACAAGTAATTAAAAACACAAGTCTTTAAAAACTTTCTGGTGGATTTGAATGTATCCACCAGAGATATATAATATATATCGAGAGAACTCTATGTAGCAAAAAGCTCACAGCTGCTTACAAATGTTGAACAACTAAGAATGCAGAGAAATGCTAAGAATACAGCTTACAAATGTTTCTCTCCTTGTATCTCAGTTAGTTGTTCTATTTGCTGCTTCTTGGTATATATATCACCAAGATTACAAAGCAATAAGACAAGATAATAAAAAAAACTATCAAGTTTAATACTATGCTACTTCATTACTCTATTCCAACATCTTTGACTATCTTCATAATAGCATGGAAATGGCAATGCTTCTTTGTTCTCTAAAACCCAGTTGAATAGGCTTCCACATTCCATTTGCATACACTCGACGCATGTGACCGTGTTGTCACTGTCAACAGATGTTTGAATCTTTATCCGTCGGGTTCATGATCATCCGTCGGGTTGTCTAGTTGATCATCCGTCGAATGTCATTGTTGTTCATCCATCGGGGAGCAATCTGGCACTTGACTTCATTTCATTTATGCAGGATTACACGACATCATCTATGTACAACTAACCAACCTATTCAGCATATCTAGTTAAAGTCAACATGACTTGAGTACTACTTACAGAATCTAAACAATGTGTATGCAGAAATGTGCTACAGTCTTATTGTTACATAAGCTACTCACTCGATAGATAATAAATCATCATCCGTCGGGACTATACTGAGTTATCCGTCGGGACCATAATCCTTATTCGTCGAGTGCTACATTTTTCACTAAGTAAAATCTATCAAGGTGTTTTGTTAATGAAATCATCAAGTTCACAACATATACACAATAATCTCCCCTAATTTATGTCTACTGGAATTGTAGCCATAAATTAAGAGAAACTTGATGATAACAAAATACCCTAAAAATACAGCTTTGAAAGTAGATAGATAAAACTGTAAAGTGCTTCAAACAACAAAATGTACAAAGTTGAGCTCACAGTCATTTTTAAGGTGCTCCTTTAGCCTGAGCAGATTTATCTAGTTTCTTGAAGGTCTGGATCTCTTTCCAAGCTTTCTGTTGTTTTCTTCTATCTGATTTTGAAGCTGTCTGTGGAATTCCAGTTTATCAGATTCTGAGAGATATAGCTTTTCTTGCATCTCCAAGAGAGTCTCATTGTTAGAGATGCTCAATTGGTCTTCTAATCTTAAAAATCTTCTCACTCCTTTGTCATCCATGAACTCCATCAGCCAGTAGGGCCTTAGATGCACTCTTCTCCCTGTGTAAGGGATAATCAGAGTCTTTGGGAGTGCATCTTTAGCTCTAAAACTCCTCAGTTCTTCAATCTTCTTTGGAACCAATCTTCTTGCAGTTACATTGAACCCAAAGTTCTTCTTGAAAGATGAATAAACCTTAATCAGTACAGCTTGGATTTCTTGAAGAATCCTGTGAAGTGGCCATTGAATCTCCTTTCCTCCCTTGTACTTGAAAACTAACCTTTCAGGTAGATTTCTGTATGCATCAATTCCTCTCACTTTGTCTAGTTCATCCAGATAGAGATATAGATCAGAGAATTCCTTGATATCACACAAGTACATGTAATCTCCCTTGTTGACTTTAGATTAAGCTTGGACTAGAGATTTGGATTTGAAAGGTGATAACTTCACTTTCTTGACTGCCCTTGACTTTGTTCTCTTTGGCTTGTTAAGAATTGGCAAGTTGAAGTCAGGAATTGGTAGGCTCTCCCAGTCTTTTGGTTCATCCTTAGGCATAATAGGTTCACCATGAATGTTCCTGTAAGGATCCACCACCTTGATGTCTTCAAATACCATAGTGGGTTTTGATGCTTGAGTTGTAGTTGAAGTGGATTCCTTAGAAAACCGATCCTCCAATTCTTTATCAACAAAATCCAGTTTCCTTTTAGTTCTTTTGGCCAATTCCTTGTATCTTGGAGATTTCTTCTGTTCTGATTCAACTTGCTTCTTTGGATCTTGAGATTCAGTGATTCCAGATGGCTGAGAAGGAATCTGTTGTGTTGGATTCACAGCTTGTAGCTTGGCCAAGATAGCAGCTTGCTCTTTCTTTTGCTTAGCCTTTTTGGCATCTAGAATAGCTTGCTTCTTTTTCTGTTCAATCTTGCCTTTTCTTCTCTCTTTGCTTGAGCAAATTGAGGATGTCCAACCACCACACAAATTTCTTTCCCATTCCTGAAAACTTTAGCAATTCTTCTTTTTAAAGCTGAATCAACTGGATCCTTGTAGAAGGCAATTGATCTTGATAGAAGCTTCTTCTCATTAGGTTTTGGTGTCTCATACACTGTATCCAAAGGGTTCTTTAATGATGATTTTGGATAGTTTACCCTTGGCTTCAAGATAATTTCAGCCTTTGGAGATTTGATGCAGGATGGCTGTCCTCTTTTCAGATAGTTCATGCTCATTTCATTCACAGAGATATGTCTGACTTCAGAGTGATGAATGGCTGACTTTACTGGCTCCTTTACTAGCCCAAACTTCCTTTGTATGTCCTCATCAATTTTCTCCCAGTTGATTGGCTTCAACTGCTCCTTTTCAGCTTCTCTTAAATTGTTGCTGCTGCATTGATCAGATCTATACTATTTGTTACTGGTGGCTTGGTGAAAGTAATTGTGGGCATAATTACTTTACTGATTTGAATTTGAAGCTTCTCCCCTCACTTGGTCCTTTCTCCCCCTTTTTTTTATCTTCAAGTTGAGTAGAGGAGGAGGTTTGAGCAGCCACCAGTTTCTGAAGTAAATATGTCTGTTGGGCTTGATGAAGATGAATGGCTGTTAGAGATGCTTCCATAGCTGACATTCTTCTATCCAAGGCATCTATCTTTGTTGCAAGATCAGAATTTTTTCTTAGTTGCCTCTTGATGTCAAGCATTGTAGCTTCTGGAAGCTTAGAATCCATTTTGTCTGAAATGGCCTTCTTCATCTCATCGATATCACCCTTGATGGTGTTAACATCTCTAGCATGTTGGAAGCCTTGAATTTGTTGTAGTTGCAGAGAAGCAAGATGTGCTTGAAGAAGCTTCTTGGTGTTGGCATTTGTAGTGGTTTGAAGAGCAGTATTTGTCTGATTGATTAGTTGAATCATGGCTATCTTGAAGTAGTGCTCATCACAGTGCTTTGGAAATGCCCATGATGGCATTCCTGATCTTTAACTTGAACCTACGTCTCCCCCTATGTCCAATGCCTCTTCTTCACTATCTCCACCTTCATCACCAAAGAAATCTGCTGAACCACCAGTCTCATAATCCACATCACCAGCTGTGGAAGGCAAAGGTGTGATGGCATCCTTAGCTCTTAGCATTGACTGAGTGGTATGCACCAAATTGAGCATCCTTTCTGCATTATCATTGCCCTATTCAGCTAGAAGTTGATAAGCTGGAACAGGGTGAGTAAATGCCTCAGCATCAAGGGAGGTGGAATATATAACAACTTGAGGTTGCTAAGATAGTCCCTCCCTGTCTACATCCTGGACATTCATTAACTCACTAGCAATGACATCCATTCTTATAGCTCCTGTACCTGCATTTCTCTCATGTTCTCTCTTTTGTTGCATCTGGATCTCACCCTGGCTCCCCACCCTCACACCCTCACCTTCACCATCTAAGGTGGGACTCCTCTCACTCTCTTTTGTCAATCCTGAAGAAATGGATTGTAAAGTTTCACTCTTTTCCTCTCCTTTTTCCTGGGAGCAACCCAGACTCTCACTCATAACACTCTCTTCCCTCAATCCTAAGAGTGACTGGACAACCACTAAGTCTTCTACACTTGAAATAAATGAAGTTTGAAACTGTGCAAAGACACTCGACGGATTAGTAATATCCATCGGGTTAGTGATTTTGCTATCCGATTGATAACTGCTGTTAAGCTTATCCGTCGGGATACAGTCACTACTCGATGGATGAGCAATATCCGTCGAGAGAGTAGAAATGAATGAACTTGGAATTGAAACTATTGTGGACTCTATGCTGATTGATGATATTTTGGGCACAGATGATTCAACAGTTCCTGAAAGAATTGGCAAGTGAGCCAACAAATCATCTAAAAGATGATGCTCACTTGCATTAGATTTTGGCTTCCCTAACATAGTCAAAGAAGGGGAATCGGGAATTGATGTGTTGATCATATCCACATCCAGAGAATTTGTAGGAGAATTTGGTGTTTGAGGTGCTTCTATCACTAGAGATTTTGGCTGTGACTCCACATTTATTGGAGCCACATCAAGCTGAATTTGTGAAGGTGCAGTGACTGTGTCTTTAGCACCAGTTTGCACAGTATGTGTACCCTGTGCATCCCCAAGGGTTTTGGATTTCTTCTTTCTGGCATAAGTTTGGGGTGAGCTAGTGTCCCCCTCTTGGCCTGTGCTCTTGGTTGAGAGCTTTGTTCAATAGTTACATCCTTTTGGGAGGATGCAACTAGAAATGAGCTTTTATCCTTTTTAAGCACTGCAGTTTATTGGGAAACTGCAGTGTGGCTTAGCTGGGAACCACTCAACTCTCCATCCTTATCCTTAGGGTTTCTTTTATGATCACCCTTTCCCTAACCTACCTTGCCCACCTTCACACTCCCCTCTTTGGTTTTGGTGGATTTTGGAACTGGCATCTTTTGAGAGATACCAGAGGGGGCTTTCTTTGATTTGGATTTTGAAATTTATGTTGGTTTGGTAGCTTGGGTAGGAAACTGTTGGGTCATTAACACAGTTGCCATAGCTACACTAGAACTCAAAGAAACTAGTGAGGTTGGAATAGTAGTAGGGACAGATGAACGTACCTCACTTACCTGAGGTGCTTCCATTACAGGGAAATAGAAAAGTGGCACTTCTCTATGATTTGCCCTGTTCAAATCTGCAATGATTCTTCTCCCTGGAACCCAACAATCTAATTTGTTGTTTGGGTTCTCAAGCACAATTTTCTCAGAGGGGTGGTTAGCTAACATCATGAAAAATATAGCATAATAAACACTTTTACCCCTCTTGTTTAACTCTCCTAATTTAAAGCCCAACTCAAACAGAACAAGGTCACTAAAATTAAAGTACTTATTAGTAACTAGCATGTCGACCATGTTAAGCATGGAAATATTCACAGAATCAAAATTATTGATTTTACCATAAAAGACCTTGGTCATTATATCACACATGAAACTCCATTCTTTTCTAAGACCCAATCTCCTAATGTCACTCAACTCAGAAGTAGAAAGAGCATAGTTCATGAAATTAAGCAAATTAACTATATCAGTGTCTGTGTGTGGTGAGGTCACATTATTATCAGGAATCTTGAAACATGCTTTAATAACATCACTATTAATACAGAATTCATTACCTTTAATAGTGAGTGTGATGGTTTTATCAGTTGAGTTATATGTAGCTGTGGTCCACATCTCTTCAACAACTTCACAAAAGATGGTGAGTGATTCCAGCATGGCATAGCTAAGCTTGCAGTTCTTCACACAATCCATCATTTTGTGGTAGTCACCACAATGCTGAATCCCCTTGTTCACTAAGGCTGTGAAGTTATTCTTCTCATAAATGAACCCAGTTTGAGACATAATATTGATAACAGGCGCCATTGTTAGAGAATAAAAGCTTGCAGGGAGAGAGTAAGTGCTTTGAAAGAGAAAGAAATTGGAGCAGATTATTTGAGAATGATAAAAGAAAAGCAATAGAAATGAAATAGGCTTTTATACTGTCTAAAAAATAACTGCCAAAAATAATAAAGTAAAATAAAGTAAATAATAAAAATTTCCTAAAATAGCCGTTCAAAAATAAACTGTAAAAATTCCACCAATTATCCGTCGCGTTATGCTTACAAACTGTAAGTATACTCGATGGATAATGTTCAGAAAATTAACGGCTAAGATTAAGACAATTCGACGGATGAGGATAAACTGTTATCCGTCGAGTCATAAAATATTCCAGAAAAATAATTGATTTTTATTTGCAAATAGTATTCCGACGGATGATCAAACTCGATGGATAAAGATCATCCGTCGAGATGTAAATTTTGACTTAGCCAAAATTTCATCTATGACTGAAAAATCAATTTAAATTTCTGGCTGCATTGCAACTTGCAAATTATCTCATAAGGATTTAAGAATAATTAAGCATACCTAACTCACTTACCAACCTTGAGAAGGTGGATTCATCCAGTGGCTTGGTAAAAATATCTGCAAGCTGCTTCTCAGTTGGAACAAAATGTAGTTCCACAGTACCATTCATAACATATTCTCTTATGAAGTGGTACTTGATGTCTATGTGCTTTGTCCTTGAATGTTATACTGGATTTTCAGTGATGGCAATTGCACTTGTGTTATCACAGAAAATAGGAATCCTTTCAACTTGCAAACCATAGTCTAGCAGTTGATTTTTCATCCATAAAATTTGTGCACAGCAACTGCCAGCAACAATATATTCAGCTTCAGCTGTTGAAGTAGAAACTGAATTTTGCTTTTTACTGAACCAGGACACAAGCTTGTTTCCTAGAAATTGACAGGTAACTGTTGTACTTTTTCTATCAATTCTACAACCTGAATAATCTGCATCTGAATAACCAGTTAGATCAAAACCAGAATCTCTAGGGTACCAAATGCCAAGTTTTGGTGTTCCCTTGAGATATCTGAAAATTTTCTTAATAGCTACTAAATGAGATTCTCTGGGATCAGCCTGAAATCTAGTACATAAACATGTAGCCAACATTATATCTGGCCTACTAGCTGTTAAGTATAGAAGTGAGCCAACCATGCCCCTATAACTTGAAATATCCACAGACTTTTCAGTAGTGTTTAATTCAAGCTTAGTTGCAGTAGCCATGAGAGTTTTTGCAGATGTGCAATCCATTAGATCAAACTTCTTTAAAAGATCAAAAATGTATTTAGTTTGACTAATGAATATTCCATCACTAACTTGCTTAACTTGCAAACTAAGAAAATAAGTTAGTTCTCCCATCATACTCATTTCATACTTACTTTGCATCAATTTGGCAAACTTTTTGCAAAGTTTCTCATTTGTAGAGCCAAAAATAATATCAAATACATAAATTTGAACAAGTATGCTAGAGCCATTAACATTTTTAATGAATAAAGTTTTATCTACAGTACCTCTTGTGAAGTGATTTTCTAAAAGGAACTTTGGTAAAGTGTTATACCAGGCTCTAGGTGCTTGCTTTAGTCCATAAAGGTCTTTTAAGAGATAATAGACATGTTCTGGAAAATTTGGATCTTCAAAACCAGGAGGTCGATTGACATATACTTCCTCCTCCAAATCTCCATTCGGAAAGGCACTTTTGACATCCATTTGATAGACCTTGAAATTGGCATGGGCTGCATAGGCTACGAAGATTCTGATGGCTTCAAGTCTTGCAACAGGAGCAAATGTTTCATCAAAATCTATTCCTTCTTGTTGACAATATCCCTTAGCAACCAATCTAGCTTTGTTCCTGACTACTATGCCATTTTCATCCATCTTGTTTCTGAATACCCATTTGGTGTCTATTGGATTCTTTCCTTTAGGCTTGGGCACCACCTTCCATACATTATTCCTCTCAAATTGGTTTAGCTCCTCCTGCATAGTTAAAATCCAATCAGGATCCAACAAAGCTTCTTCTACCTTCTTTGGTTCTTCCTTGGAGAGAAAGCTGTTGTATATACATTCTTCTTGAGTTGCTCTCCTGGTTTGAACTCTAGAAGAAACATCACCAATGATGAGCTCAAAGGGGTGATCCTTTATCCGTTTCCTTTGTTGAGGTAGATTAGCTCTAGATGAAGAGGCCTCATTGTTGTCTTGATGTGTGATTGAGTTTTGATTATTAGAAACTCCCCATGAGTTTGTGGATCTTTGATTTGAGAAAGGGGAACTTTCTATAGGTGATCTTTTCTGATTTCCAGCTTCTTTTGATAACCCGACGGATGGTGAATTTTGAGTTCCAACGGATGAAGCTGGTTGTCTACCGACGGATAACGCAGATTGCCTCCCGACGGATGAATCATTTTGCAACTCGACAGATGTTGAATTTTGTGCTTCATTTGTAGTGGTTTTTTATGCATTATCCTTTGATACTATTTCTTGATCACTTTCATCATCACTGTCATCACTAACCATCTCCACATTGTCAAATTTGAGGCTTTTATGGTAGTCTCCATCTTGCAGTCCTTCAATCTTTTTATCATAAAAAACAACGTGTATTGATTCCACAACAATGTTGGTCCTTAGATTGTAGACTCTATATGCTTTACCAACAGCATATCCAAAAAAAATTCCTTCATCTGCTTTAGCATCAAACTTCCCGTTCTGATCAGTTTGATTTCTCAAGATATAACACTTACAGCCCAAGACATGAAGAAAATTTAGAGTTGGCTTCTTGTTCTTGAACAATTGATAGGGAGTCATGCATTTTGCTTGATTGATCAGAGAAATATTCTGAGTATAGCATGCAGTATTTACAGCTTCAGCTCAGAAATATGTTGGCAATTTAGATTCTTCAAGCATTGTCCTGGCAGATTTAATAAGTGATCTGTTTTTCCTTTCCACTACTCCATTCTGTTGTGGAGTTCTTGCTGCTGAAAATTCATGCAAAGTTCCATTTTCTTCACAAGATGCTCTCATGACAGAATTTTTGAACTCAGTTCCATTGTCACTCCTGTTCCTTCTCACTTTGAAATCAGGATGATTATTGACTTTCCTTATGTGATTGATGATGATTTCACTAGCCTCATCTTTAGACTTTAGGAAATATGTCCAAGAGAACTTTGAGAAATCATCTACAATTACTAGGCAATATCTTTTCCTTGAAATAGACAACACATTGACTGGTCCAAACAAATCCATGTGTAGCAGTTGCAAAGGTTCTTCAATTGTTGAATCAAGTTTCTTTCTGAATGATGCTTTAATCTGCTTTCCTTTTTGGCAGGCATCACACAATCCATCCTTAAAAAACTCCACTAGAGGAATGCCTCTAACCAGTTCTTTCTTTACTAGATCATTCATGTTCTTGAAGTTTAGATGGGATAGCTTCTTGTGCCATAACCAACTTTCATCCTGACTTGCTTTGCTGAGAAGACAAGTAACAGATTCTGCATTTGATGAGTTGAAGTCAGCTAGGTACACATTTACTTTTCTCACACCAGTGAGAACCACTTTGTTGCTCCTCTTGTTAGTCACAACACAGGCTTCTGAGTTGAAGGTTACTGAATTGCCTTTATCACAGAGTTGGCTGATACTCAACAAATTGTTCTTGAGACCATCCACTAAGGCAACCTCCTCAATAATGACATTGTCTTTTGAATCAAGCCATATCCCACAGTGTAACCCTTGCTGTCATCTCAAAAAGTAATACTAGGGCCAGCTCTCTCCTTGAACTCTATGAGCAAGGTAGAATCACCAGTCATGTGTCTTGAACAACCACTATCCAAGTACCACAGATTCTTTCTGTTTCCCTGCACACATCAAAATCAAATCAAGTTGATTTTGGTACCCAAGTTTCCTTGGGTCCTGCCTTTTTAGCTTTCTTTTTCTGTTTATTAGGCTTTATCTCATTTGACTTGGGCATATAAGATTCATCCTTAGTCATTTGAGTTGGGCCTTTGAAACCATTCATCATAACAGAATTATCATGCATACTTTGATTAACAGGGAATGGCATGCTACTAGTGAACATGTTATTCCAGTAAGGCATGCTAAATGGCAGTTATGGCATACTAAATGCAACATAATAAGGATTAGATGCAAATGGCATATTAGCAAACTGTGCATTCATATTCTGTGTAGACATAACATTTATAGGCATAGGAGGCATGACATTCATGTTGGGAAAGTGAGGTGGCACAGATATGAAAGTAGGCATGGCAGATTTGCAATTAACAGATAAATGATTTACACTACCACACTTGACACAGATTTTTCTTGGAGCATATTTATCAGGTGTGTAGTTATTATGTTTGTTAATCCCTACTTTACCATTTCTATTATTTTTCCTTTTATCCTCTGTTTTAACCTCAATCTTTTCAAGTTTGTCACTCAATTGCTTGACAGTCATGTGACTAACATTAACCTTTTTCCCTTTCTTAACTTGACTCGATTCTACTGGAATAAAATTCTTGGAAACTGATCCATACTTTTCATTTAACTTAACAAGTTTGGCTTTACTGATAGGTTTGCTCACAGTCGACGGATGAGTATTTACATCACTCGACGGATAACCCTTTTTTTATCTGACGGATAACCCTCATCATCCGTCAAGTCTACATTTGTTAGCACTCTTTCCACCAAATTTGGATCTAGTTTCTCCTTGTTCTTCTTCTAGGCTTCATCACAAAAGGACTCAATCCCTTGAACTTTGGTGATTTGAGCATGAACATGTCTAGATGTTTTCCATGCCTTAATCACCTCATGTTTACGTTCAAGCTGCTTCTTCAAAATTTCTTCTTTCTTCAAGGACTCAGTTAATTCCTCCTTGGCAATCTTACACTCAATTCTTAGTTTTTCAAAATCAATGAACTGAGACTCTAGCACATTATTCCTCTCACTTAAAAACAAATTGTTTTATTTGATTTTAGCATTTTCTTTAGTAAGAGACTTAAGTGTAACACGCAAATGATATAACTCTATAGACATGTCATTTATAGCATCATTACACTCAGCTTTAGATAAATATGCAAGGTTTGTAGTAATTACCTGATTACTTGAAGAACTTGTCTCTGTTTCATCAAACTTGGCCATTAGGGATAGATTGACATAGCTGATATCTTTATCTTCATCCAGACCATCTGCAGCCCAGTTATTTTCTTGTGTAATGAAAGCCCTTTCCTTTTGTTTGAGCAACTCAAAGTATTTTTGTTTATAATCCACAAGATCAAACTTCTTTTTGTTGGAATCTGACTTTCTACACTCATTGGCAAAGTGCCCTGCCAAGCCACATTTGAAACATTTGAATTTTGATTTATCCACCATGTTTCTATTTGGCTTGGCTGCTCCAAAGTTCTTTTTGAACTTGAGCTTGGAAAATCTCCTGGAAAGAAATGTTAGATGTTCATCAATATCTTCCATGTCATCTTGGCTCAAAGAATCTTCATTTTCTGCTACCAGCCCCTTGCCCTTGTTTTCACAGACCTTTGAAGTTGATTCAACAGCTTTCATCTTCATCTCCTTCTTTTTTTCTAAATCAGCAACTAGTGCAATGGATCCTCCTTTCTTCTTTCCTCTCTCCATCCTCTCATCTTGCTCTATTTCAAGCTCATAAGTCTTTAGGATGCCATACAGTCTCTCCAAAGTAAACTCCTTATAATCTTGTGAGTTTCTTAATGAGACTGTCATTGGTTTTCATTCCTTTGGAAGAGATCTAAAGAATTTCAGATTGGAGTCTTTTGTCTGATAGACCCTTCCATGCAACTTTAGAGCATTTAGTAGTTTTTGAAACCTACTAAAAATGTCAGTGAGAGACTCACTTTCTTCACTATGAAAATGCTCATATTGCTAAATCAGTAGCTGCATCTTGTTTTCTTTAACTTGCTCAGTGCCATCATAGATAATCTGTATAGTGTCCCAAACATCCTTGGCAGTTTTGTAATTGATGATGTTGTCAAAAATATCACCATCAACTCCATTGAACAGGATATTCATGGCCTTCTTATCTTTCTTGACTTGTTCAATATCAGGACTTCAAACTATTCATGCCTTGGCTTGGGGATAGATGGCTCATTTCCAGTTGCAGCTCTCATAGGTACATGAGGACCTCTTTCTATGCAATCTACATAGGCCTCATCTTGAGAAAGTAATTGAAGATGCATCTTTACCTTCAAGTGATGGTAATTATCTTTATCCAGAATAGGAATCTTGACTCCAACATCCTTCTTGTTCATCTTGCTGTGTTGTTGTGATCTTTAAACTCTTTGTTCTTCAAGAGCTTGCTCTGATACCAATTGTTAGTCCCTTAATAATTCAACAAGAATTACAGAAGGGGGGTTAAATGGAATTCTTGAAACTTTTTCTTATATAAAAATTGTTCTAACTTAAATATACATATATATATATATCAGTGTGAATTGATTTGCAGAGTGCGGAATAATAACTTCAAATGAATCAAAACACAAGTAATTAAAAACACAAGTCTTTAAAAACTTTCTGGTGGATTTGAATGTATCCACCAGAGATATATAATATATATTGAGAGAACTCTGTGTAGCAAAAAGCTCAAAGCTGCTTACAAATGTTGAACAACTAAGAATGCAGAGAAATGCTAAGAATACAGCTTACAAATGTTTCTCTCCTTGTATCTCAGTTAGTTGTTCTATTTGCTGCTTCTTGGTATATATATCACCAAGATTACAAAGCAATAAGACAAGATAGTAAAACAAAAACTATCAAGTCTAATACTATGCTACTTCATTACTCTATTCCAGCATCTTTGACTATCTTCATAATAGCATGGAAATGGCAATGCTTCTCTGTTCTCTAAAACCCAGTTGAATAGACTTCCACATTCCATTTGCATACACTCGATGCATGTGACTGTGTTGTCACTGTCAACAGATGTTTGAATTCTTTATCCGTCGGGTTCATGATCATCCGTCGGCAGGGGCGGACACACCATAAGACCATGGGTGGCCATGGTCCCCCCCCACTTTCCCCTGATACCATAACACCATTACACCTTATTCATCAGATAGTGTTAGATATATTTGAGATGTCATGTCTAATGTGTTTCATGTTTAGTTTTCAGATCTTAAAAAATAGGAAATATCAGTACTTACTGGAAGTCAGAACTTAAGGATATCAGTACTTAAATTATCAGAAGATAATTATCAAAAGATGGATATCAGAACTTAAGTGCGGGAGGACGAACAATTAAGGAAAGGCTGATTGAAAGGAAAGAAGATCAAGACTAAATAAAGAAGAGATATGCATAGAGAAGATTTCCATGGAAAATAGAAGACTTGGAAAAGAAGATATCTAATTGATATATTTTAGGATACAGAATCATATTCAATATCAATTAGAGATTATCTTGTAACTGTGTAGTATATAAACACATACATAGGGTTTACACTATATGTGTTATCATAATCGAAGTTATTATTTATTGTAACCCTAGCAGCTCTCGTGATAAGTTGTTCATCACTGAGAGAGGACAGTTCCATATTCTAACAGAATTTATTGTGTTGAATAGAATCTGTTTTCTGTTACTTGTGTTCTTATATTCGATTTGATTGGGATAAACACTGTATTCAACCCCCTTCTACAGTGTGTGTGACCTAACATAGTTTGCAGAACACTGATCTGGCCCCTCCCATATGTCTGAATATATCCCATACATAGGCACAAAACAACAACATTAAGACAGAGAAAGCTCACTTACAAGTTTACACGAAAACAGAAGTGTCAATTCCACGCCTCTAAAAATACTATCTTTATTTGCTTCAACTCATTTGATATAATATTAGTACGGTGCTATACTGATATAATACTAATATAACTGTTTTCCTATTATATACTCCCTCAATCCCTTCCAATTGTTTACATTTCTGAGGAAGTGTCTGACACGCATTTTAAGGTGCATAAAAAGAATAGTTATGTAAGTTATTTTTATATTTTTTTTTCTGAATAAAAGTTGAATGTTTTAATTTTTATTCAGAAAAACAAAATTGTAATTTTTTTACAGAACTATACTTTATATGCACCTTAAAATGCGTGTCGGACACTCTCTAAAAAATGTAAACAATTGAAAGGGACGGAGGGAGTAATATTATTGTTTATGTCATAATTTTTTTGGCCCCCCTCGAGTTTCATTCCTGCGTCTGCCCCTATCCGTCAGGATGTCTAGTTGATCATCCGTCGAATGTTATTGTTGTTCATCCGTCGGGTAGCAATCTGGCACTTGACTTCATTTCATTTATGCAGGATTACAAGACATCATCTATGTACAATTAATCAACCTATTCTGCATATCTAGTTAAAGTCAACATGACTTGAGTACTATTTACAGAATCTAAACAATGTGTATACAAAAATGTGCTACAATCTTATTTTTACATAAGCTACTCACTCGATGGATAATAAATCATCATGCATCGGGACTATATTGAGTTATCCGTCGGGACCATAATCCTTATCCGTCGAGTGCTACATTTTCACTAAGTAAAATCTACCAAGGTGTTTTGTTAATGAAATCATCAAGTTCACAACATATACACAACACTTTGAGGAAATTCCATAATTTTCTTCCGTAGGTCTTGAAATCAGCTTCATTGGAATAAGAAAACCATTATCTTCAATTTCCGTATTCAGGAATTGTTCATTTGAATAGCACATGGTCTTCGTTTTCTTCAAAAGATAAAAATCATATTTAACACTCGAAGGACCATTATCTCCAATCTTTTGAGAACCTTTAGCTTCGATAAGTTCAAATTGTTAAAAAATCAAAAATCTCAAGAGTTGATAATTTTTTTAAAATCAAAAAATCCAAAAATATGAGAACTTGACTGTTTGAGCTGACACACCGGATCTGATTGGATATTGATCGACAAGCTCTGATACCAATTGTTAGGTCCCGAAGTATCGTAGAAGGGGGGCTTGAATACGATACTCTCTATATTAAATTATTCTTTTCGAATGAATAACAACTTGCTAATTATATTGATGACTAGATAACAGCTTGCTGATTGTCTTGCTAATAACTTGTTATTTGTCCTGCTAACAGCTTGCTGTTTGTGACTGATGATATAAGAACAACTTCCTGTTTGACACTGTGTAACTCGTTCTTTTGAATCTTTTGTGAATAAATAATTTAGTGTGCAGTTAGTGTTTCCGTGTTCGTGAGAGTGAATAGTGTTTAGAATAATAAAGTAATGAACACAAGATATTCCTGGAAGTATATATTCATATATAAATCCTCGGGGGTGTTGCTACACTACAGTAAATAAATTAACTGGCTACAATCCAAGAACAACAATGTTCTTGCTTCTACAAAGATTTACAAATCAAATCCTCTACAAGATCTATAATTATTTTTCCAAGGATTTAATTACCGAATAACGATTATAATGCGCCTAAATAATATACAAGATTTGAACCGGACATTATAACGTTTCTCCGGTGAGAAGTTTAACGGTTATACAGTGTGCTTGAGCTTCTCTGTATCTCTTTGTTTCTTGTTTTATCAGCTCTCGTTGGTAAGAAGATAAACAGAAAAATATTGATAAGTGATTATATTCTTCTACTTCTGTAGTGTAGAATTTATATCAATTACATAAATTAATTGATAGTTTCAACAAATTTGTGGCTGAGATGTTACTTGCGTTAATGGATGATTTAGCACTTGGAATATTCAAGATAGCATGTGAGTTGCGTTTACAGGGAACAGAACTTGACTTGTTGTGGCAAACAATCTTACTTGCGCATACTAGAAAGTCTAGGACAAGTTTACTTTAGAATTTATCTCAGTAGCGACTTGGGAGCCCCTTGGAACATAGCTTGCGACTAGTAACATCAAGAAGGAAGTGATTGCCTTGGGGAAATGCTAAGTTGCGACTCCTAGCTCCCCTTGGGAGTGTTAGTTACGACCATAGCTCCCTTGAGAGTCTTAATTGCGACCAAAAAGAGCTTAGAAGGTGTTTTACCTTAGTTTTTAAAGGCTACTTTATATAAAAACTTGATGTTTGTCTTAGTTGCGCCTAGTAGCATGTTCACTATACCATAGATGGCCTATTATTACTTCTGAGCAGGGGTGTTACCTTAGAGTATGTCACTACAGAAATTTGTACTCTATCACAACACCGACACTAGGGGGTTACTAAAGCTGTAAAGACTATGCCGCCATAGCCCACTAAGGTGTTATGCCGTACAACATAGGACACTATGTTGCTATAAACTATAAATAAATAAAAATATTAAAATTTAAACCAAAAATTAAATTTTTCTTTAGAAATATTTACTTGGATTAAATAAATGAGTTAAAAAACTCGGATAAAATAATTCATTTATTTGTCTCATAAAGTATAAATATGTCAAATAATTAATTTATTTACACTTTATAACTATAAAAAAATTATTTAAAATTTTAAATTTAAGTAATTTTGATTAAAATGACTATATAATATTTATTTTTGCAAGTTAGAGAATGTAATCCCCTTATTTTTTTCTAAAAAATAAATAAGTAGTTTTTTTGTAGTAATTATAATTTACATAATTAGAACGATTTTGATATATGGAAAAAAAAAGAAAATAGTTGAAATTATTAGATGGGTTGTGCTAGTAATGCTAAAGGTTGGGCTGGGCTAGGGAATTAACGTTAACAGTTCGGGCGGCCAATTTTTTCAGACAAAAGGCGGGGAATGAAATTTTCTTTGACAAAAGCAGAAGGGGGAAAGTATACACAAACGGGGGAAACTAGGGCTTAAGGCGGCACACATAAAGGGAAGCTAGTTGGAGGCCACGGGTTCGGAGCAGCATTCGAATCATCATTCGGGTTCAATTAGGGTTCAATTAGGGGTGTTGAAGCACATCATTCAGGTTCAATTAAGGTGTTGAAGCTTGTTCAATTTGTATTTGCTTTTGAGGTATGAACTCTGTCCCTCTTCTAATTTTATGTATAGCATGTTTATTTGGATATATATTTTGTGTTTGCATGTAATGAGATGGTTTATTTGGTCTATCTCTCTGATTTAGACTCTCTCTCTCTCACACACACACACACACACTCCGACACACTCAATTTCTCTATTTATTTGATGTATGTTTTGTGTTTGTTGAAACCTCTCTGTTTATTTCTGTGTATTTTGTATTTCATTTTCTCAACTTGGATTTATGATTGTTGCGTGCTTATTAGATATCGATATTTTGAGATTTGTATTAACGTTGAATTTAGCTGATGGAAACTCGAGTGTTCTTAATGTCACTCTGTTTCTCTCACTCTCTCTGACCTCTCTTTCTCTCTCACTCTCTCTGACCTCCTTCTCTCTCTCTCTCTCTCTCTCTCTCTCTCTCTCTCTCTCTCTTTCTCCCTCTCTCTTAACTTTCACTTTGTCTTTTATCATCGAATTATGTATGATTATGAGAGCATAATTTTTGATTTATGAAAATGAGTCTTAGTATATAAAAATACAAATTATACTATGGATAAGGCTGTTAGTTATCAGTAATTGTTAGTTATCACAGAAATACTTTGTCCCTTATCGTTGAATTATGTATAAGGCTATTAGTTATCAGTAATTATTTATCCGTAGTAAAAATAAATGAAATAGAATAAAATAAATGATGTTAGTAGTTGTACTTCTTTATTTGTAATTCTGCATTCAAAGTAAAAATAAATGAATATAAATGATGTTATTTGTAATTATTTATTATATTATACCTAAGAGTAAGAATGGGAGGATATTAGTATAGATTAAATAGGTAGTTGAATGAAAATGAGATGATTTTTCTAATGTAAACATTTTATTGTTGTACCTTTTTATAACCATATAATTAAGCGTTAGCAATATCAATAATTAAGAAATGATTAAGTCTGTTCTAATAATTAGTATTAACTTAGTTGTGCTTGATAAAATGTAGTGATGGGCGATGATGGAATTGCGTGGATAAAACTACCAAAGTCTAGTGACGGCTTTATTACTAGGATTAAATGTTTTATTCGAAATGCAGTTTCTCGATTCTCCGTAGGTGATGAAATAACGTGTCCTTGCAAGAAATGTAAAAATGACAAGTGGTATGGTCAAGATATAGTATAAAACCATGTCATCTACAATGGGCCATCTCCATTGTATGTTCAATGCCCAGCAAGTACATAACTGATTTCCAAGCATCAATATCAAAGGAAAATTTCCAAACAAAATGTAACACCCCCAAATTCGGGGTCGGGGATCCGGGTTGTCACGAGTTCCATTTCCCTTAATAACACCCAATCTTAATAAATAATCAACTACTCTGTACTGTGACCCCACAATAAACACACACACCACAAGTTATAGTCTCAGAGATGAATATCCAAAAATAATCACAAGTCGTTTTATTCCACAATTATCTGCCAATACACCTTAAAAGGTTTTCTGAATAAATTTACATTTTCTTTGCCATTATTACAATTCATAATATACATAAATCTGGTACATCAAAAGTTGAAAGCCTAGCCTATGGGTAGTTCCTGCCTCAGCTACAGCGACTTCAATGCCTATAGGAAGCTGCGAAACGTTTCCTATCCGCTCGCGAATTGGGAGCTTGGTCCTGTTCATCTTGTCTATCTGATGTTGTGTGATGAAAGAAGAAAGCAAGGGTGAGCAGCAAGCCCACCAAAATAATATGTATAATGATTAACAATATATGAGCCTTCTCATAGTACTCATGAAAGTCTTGGTCAAAAGAAATGAACCAAGTTGATATCTTAATGCGATGAAGTCGTAAAATATTCAGTATATATATATATATACTTTTCAAAATATTGGAAGTCCTCTTCCATGCATAATACACACAGAGTTCCAGTGTATAACTGTATAAAAATATCGTTGCAAGGTGATCTCATATATCTAACCTTGTCTCAACGTTTTTCTGAAAATCTTTGTCATGCATAAGATAATTATTTACTAGATATAAGTTTAAAAGATGAAGTTACAAGATACTCCAATATACTTATATCTTTTCCAAATACTACTTGAACTACCACCGTTCAAGATATAATAGTTTCAAACGTTCATCACATAAATGAGACTACAAGATAAGACTTGAATAAATTCAATCCTTGAAATATCATTGTAAATAATGAAGTTACGAGATGCTTCATTAAGTCCCGATATATAAATATATTCATATATATATATATATATATATATATATATATATATATATATCTCCCATACATTTCCTGAAAACCTCTGTCATATAAAGTATGAACAGAGTTGCAATATTCAATAAATTTGGAAAGGAAAGAATTTTGGCATAAACCCGATATCTTGCTGATCAGGCAAAGATACCAATAAGTAACCTTTTCTACTAGTAGATGGATGAATCCCCCACCGGTCATCACCCTGGCCTCATTAGGACCTTGTGCTGGACCGCCACCCGGCCTCATACGCGTTGATGGACTGCCACCCAGCCACTTACACTTTGATAGACCGTACCCCGACCTATCGCTTATGCCGACTCAAGTAGATGGGCTTACTTCCCGAACGTTGGGTAAGTAATCAATTCACTTGTTTTCTTAAAACAGCAACCACGTTGCGAATGTAAAATACACCACAGAGCTGGATCCCCCAGGTTTTGAGCGAGTATTTAAATCCCCTTTGAAAGGAAGATCTTAAATATAAAAATGAGTTTTGGGGTCCACTCTAACTTTAAAAATCATTTTGAAGACTCGATAACATTTTTAAGAATGTTTGGAGTACTGCTGATTTATTAAATAAATCAGTCCCGATATATTAGAAATATCTGAATATTATTATTTAAATAATAGTCTCATAAAGATAATCCTTATAAAAATAATCGAAGTAGAAGTTTTAAAACTCATACTTGAATCAATATTAAATAACCAAAGATATACTTATACAAAAGTACTATCTTTATTTGAATAATCGAAAATAAGTTTGATTATCGAAACATTATTCTTTAATAAAATAAAGAATATTATTAAATAATAAGCGGAGTCATAATACCTTGAATAAATATTATAAATAATATTCATTAAATAAAATAAACGGAGTCATACATCCTCAAATGAATATTCAAATAATATTCATTAAATAATATAACTGAGTCATAAGCCCTCGAATGAATATTCAAATCATATTCAAATAATAAAATAAACTGAGTCATAAACCCTCGAATGAATATTCGAAATAATATTAAATTAATAAAATAAAAGGAGTCATAAGTCCTCGGATGAATATTCAAGTAATATTCATTAAATAATACAAAGTTATCGAATAAACCTTATTCGATTAATAGTTTTGAAAACCATTCATATATATATATATATATATTATACTCGGGAGCCTCGCCTCCCGGTTTTAGAAAAAGTTCACCTTTTGATCCCCTATACTAAGGGTAAACTTAAATACCGCTTATCTCTAGCATAGGTATTATACAACTATAAGCATTGAACCAACAGATATATAAATCAAGAATATGAAACAGGCATGCATATATATACCATATCACATGCTACAATATATCGCAAGAATTTGCTAATAACAAATATGCATTTATCGCAAGATCATGCATATACACATATACATCACAACAACAGTTATTCGGGTAGAAAACTTGCCTGAGTGCTCCCGGATAGACTTACGCTTAGAGTGGGTCCGATAACCTATGAACAACAACATAAGTCGGAATTAAACCCCGGTCGCTTAAGAAACTAGACTTTAACCATTTAGAGTCCTAATGTTCGCTTTCGCGCTTAACGGTTTACTTAAGTCGCTCGAGTACTCTCGGCTCCACCATTTTTAATAAATTAACCATTAAGGGTTTTATGGCGATTCTTTCGTGAGTACCTTACCAACTGCCTAATCCACTTTACATAATTGTTTCATACTCCAATTACTCCTTTAAGGTCTTTAACCAAGGTTTCAAAGTAAGGCGAGGGGAAATGTTTCGTTCGCGAAACGTCGTTACTTAAAACGGTCGTTTTTCCTAAACCGTACATCGGAATCAAACGAACCACCTATCAAAACGAAGCTCGTAACATGAACTATCTAATAATGGCAATGGTCAAAACCTAGAAGGGAGTTCTCGGGTCCTAATGTTATGAACAAAAGCAGTCTAAAGTAAATCGGACATTACGACGGCTATGTTTACGTGATTTCCCAAAATTTTACCAACCAATTCAACCACCAATCAATCCCAATTCACAACCCAATCAAAACTCCATCCATACTTTATCATAACAGCCCCAACAACTCAACATTAACAATTTATACTATTCTTTATCATGAATTTAAACTACACTTAAGTTTATTAATCAACAACCAAGATTTACAACTCCAAAAACAACTCAAAACCAACTAATCTCTACATACACAACCATCAAGCCTCTCATGAACTATATTACTCATATTATGCTCTTAACATTCAATAACAAAGCTTGGTTAAGAGATTATACCTTCCTTGAAGCTTTTAATCAATGAAAGATCCTTGGAATGTCCATGGAAGCCTTAATATATGCTTAAGCTACCTTGACCTTGCAAATAAAATCAAAAATCACAAATTTGTTCTTGAAAGTTACTATTCACCCTAAACTAAAATGATTTGTTTGAGATAGAAAACCTTTGATTCAAGCACTCAAACTACTTGCTCTTCTTAGTTATGAAATATAGGATCCAAAGAAACAAACCTTATAATTTTCCATGGAGTATAGCTTGTGTTTTGAATTTCTAATTCACCATTTTGGTGAAAAATTCGAAATGAAGAAGATGAAAAGGGGGGGAGAGAGAATCTTGCTTTGTTTTATTGATCTTTGTGCATAAAAAGCTTGGTTGATATCCTTTTGTTTTGTTAATTACCTTTTAACCATGGTAAAATTTGTGTGGCTTGAAATCAACCAACAATACCGTCCCTTTGATCATGCTTATGTCATCCTCCTATGTCATCTTCCCACACTTGTCATCTTCTTGTTGGTGTGGTGACATCATCATCACTAACCTCTTTGATTAGCTCTTAATTACTTGGCTACTAACCGCTGATCTGTTATACGGTTCACTTAACTTTCGTTCTCGTTTATCGTTTGAGGGATCATACCCGGGATCTTATTACTTGTGTTCCCTTAACCTTTCTCAATACATTATATTCCTTTTATGATCCTCTCTTATAATCCTTGAATTTAAATCCTTTTAATCATGTTACCTTATACTCAATTCTTTCCGTATCTAGTGGATTTCCGGGAAAAATCAAAGTGTTCGGAATTGGATTCTGACGATCTTTACATACACTTATATACCATATAGAGTACTAATAAAATCTCAGAATATCCATAACAGAACCCCTACATAGTGTGGCATGAAAAGTTTTCTCATTCAGCAAAAACACTATTCATAAGGGTTTCAAAAATTTCCAAAAATTGGGGTTATTACAGTCTCCCCTCCTTAAAAGGATTCCGTCCCGGAATCAGATAGAAAATGAACAGGGATACTCTCTTAGCATTGCACTTTCTAACTCTCAAGTAAATTTTCCCACATTGTGGTCCTACCACCAAACTCTGCCTAGTTTGATAACCCTTCTCCTAAGCACTTGTTCCTTTTTCACTCTATACCCTTCCTGGTTGCTCCATATAGGTTACGTCGGGTTGCATGTCTATGTGCTCATATGCCCCTATTTATCTGGCATTCGAATTACTCTTCCTTAACATTGATACGTGGAACACGTTATGAACTTGTTGCAGGTTCGGGGGTAAGGCTAGCTCGTAAGCCAACTTCCCAATCCGTCTTAGTATCTCAAAAGGTCCAATGTATCTTGGGCTTAGTTTTCCTTTCTTTCCAAATCTCATTAACCCCTTCCAAGGGAATACCTATAACAACACTAGGTCCCCTACCTCCCATTCCTTGTCCTTTCATGTCAAATCAACATACTTCTTATGTCCATCTTGGGCTACTACCAGCCGTCCTCTGATTAGATCTATTATATCCTTGGTCCTTTGGACCATTACTGGCCTGAGCATCTTGCGCTCTGCAACTTCATCCTAACATAAGGGAGATCGACATTGTCTTCCCTCAAGGATCTCATAAGGCGACATCTCGATAATGACATATGATCTACTGTCGTAAGAAAACTCAATCCGTGTTAAGTGATCATTCCAATTTCTTTCAAGTCTATTGCACAGACTCTCATTATAGCTTTTAGCATTAGAGCTTTTGCTTCTCAATACCCATTCTTTCCAGTTCGTAATCGCTACTACCTTCCGTTCCTAATATTATACTGGTTATACTTTTGCTCGTTAGCGTTCTATAACCTTTTAATAATCGCGTCAACCTTAGTATCACGAACGCGTTAGAATCGGAATACCACCATACTTGGTACCGCTTCCTCTCTAGCTGCCTCCATCTTCGAAAGCTTGGTCCTTCATATAGAAGTAAAAGAATTTATTGAGAGATCACTATGATCATGAACACTTGTTACATTGCATAGTTGGTACAGAAGGTGGCCAGCCTTTAGTACTTGACAAGCAATTAAACAATAGATGGTATCCTACTCGGCTTCTATCACACAGATAGATAGTCATTCGGCAATACCTCCCCTTCTGGAAGGGTTGTTCTTCTCAGTTTATATGAAATGAAAAGAAGAGAAAAGAACGAATTGAAGAGAATTGTAAACATGAATAAAATATACTGCCACAAAATATCTGGCTTGGAACCTACCTCTGAACTATAGAGGTTTGCCATAGGAGAACAAAACATATGTGTATTTATATCAACATCAAGTATTATAGCATCGTATCTCACATACCTAAATATTTTTGCTATTCCGTCCATCATTCTATGGACCCAGGCTCTTCCTTGAGCTTATACACAATCACCTTTGAAAGTCCCTCGATATCGAAAATCGAATCTGGGATCTCATTCTAGACATCATCGTTACTAGAATTCTATGCTTGCACCGTAACCTTCCTCATATATTAATACGACTCTCTATTGATAAGAAGGAATAAATATTCGATAGGTAAATAATCGGCCTAGTTTTTCTATCAACGATAACTTATACGTCAACATGACCCGATTAGTGGTACTTAATCTCAACATCCATTCCAATACAACTCTCATGGTTGTAGTCAGCTCATTACTCGCAGAATCATTGCTGCATTACTATGGTCCACTACTGACCTACTGTCGTCATTCACGTTCCATGAAATCTTAATATCTAACCATACGGAGTCCATACATGTCGTATCAAATCCTTCTAAGGAGGTAACATAATCACCATTCCTGATTCATGAAGAATACTCCAGATCCTGACATACATACATGACATGAAGCAGATAAAATTGCAGAAGAGTTTCAATCAAAGCAACGATAGAAGGTTAATACCATTCTTAATCATATTCCTTAAATAGAAGACTTAACTCAAAGGTTCGTCTAGTCCTTTTTGAAACATGGTCCTGGCTTATCTCAAGATAGTATCTTCTGAGATAGATAGCCTGCTCATGGCCATTACACGAATTAAACCTTTACCAACTACTATTATGGTTGGGTATTGCACAGTCATCAGAAGGAATGTCAATCTTTCAAACCATAATACAACCTTTACGGCTTCAACCATTATTACTGTATTCCTCTGGCACGAGCGCTTGTAATTGTCCTCTTACATTTAAAGTGTCGGCCACCTCTTTGGCCTTTCCTGATAGTAATATTTCCTTACAATCAATGTCAGCTTAACCACTTTCACTAATTTTCTACCCCATTTCAATCACAACTTATGTGAAGATGTTTTCCTTAAAATCTGATGAGTAAAAAAAAATATCACCATTTTTCCATAAGTTATTGCCTCAGTCTTTAGAGGTTAATTACTGTCGCGACTGACTCTCGATCGTACTTAGAACATCTTTTGTCTTAGGTCCTAATTGCCCTGAACAATTTCGACCTTTACTGGTTCGATCCATACTTTCTCGTGGTTTAACACGTGCCCCACTTGGCATCATTATAATTACGTCATATTTCCTTTATCCACATTTCTATTCTTGAGAATTTTGAATATTACCTTTCTCCTTGTAAAACCTCTAAGGTTATCCTTCAATCGTTCCTCCTGTATTCCCTAGATACAGGGCATATCAAAATACCATTTACTAATACTAGAACCATTGTCTATATACTTCTAAAAATTTCTCCACTGATCCTTAAAGGTTGTTATTACCTTAATCCTTTCCAATTCATATTGTCAAAACTCATACTATCCCTATTAAGGGTGAAATGCCAACCTTTATGCATTCCCCTAGGATTCATTTTAAGTTACCGATGTTCTATCCTTAATTCCACCTTTAAAAGGTACCTGCATCCTTTCATGGATAAATCAAGTCATATATCCCTGATAAGGGTGTCTTATTCAATCATTCCCACCTCGATAGTACATGTCTAATTTCACAATAACATCTGTATTCAAAATGGGGTCAATCAATATGGCCTCCAAAAGATAACAACGGTTATCCGCTTGTCTTGCCTAATTTGGTAACGATAACAAGGATGTTCTGGAAGATATTGGTCGTGTTCAACGTGAACTTCTTCTTAATAATTCCTTATTTACTTTTGTTGTTTATCTCAACAGTCATCTGAATGTTGGGATATCTCTCATACCTGGCGTCTCCCTTTCTGGGTATCAAGCCACCGATCTTACACTTCACATTCTTGAAGGTCACTTCCTTCATCCAATTTTCCTAATTTCTTACTTCCTTGTCTCCTTAGTCTATCCGCGTCTCATTATTTATCCTTCGAATTATCTCAAGGTTTCCTCGAATCCTCCCAACTTACAGGGTATAAAATATATGTATCTCTTATGCCTTCAACCATCTATCTCATGGTGAATCACCCTCATCCTGACGATTACATACTTTTCTATGTCTATTGCTACGAGTCTTTAGGGTTTCCTCATACCCAACTCCCTTATCATACCTCAAACGCTATTGCCCTTGTATTCCTTTCCACTTCAGTTTCTTTTTATTTTCCTTTCTCTTATCATTATTTCATGAACCAACACAACTTAAGCATTGATTTCAAACATCCCGTCATTCTGGATTTGTGTCCTCAGAACGAATCTTGATAACTTTTACAACTTAGATTCATAATTCATCATACTCGTCTGCCTTTGTTCTGGCTCTAAAGCTTTTACACTATCTTCATAACTTTGGGAAGTACTTTCCTGAAAACAATTGACTGAACTTTAATCAGTTTATTATAATCTCTTGCACCGTGCCTTCCTTGGCCTTTCACCGGCGGGTGGCCTCTCTCTTAGGAGGGTAAGTGACAAAAATAGTCTTTTGAGATTCGTCAATCATTTAGAATCTCAAATGATTCCTATATTTCCTTTAGCCAGGCTCTTGCCTCGACTGGGTCAGCTTGTTCCTTAGAACTCAGAGAGCTTAGCGACTTAAAGGTCCTGAAAGAATTTATCACCGCATTGTTTCCTCAGGGTGGTGGTTGGGGATAATAGTCTAAGTCCTTTTTAGACAGGTCCATGAATTGCCATATAGGAGTACCGTCTCGGGTCTCCTTTCCTTACTCGACTTTCTGTTTCCTTAGTATGAAATGTTTCATCCTTCTCCCATACTTGGGGTTATCTTATTAGTTAAAATCCTTATTTTCCACTTCATTATGTTATGGGTTCCTTCTATCTTGATGGCGACCTCCCTGACTATCAGGTTCAGGGTTTGCTCTAAATCTTATTCCTCAAACTAGCTTTCATCTAAGATCTCATCTTTAAGCTCTTGAACATTTGGAACCCAAATTCTGTTGGAATACCTCATTATTCCCTTCTCATCTTTCTCGGTATTAATCTTTGATCTAATTGTTGGCTTTTTGCCTTCCTTCATCACTTTTTCTGGCACAATATGTTCTTTTCCGATAATTCAGACTGTATTGCAATCTCAAACAGCTTTTCGGTACCGGCTCCGGTTACCTTCACTTCTATTTCCAAAATCTCTTATAAACTCTCCCAAAGACATTATCATCTTGAGTCTCTCCTTTTTACTAAGGGCATCAGCCACCACAATGGCTTTCCCCGAATGATAAAGAATCTCCCAATCATTATTCTTGATTAGCTCTAACTGCCTCCTCTAGCATATGTTGAGCTCTTTCTACGTGAAAATGTACTAGAGCACTTATGGCTTAGGTAATTCTCGCACTTCTCTCCATACAAGTAGTGCCTCCAATCTTTAGGGCAAAACTATTGCCATGAGCCTAAGCTCATGGGTGGGGATATCGAATTTTTATATTCCCTAAATTTTCTTGACGCGTACGCGATTACCTGGCTGTGCTGTATAAGGAGCATCCTAATTCCTTATGCGAAGCGTCAATACAAATCACAAAATCTCCTTTTTCCATCCGGCAATGCCAAAATAGGGGCCATCACCAATCTTTGCTTCAGTTCTTGAAAGCTGTTCTCGTATTTCTCTGTCCATTCAAACTTCTCAGTCTTACGAGTAAGCCGCGTTAAAGGGGCTACTATTTTTACAAACTTGAACGAACCTCCGGTAGTGACCAGCCAATCCTACCTCTGGTAAATCCCCTAACCATGGTCACCAATTCCTCAGTGGTCCTTTATTCATTCTTGTCAGGATCCTTCACGGGATCCTCCTCAGCAACAATCCCTTCTAGGACAACATCCTCAACCGCTACATCCTCAATATCAACATCATCCGGTCATGCGTTAGGACACTCTATCGGATCCACAATCCCATCTCCAATTAGTAATAAAACATCATCGTGCTGTTACTCCTCAACCTCAGGGTTCGGAGTCCCGCTACCATATACGATAACGAACTACGCTTCTATCGCTACATTTATAAGGGTTCCTATAAGGGTTTTAACTGTCAGTACTACGTTAGGTAGTCCGACTATGAAATTGGCAAGAGTTCTTATTATCTTAGTGAACTTATTATCTTAACGTCACATCATCTTTGAGGTTTATAATGCTTAGCTCTGATACCACTTCTGTAATACCCCCAAATCCGGGGTCGGGGATCCGGGTTGTCATGAGTTCCATTTCCCTTAATAACACCCAATCTTAATAAATAATCAACTACTCTGTACTGTGACTACAAATTATAGTCTCAGAGATGAATATCCAAAAATAATCACAAGTCGTTTTATTCCACAATTATCTGCCAATACACCTTAAAAGGTTTTCTGAATAAATTTACATTTTCTTTGCCATTATTACAATTCATAATATACATAAATCTGGTACATCAAAAGTTGAAAGCCTAGCCTATGGGTAGTTCCTACCTCAGCTACAGCAACTTCAATGCCTATAGGAAGCTGCGGAATATCCGCTCACGAATTGGGAACTTGGTCCTGTTCATCTTGTCTATTTGATGTTGTGTGATGAAAGAAGAAAGCAAGGGTGAGCAGAAAGCCCACCAAAATAATATGTATAATGATTAACAATATATGAGCCTTCTCATAGTACTCATGAAAGTCTTGGTCAAAAGAAATGAACCAAGTTGATATCTTAATACGATGAAGTCGCAAAATATTCAGTATATATATATACATATATACTTTTCAAAATATTGGAAGTACTCTTCCATGCATAATCCACACAGAGTTCCAGTGTATAACTGTATAAAAATATCGTTGCAAGGTGATCTCATATATCTAACCTTGTCTCAACGTTTTTCTGAAAATCTTTGTCATGCATAAGATAATCATTTACTAGATATAAGTTTAAAAGATGAAGTTACAAGATACTCCAATATACTTATATCTTTTCCAAATACTACTTGAACTACCACCGTTCAAGATATAATAGTTTCAAACGTTCATCACATAAATGAGACTACAAGATAAGACTTGAATAAATTCAATCCTTGAAATATCATTGTAAATAATGAAGTTACGAGATGCTTCATTAAGTCCCGATATATAAATATATTCATATATATATATATATATATATATATCTCCCATACATTTCCTGAAAACCTCTGTCATATAAAGTATGAACAGAGTTGCAATATTCAATAAATTTGGAAAGGAAAGAATTTTGGCATAAACCCGATATCTTGCTGATCAGGCAAAGATACCAATAAGTAACCTTTTCTACTAGTAGATGGATGAATCCCCCACCGGTCATCACCCTGGCCTCATTAGGACCTTGTGCTGGACCGCCACCCGGCCTCATACGCGTTGATGGACTGCCACCCAGCCACTTACACTTTGATAGACCGTACCCCGGCCTGTCGCTTATGCCGACTCAAGTAGATGGGCTTACTTCCCGAACGTTGGGTAAGTAATCAATTCACTTGTTTTCTTAAAATAGCAACCACGTTGCGAATGTAAAATACACCACAGAGCTGGATCCCCCAGGTTTTGAGCGAGTATTTAAATCCCCTTTGAAAGGAAGATCTTAAATATAAAAATGAGTTTTGGGGTCCACTCTAACTTTAAAAATCATTTTGAAGACTCGATAACATTTTTAAGAATGTTTGGAGTACTGCTGATTTATTAAATAAATCAGTCCCGATATATTAAAAATATCTGAATATTATTATTTAAATAATATTCTCATAAAGATAATCCTTATAAAAATAATCGAAGTAGAAGTTTTAAAACTCATACTTGAATGAATATTAAATAACCAAAGATATACTTATACAAAAGTACTATCTTTATTTGAATAATCGAAATAAGTTTGATTATCGAAACATTATTCTTTAATAAAATAAAGAATATTATTAAATAATAAGCGGAGTCATAATACCTTGAATGAATATTATAAATAATATTCATTAAATAAAATAAACGGAGTCATACATCCTCAAATGAATATTCAAATAATATTCATTAAATAATATAACTGAGTCATAAGCCCTCGAATGAATATTCAAATCATATTCAAATAATAAAATAAACTGAGTCATAAGCCCTTGAATGAATATTCGAAATAATATTAAATTAATAAAATAAAAGGAGTCATAAGTCCTCGGATGAATATTCAAGTAATATTCATTAAATAATATAAAGTTATCGAATAAACCTTATTCGATTAATAGTTTTGAAAACTATTCATATATATATATATATATATTATACTCGGGAGCCTCGCCTCCCGGTTTTAGAAAAAGTTCACCTTTTGATCCCCTATACTAAGGGTAAACTCAAATACCGCTTATCTCTAGCATAGGTATTATACAACTATAAGCATTGAACCAACAGATATATAAATCTAGAATATGAAACAGGCATGCATATATATACCATATCACATGCTACAATATATCGCAAGAATTTGCTAATAACAAATATGCATTTATCGCAAGATCATGCATATACACATATACATCACAACAACAGTTATACGGGTAGAAAACTTGCCTGAGTGCTCCCGGATAGACTTACGCTTAGAGTGGGTTCGATAACCTATGAACAACAACATAAGTCAGAATTAAACCCCGGTCGCTTAAGAAACTAGACTTTAACCATTTAGAGTCCTAATGTTCGCTTTCGTGCTTAACGGTTTACTTAAGTCGCTCGAGTACTCTCGGCTCCACCATTTTTAATAAATTAACCATTAAGGGTTTTATGGAGATTCTTTGGCGAGTACCTTACCAACTGCCTAATCCACTTTACATAATTGTTTCATACTCCAATTAGTCCTTTAAGGTCTTTAACCAAGGTTTCAAAGTAAGGCAAGGGGAAATGTTTCGTTCGCGAAATGTCGTTACTTAAAATGGTCGTTTTTCCTAAACCGTACATCGGAATCAAACGAACCACCTATCAAAACGAAGCTCGTAACATGAAAAATCTAATCATTGCAATGGTCAAAACCTAGCAGGGAGATCTCGGGTCCTAATGTTATGAACAAAAGCAGTCTAAAGTAAATCGGACATTACGACGGCTATGTTTACGCGATTTCCCAATATTTTACCAACCAATTCAACCACCAATCAATCCCAATTCACAACCCAATCAAAACTCCATCCATACTTTATCATAACAGCCCCAACAACTCAACATTAACAATTTATACTATTCTTTATCATGAATTTAAACTACACTTAAGTTCATTAATCAACAACCAAGATTTACAACTCCAAAAACAACTCAAAACCAACTAATCTCTACATACACAACCATCAAGCCTCTCATGAACTATATTACTCATATTATGCTCTTAACATTCAATAACAAAGCTTGGTTAAGAGATTATACCTTCCTTGAAGCTTTTAATCCATGAAAGATCCTTGGAATGTCCATGGAAGCTTTAATATATGCTTAAGCTACCTTGACCTTGCAAATAAAATCAAGAATCACAAATTTGTTCTTGAAAGTTACTATCACCCTAAACTAAAATGATTTGTTTGAGATAGAAAACCTTTGATTCAAGCACTCAAACTACTTGCTCTTCTTAGTTATGAAATATAGGATCCAAAGAAACAAACCTTATAATTTTCCATGGAGTATAGCTTGTGTTTTGAATTTCTAATTCCACCATTTTGGTGAAAAATTCGAAATGAAGAAGATGAAAAGGGGCGGAGAGAGAATCTTGCTTTGTTTTCTTGATCTTGTGCATAAAAAGCTTGGTTGATATCCTTTTGTTTGTTAATTACCTTTTAACCATGGTAAAATTTGTGTGGCTTGAAATCAACCAACAATACCTTCCCTTTGGTCATGCTTATGTCATCCTCCTATGTCATCTTCCCACACTTGTCATCTTCTTGTTGGTGTGGTGACATCATCATCACTAACCTCTTTGATTAGCTCTTAATTACTTGGCTAATGACCGTTGATCTGTTATACGGTTCACTTAACTTTCGTTCTCGTTTATCGTTTGAGGGATCATACCCGGGATCTTATTACTTGGGTTCCCTTAACCTTTCTCAATACATTATATTCCTTTTATGATCCTCTCTTATAATCCTTGAATTTAAATCCTTTTAATCATGTTACCTTATACTCAATTCTTTCCGTATCTAGTGGATTTCCGGGAAAAATTAAAGTGTTCGGAATTGGATTCTGACGATCTTTACATACACTTATATACCATATAGAGTACTAATAAAATCTCAGAATATCCATAACAGAACCCCTACATAGTGTGGCATGAAAAGTTTTCTCATTCAGCAAAAACACTATTCATAAGGGTTTCAAAAATTTCCAAAAATTGGGGTTATTACAGACTCGCTGACACGTGTAGCATTTACTTGCCGATTCTGCTATTTCTTTCTTCATATTTGGCCACCAAAAGTTTTCTTTCAGATCTTGATACATTTTTGTACTTCCGGGATGTAAGGAATATTTGAGCTGTGAGCATCTCGTACTATCTCTTCCTTCAGTTCCGTCACATTAGGTATCCAGATTCTTGATGAAAAGCGTAGAATTCCTTTATTATCCTTCTGAGTTGTGATTTCTTCTCCAGTCAAATTATCGTCATCTTGACTCATCATTTCTTCTTGATGTTTTCGAATCTTTTCCAATAATTCTGGCTGGAAGGTCATTGCATAAATAACTTCAGTGGATTCATTTGGGATATGAATCTCAATTTCCAATTTCTCAAATTCTTTGGCTAATTCTTCTGACGAAGTCAACCAAATTCCAATCTTTCTTTTTCGGCTTAGCGCATCTGCCACGACATTCGCTTTTCCTGGATGATAGTTGATTTGTGACATCATAATCTTTGATCACGCTAACCATCGTCGTTGTTTCATATTGAGTTCCCTTCTGTGTGAAAATATACCTGCAAACTTTTATGATCCGTGTAGATTTTGCATTTCGCTGTAAAGATAAGTCTCCAAAGTTTCAGTGTGAATATGATTGCTGCTAATTCCAGATCATGCGTATGATACTTTCTTATGTTCATGAGGTTTTAATTGTCGCGAAGCATAGGCAATTACTTTACCATGTTGCAATCATACACATCCCAATCCTCGATATGAGCGTTGTTGGTAAATGACAAAATCCCTGCTCATCTGGTAATCCGAGTACCGGTGCAATTACTAACCGGTTTCTTAGTTCATGAAAACTTTCTTCACACTTGTCATCTCATACAAACTTTTCACTTTTTTGATTCAACTTGGTCAATGGCGTTGCTATCTTCGCAAAATCTTTGACAAATCTTCTGTAATAACCTGGCCAATCCCAAGAAACTTCTGATTTCTGTCGGGGGTCTTGGTTGTTTCTCCCAATTTATTACAACTTCAATCTTTGATGGATCAACTTTAATTCCTTCCATGCTGATGATATGACCCCAAAATTATATTTCGTTTAACCAAAATTTGCATTTCGAAAACTTTGCGTAAAGCTATTACTTTCTTAAAATTTCCAAAGTAATCCTCACATGCTCGCCATGTTCTTCTTCCGTCCCTGAGCTAAATAAAGATGTCACTAATAAATACAAATTACAAACTTATCCAAGTATCTCTTGAATACCTTGTTCATCAAATCCATGAATGATGTTGGCACGTTGGTCAAACCGAATGACATTACGAGAATTCATAATGTCCATATCTGGTACGAAAAGCAGTCTTGGTAATATCTTCATCTTTGATCTTCAATTGATGGTATCACCGACCTTAGGTCTATCTTGGAAAACCATGCGGCTTGACCTTTCATTGATCCAAAAAAATCATCAATTCATGGTAAAGGAGTATTTATTTCCTTCTCTTTAATGCCCTCTTCTTTATCTCCTTTATTTCCTTCAGGTCTTGAGGTATAGTATCTGTCCTACCCCCGACTTTCTTGGTGTGTATGGTACACTCCACCACGAAGTCATCCAACGCCTGGGCTTTTATTTCGTTCATGGCTTGTACTTGTGTCGAATTCTCCCAATTCTATTGCCCATTTAATCAGTCTCCCACTAGCTTTGGGACTGTGAATGTTATTCCTCAAAGGCTGATTTGTTAGCACTTCAATTTTATGAGTTTTGAAGTAAGGACGCAACTTCCTTGAAGCGATCACTAGGGCAAACTTTTCCATAGACGAATAATTCAACTCAGTTCCGTGCAGGATCTTACTGACATAATATGGGTTTCTGGACTTTAAATTCCTCCTTAACCAATACAATGCTCAAGGCTTTTTCTGAAACAACCAAATATAAGTACAAACCTCATCCAGAGCTGGTTTGGCCAATAATGGGGCTTAAACCATATACTTCTCTAATCCTTCAAATCTTCCCGACTTTCCTCAGTCCATATGATATCTTTTACTTTCTTCAAGGATTTGAAGAAGGGAAAACACTTGTCTCCGAATTTGGAGATGAATCGTCCTAGAGACACAACTCTTCCAGTGAGTTTTTGAACATCCTTTATGGAATGTGGTGGTTCCATATCTAGGATAGCTTTTATTTTATCGGGATTGGCCTCGATTCCTCTCTTGGAGACCATCAATCCCAAAAACTTTTTAGATACCGCTCTGAAAGCACACTTTGTAGGATTTATCATCATTTTGTGCTATCTCAGGACCTCAAAAGCTTCCCTCAAATGGGTTATATGGTCAGTCTTCACCAGATTTTTGACTAACAAGTCATCGACATAAACTTCCAAAGTTTTTTCCAATAAAATGCTAGAAAATCTTATTTACCAACCTTTGATAGGTAGCTCCTGCATTCTTAAGGACAAACGTTATAACAAGATAAAAAACACCAAAGTCAGTGATGAATGATACCTTTAGGATGTCATCGTTATGCATCCTAATCTTATTCTATCCACTGAATCCATCCATAAAACTCAGCATCTCATGACCAGCAGTCGCATCTATCAATATATATATCCTTGGTAGCGGGAAACAATCCTTCGGGAATGCATCATTCAGATCAGTGAAATTTACGCACATAATCCATTTTCCATTAGCCTTCCTTACCATTACAGGGTTTTCTAACCATTCCGGAAATTATATCTCTTCAATGAAACCAGCCTCCATGAGCTTTTCCACTTCTTGCTTGATAGCCTTCTATCTCTCAGGAGCTTTTCTCAGGAGCAAAGCTCCTTTTATTTTGCTTCACCGTCTTTCGATTTGGATCTACGTTCAACTTGTGAGTGATCAGCTCTGGGTCTATGCCAGGCATATCAGCTGCTGACCATGTAAATACATCATTATTCTCTTGTAAAAACCTCACCAACTTCCCTCTAAGGGGATCCTCTAGTGATGCTCCAATGAATGTTACTTTCTCAGGATCCACGGGAGCCAAAGGAATTGGAACCAAGTCTTCTGCTGGTTTCCCTCTTTTCTCATCATTCTCGCGAATATCCAGATCTTCAATAGGAAAAACCTACCCCCGAACTTCATCAGTTCTAAGAAAGGCTACATAACAACTCCTTGCCATCTTTTGATCTCCTCTCTCTTCTCCAATCCCATTCCGGGTGGGGAAACTCATCACTGAATGGTAAGAAGAAGGGACTGCCTTGAAAGCATGTATGTGCATTCTTCACATGATTGCATTGTAAGTTGATCCAGCCTTTACCACTACAAAGTCCAACATTTGTGTTGCTTGTCTTGGTTCCTGACCTATAGTCAGAGCCAACTTAATTATTCCCTCCACGGGGCATTCGACTTCAGCTGTAATATCCCGTATTTTCAGAATTATTATTATTATTATTTGAATATATTTATGTGATTTCTGATTTAGAAAGAATAAAATGGTGGATATTTTATTCCTATTTGACGAGTTTGTGTTATTAAATGGTAATGTGCTAATTGTTAAGTGTTATATCGATCCTTGTTAATTTCTAAAATATTTGCTTAAATGTATTATTTTCAAAAGTTATTTGAAAACCGATCAATTATTGATATCCGTAAATTGAGTTTGTTTAGTAATATTAGGGACTTGAATGGATATTTTATCTGCTATGTGTTATATGTAATATTAATTGTGTGGGACTCAATTGTGATTGAGGATTATTTGTATTATTAATTACTAAGTCGTATCGTTTTGTTTTCGTCTTTAAAAGTGATTTTATTGAAAATCTAATTTCATAAATATTTAAATTATCTTTAAAAAATATTTTTTATGACTTTATAATTACAATAATGATTTTTGGGATTTTATAAAATTTAGAAATCAATATTCATCAATTATTAGCCCTGTATGATTTTCTGATTGCATTTATTTGTAAAATCCGTATTTAATTCCAAAATTCTTCAAAATTATGAAACTCATATATATTTAAGTTTGGAATATTCTGAGAATTTTAAAATTATTTTGGGAATTTTTAGGATTAATTTTAACCCGCACGTTGAATCGTTTAATTGCTAAAAGCGGGTATAAATTGCGTTTCAAAAATTATTTTAAAATTTCAAAATTTATGTTTTTATAAACTTCGGGATATTTGTAACATTTTAAGACTATTTTCGTGATTTTCTGAATTTGGTTTCAAGTGCAGCTTGTTTCGTTAAATTGTAAAATGCAGGTATAGTGCGCGAGTCAAAAATGCTTTAAAAATTATGAAAATTTTATTTTATTAGTTTCGGGGTTTTTAGAAAATTTTAAGATTATTTTCATAATTTTATAAATTTGTTTTATGCGCAACATGGTTCGATAAAAATATAAAATGCGGGACAGAAATGAGCGTGCAGTGCAGGAGGGACACGTGTCAACATGGTTCGATAAAATATAAAATGCGGGACAGAAATGAGCGTGCAGTGCAGGAGGGACACGTGTCAACACAAAGACACGTGCCCTAGTGTTTTTTTCTTGCGCGTGGCATGTTGCTGTTGCTTGAAAAAAAAAAACAAAACAAAACAAATTAACCCCAGTACCCCACCCCCACCCCCACCCCGCGACCTGCACCACCCCCCCGTTGTATTTCTTTTACTTAGAAACTAGACAAACCTCCTCCCTTCTTTTTCATTTTCTTTACCCCTCTTCTGTCTCCCCTCTCCCGTATATTTATATATACTTTTAACTTTCAAAAATTCATATCTCTCAAACCGTTCGCCCAAATTTTAATTATTATATATATAAACGATCAGCGCTTCGATACCTACACATAG
The DNA here is from genome assembly GCF_009905375.1 of Apium graveolens. NCBI lineage: Eukaryota > Viridiplantae > Streptophyta > Magnoliopsida > Apiales > Apiaceae > Apium > Apium graveolens. Next base: position 161,214,458 of record NC_133650.1, on the reverse strand, counting down.
GTATATATATTGCGAGGTTTTGAGAAGAAAAATTGCGGGGCATATTTCTGTTATATTTCCGTTTTAATTTATTTTCGGGGCGTAGAAAAAGAGTTTGGAGGCGGTGATTACTCCACATGGCATCTCAGCGTGTATATATCTATCGCTATTAATTTCGGATTTTTCTAGAGATATTTTCCGGACATCAGATTTTCTTTTCGGGGTGATCAGAATTTATTTTGGGTAACGATTCCAAAATTCCGCCTTCGTACTTCTGTATATTATAGCATGTTAGTGTTTATATATTTATTTCATAATTTTTAGAAATTGTTGGAGAAGTCACTTTTGGTCCGAGTTTTGGTTCAGGTGGCCGTGTTATTCATTTCTGGAGTGTTTATATGCGTAAATATAAATTATTGTGTTGATTTTTGTTGGTTGTGTCGATATGATATCGACTGGCAGTCCGAGAAATAGAGGAGGTGCTGACCGATTTCCAAGAAAATATTATTTTAAATTATTTTCCAGGCTCGATAATTCTTATAAAATTATTTTCGGGTGTTCGAGCCCAATTATTTAGTTATAAAATGATTCAGAGACCTGTTTTAATTTCGAATATGTTCAAAAATTCATATTATATAAACCGTTCGTCCGTTTAATACGAAACGAACGCGTACAGACTCAGAAAAATATTCCGCTTTCATTAAAAATACTTTCGAGACCCAAATCCTTTTTATTTCGAAAGGTTGCTTGTTTTACGAGTCATTCTGAGTCGATTATTGATCGATAAATCGTATTTTGACCCAATTTCAGTTTTAAACGTAACGACTCCTGTGTCATATGAATTATGTGATACGTGAGTTATATGATTACGTGTTATATGAATTATGTGTGTATGTGGATCAAGAGTCCTGTGATTGTCTGTTATATTTATGGTGGGCTATCGTATGGGTAGACGATAGGATTTTGACGCGTAGTTCGTCGAGTGATTATCGTTTAGACAATTAAAGCTATATCTTTTAATTATAGATGCGGATCTCTCGAGTTGATCAGGACAAGATGTTGGATAAAGAATGAGATAGAATGGCATTTGGATATTTGGCTTCTAGCAATCGCATGACCAGCATATCGGTGAAGTGTTGAAAAGAAAGGCGGTGATGTTTTGAGACAGAATGTCAGAATAGATGTGGTTTTGCGAGTGTGACTAACTGCTAAAATCTCAAAGGCAAGTATCCCTATCATCACTTATCATTCAAGTGATATTTATTTTAAATCTTCTTATGCAAGTATTGTTTTCCCTATTCTCAGTTCAGAATAGATAAATGTTTTACATATCGCTGAATTAAATGATTTTGTTCATGCAAGTACTCTTTTGCTATTCAATGTTCAGAATAGCTAAGTGATTTTACTTATCAAATGAATGGATTTTTAAATGTTTTGGGTTTTGAGAAAAATGAGTTGGTGTTGCGAGTATTCCTGCCCAAGTAAATGGGGGAATAAAAGTTTATAAGGGTGTCGAGTATTATGACCCCTTTCAATAAAATATTTTTAAGGTTGGATGGTTGCGTAAGAGGCCGTGGCGGCGGTCCAGTGTGAGCTATGTGTTATACAGGATATAACACCTTGCCAGGCCGATATGTGCCTTGGGTACCCCCTTTGTTTAGTTGGATATGCTTCGGCATACCGGTGTTGCTCCGCGGCTGATCACCAGCGGCAACATACCGTCGTTCGAGGATTCCAATCTAAATTATTATATTGCTTTTGATAATCTTATAAGGAATGATTTATCAACTGTTTTGGTTTTGAATAAAGGTGGAATGCAGTTTTGATTCAGATTCTGATTGATGTTGATATTTAAGTTGTTAAATATCAAAGGTGGTATTAATGCAGATGATTGATGTTGACTTCCCTATTTTAGCGCAGGTAGGTTGTGAGCATCAAAGTTCGTATTAATATCTAATTTGATATGACAACAAAATAAGTATTAATTTCAAGAGTTCGGTTTTGGAGTAAAGTTTATGATTAAATCCATAATCATTGGTTCTTGTTATTGTGGTTTACGATATTTCCGTAAACACTGTTTTACGAGTTTTATTTTCGTCAAGATTCAAAGTATGGCTGAAGCATTTTCACTCAAAAATATCAAAAGGATTTTGAATACAGAGAAGGAATCAATTCTGGGATTCCTTAACTAAATTTTCTGGATCAACAATTTTGATTTTTTAATGTTCTGCGTTATTGCAGATGTCGGTTTTATATCAAAAGACCATATATATGTCATAATGATCTTGCTGAGCATTTCTTTCGCTCATACTTGCTTATTTTTAAATTTAACCTCCAGTGAGGATTAGCTTGCGCTGTTTAGCTGCATAATTCGAGGAAGCAAAGAAGAAGCTTTTGGAAGGTGGTTGGTCCAGGGTTTGCGAACTAGTGTAAGTTTTATTGTGTAAAGTTGTTTATATTATATTATATTATAATTGTGTATTGTATTTGGGACTAGTATACTTCTTTTCGAAGTTATACTAGCGGGTTAAGTTTTAAGGTTGAGAATTATTGAAAAGAGTTTTAAAAGAAAGTGAAAAATTTATTTGTGGAATTTGGATATCTTGTTTCTAGAACTGTAACCTTAAAAGATCTTGGATTAATTTGGGGTCATAGATGATAATTATCTTCCGCTGGCATTTATTAATTGATTTAACAGGTTAATTTGGATTGAAGTTTTATAGTGACGACCAAATCATCTGACCCCGGATTTGGGGGCGTTACTTCAGCGAAACCATATATTGGCATATCAGACGTGGTTAATTGAAAATCATTGTAACCCATCCTTATAGAGGTATTATAGAGTAAGATGTCCACCGAAGCTCCATTGTCTTCAAGGACTCCTTTCACCGGCCTGTTCATTATTATCGGTGTTATGACCAGAGGATCGTCATGAGGAAATTTGACACCCTCTAAATCAAAATCATCGAATGTCATTGTTACTCCTGTCCTGGCCCTCTTCGAGGCTTCTCCGATAATATGCATAACTTCTCTGGTATGTGCTTTCCTTGAATTTTTAGATGAACCAGCAGCAGTTGGTCCTCCAAAGATCGTATTTATTACAGGCCCTGAGGGTCGTGGTCCTCTAAAGATCGCGTTTATCATCGGTCCCCTGGGTTGGGGATTTTTCACCTGATCATCTTGATCCCTTTTGCAATCATCAAAGTTCCTTCTTCCATTATTATTCATATCTCCTCCATCTCCAGTATACTTGCTCAGCATTCCTTTTTGAATAAGGAATTTAATTTCATCCTTCAATTGTCTACACTCATCGGTGTCATGGCCAGCATCCTTGTGAAATTTGCAATATTTGCTCTTATCTAGCTTAGTAGGATTATTCCTCAGGTGCTTAGGCCAACGAACATCTCTATCTTTCTCAATTTCCATCAAGATCTGACTTCTAGGAGCGTTCAACTTAGCATATTCAGTGAACTTTTGTCAGGTCCTCCCTTTTTCGGGGTTGAATCAGTATTTTGCTCAGTTTTAGGATAATTGTCCTTAGCATTATATTCCATATCAGTCTTTCGCTTCTTGCCACCAGCAGGCTCGTTATTCACTACCGTCTTCCTCACGCTTTCCTCCACTTTGATGTACTTCCCGGCCCTGTCTTGGAGCTGTAACATGCTTTCATGGGGGCGCTTGGCTAATGAAATCTTGAAGAACTCATCCCTAGTTCCATGCTGCAGTGCTATCATAGCTAACTTGTCATCAAGGTCTGGGACCTTCAAAGCTTCCTTGGTGAAATGGTTCAGATAGTCTTTCAAGGACTCTTTTGCTCCCTGCACAATGCTCATGAGCGATGCTGAACTTTTCTCATGCACTCTCCCACTGATGAGTTTCTTAATAAAAGCTTGACTTAGATCTCGGAAGGACCCAATAGACTTTGGAGGCAAACGGCTATACAATCTTTGAGCCATTCCCGACAGGGTTTGAGGAAAGGCCTGGCACTTAATAGCATCGCTCACGGGCTGCAAAAATAGTGCATTAGAGAATTTCCTGACATTAGCAGGATATCCAGTGCCATCATAAGTTTTGATGGTAGGCATCTTAAATTTCCTTGAGATATGGGCATTCGTTATCTCTTGAGTGAATGGTGGAGTTGGATCATCAGGATCTGCTAGGGGCAGAAGATCACTTGGATCAGCCCTTGGGACAATAGTCCTTCTTTGTAGCGGACCATCCAGTTCTATAATTGGAGGAGGATTTCTCATCCTCGGAGGTAGTGGGGGTCTCGGGGTCAGGTGCACCTCCAGGTCGCGCTTCAGTCTTTGGATCTCAGCTTCATAGCCCCTGATCCTCTCCTGCACTTCTTGGGGATTTGTCCCTCGGGTGCTTCTGGGGCGTTGGTTAGCATCAAGCATTGGTTCTTTACCAGCACGCCTCCTCCTTGGAGCCACATCATCATCCGAAGATTCGGAGTCTCTCTCAGTATAAGGCCCAGAGAATTCTTGATCCTCCAAAATAGGAGCCAAACCGTGTATATAGGGGGTGTCTGCCTTTGCGCTTCACTCCGATTTGCATGTCCACTTCCTCCAACCTCAGGGTATAGGGGCATCCCAAAAGCGGGGTTAGTGCTCACAATAGTTGAATACTCATTCAATCACAATGGGTCGAGGATTCACATGTGCATGTAGCTGCTGAAGTTGGGAATTATCCCTTGAGGAGCCCGGAGATTCGTCCCTTGTGGCTGAGGCCCAGTTTCCCCTATCAGGGTTCCTCCTTGGGTGGTGGCATAGGTCGAATACAAGGGTATCTCCACCGTTGACGCAATCGTTTAGGTCATCCCAGCTGGTGTTCCTTCGGGGGCGTTACTCCCGCTTTATGTTCTCACATTGGTTGTTGTTATGCTTTCCCACAGACGGCGCCAAATGTTATGGATAAAACTTAGGGTATATTTAATGATAGGGTTCGTGAACTGCGAGGCTCGATTTGACTGCTCTTGTATTTCGAGACTCAATCTGCCTTAACAAGATGCCTACGTACCTTGCTGTGTGCCAAGGATCAAGTCAAAATGTAGTTCTTGTTTGTGGAGTGAGACCGCTTATATTGGCATGGGATGCCTTTGAATTAGGTTAGGGTTAGGAGACTGGATGGACAAGTCTCAGAATTAGGATGGACTTTGGAGTCCTATAATGCAGGAAGTTGATTTCTTATCCTATGGGATTTCTTGGAGGCCAATCTCCAAGGAATTGTGTCCTTATTAGACTTTACTGATTAGTTGATTTAACCCTTATTAATTAATTATGAAGTTAATTAATATTCAGGGCTATTGGGCCTTCTTTGTTCCATCAGGCCTGATCAATATATGTTAACCTTCTTGGTCTGAATGTCATACATATGGCCTTCTTTAATGGGCCTTGCAGTCCTAAATGTAATATCTGCAACATTAATGATGTAATTAAGGTTTATTTTATCCCCTATCAGGTGGTGGGAGTGTACCTAAATTGCCTTCTTCGGCGAAACAGGGTATTTTCCGGTGACGGGTTGCAAAAATTGCACTTTGGTCCCTGAGGTTTTGGGGAAGAAATAGTTAGGTCCCTGTAGTTTCAAAAACTTGCAAATTTTGGATTCTTGTTTTAAAAATTTATAAAAATTATATTTTCTATTTATTTTAATTTCAAAAATTCGAGTTTAATTATTAAATATTCTAAAAATTATTATTTTAATTCCAAAAATTAATTTTAATTCAAAAATAAATATGAATTATTTAATTAATCAATTTTAGTTAATAATTAATTAGTTAATTGGTCAATTAATTCGAATATTAATTGATTAATTGATTTATTTAATTATTAATTAATTTTAATTGATTATTTAATTAGATTTATTTATTTATTTTGATTTAAAAATTCTGAAAAATAGTTTCGAGCTTTAAAATATTATTTTAAATGGTTTTTAAGGCTCGATAATTGTTATAAAATAATTTTAAAGTCAGATTCGGGTATCCGAACCCTGTTAATTGTTTATAAATGATTCAACGACCCATTTTAATTCGGAAAAAATGTTTAAAAATTCGTATTAAATATCTAAAAAATCCTTTTAACCCCGTATCTTCTTTGAAAAAGTATTTTTATCGAATATCTTACGTGCTATGTGTTATATGTGATCCGATTGGTGTACTATATGCGTATATGTGCATTGTCTGAATGTTTTAATCGTAACTTTTAATTCGTAAGTCGGATTTGGGTGAAATGAAGGGTAGATAAAAGCTTATACCGAATAGAATAAAGTGAGAAAGAGTATTGATAAATAATTTTGATGTCTGAGCAGAGGAAGCAAGGTGTAGAAAAGTAAAGCAGATAGTCAGTGATTAGGTGTCGGTGAACGAGAGCAAGTAAAGCGTAAGTAGAGTGATTCCTAAACTATCTTGATATATATTTGGAATAGTTTTGGTTTATATTGCAAGTTCTATAAAATGTTTAATCCTAAACCCTGATTTCAGATATTGATCTTTGAGCCGTAAACCTTATTCTTTGTAATCCCTTAATTGTTGAAGACCTAGATACGAACCACAAATATACGATACCACTCCACAAATATATACAAACTAAATATTAATCACTGAACCGAAATTGTTTAACATACAAACCTTCATATCTTATACATCTGAAGACTAATCCTTATAACCACGAGACCTTGATTCTTCTGCTATCTTATTCTTTTACCGGCTAATAGCCAATATTTGTACTTACCTTGTTGTATCCTATTGGTGATTGAAAACCACCTTATGCTTGAAAACCAGTGTTGTTTATGATTATGGTTATTGATTTACTTTGTTTATTCTGTTATTGTTATAGAATTGGATTATTTTATAAATATGGAACAGATTTGTGGTCAGACCAGACTGGTGGTCATGTTAGGCCAATATGTGCCTTGGATCCAGTAATTAGAGGAGAGCCCTGTGCCTTGCTCGGTGCGTGACTGATCACCAGCCTAATCTTGGGTTTTAAAATAAAAATTGAATATCCAATTCTAATCATTTCTTATAAAGAAACTTGATAACCTAAATGATTTCATTTGATCATTGTTTAATCTCAGTATTGTCATTGTGACTTGCTGAGCTAATAGCTCATTTGTGCGATTCTGTTTATGTTCATTTCCAGTTAAGAAGGAACCTGTTGGTAGCGAGGATCCCCATTCAAGTGTGCGAGCTAGGATTTCAGGTTAAGACAAAATAAGCTAGCTAAAGACTTTTGTAATAGTTTAAGTTTGAAAGTTTGTAAGAATGTTTTATTTTCAGATGTAAGTTAAATTAGAAGAGTTTTGGAATGTTTGTAATATAAGTAAGGTTGTGGATTGTATGCATACTTTAACTTGCTGCGATCCGTTGATGAAGGTAAGTAGGGTCACTGCATATTATTATTATTATTATTATTATTATTATTATTATTATTGTTGTTGTTGTTGTTGTTGTTGTTGTTGTAATAAACAGGTATATATGTGGGATGTGTGTGTGGTGAACCCCAAATCTCTGACCCGAGTTTAGAGGGCGTCACAACCTTTTTTTCCATTCCTATTATTTCTAGGTTTTTTTCCTTATTTTTCTTTTTAACATCCGTTAGCTTTTGCTTAAGCTTCTTCTAAGTCATTAAAATAACATTTACTGATTTTGTATCAACTGGTTCATACTTATTAGTTTTTAAATTTGACTTAGATGCTAATGTTTACCTTTTTTCATTAACTGATTTAACAACATCAACACTAAAGTTAAGTTTAATAGGTCTTAACTGAGTCTGATTCAGTTTAACCTTAACATCAGTATTTACTGGTTTAACTTTCTCAATTTCCTTTTTATTATTCTTATCAGAATTAGTATTAACAGCATATCCTTGTCCTGATCCCCAACAGCCATTTTCTATTAAACCCTGAGTTGTTTTACCTGAACTAGTCCAAAGCCTAATAACTTCTCTTTCATTAGATAATTCTTTTTCTAGATAAGCATGCTTTCCTAACAGTTTCTCTTTAACATACAAAGCATCATCTCTTTTCTTTTGAGTTTCTAGCATGAAAATCAACTCAGATTCTAGGTGATCATTCCTTTCCTTAAGATCTAAATTATCAGCTTTAATCCTAGCATTTTAAGTGTTTGATCCCTATAACTAACATGCAGAGATTTAAGAAATAATCTTAATTCACAAATATCATCAGTATCAAAAGCAAGTGTTGTTTGAGGTACCTTTAATTCAATCATGTCAGCCTCAATATCAGCATTAGCCATAAGAGCATAGTTAACACCATCATCTGAATCTGATGTGTCATCCCAGTTCTTTTTCTTGATGAATAAGTCTTGTTTCTTCTCAGTCCTTGACTTTCGGAAGTCATCTTCAAAGTGTCCCACTCCATCACAGTTATAGCACTTTTCCTTTGACTTTTCTAACTTTCCAGCTTTTGACTACTTCGTATCAGAGTTTCTTCTGTAATTCCTCTTATCGGTGTTTGAGGAACCAGAACCCTTACTAGAAAACTTATTCTCTTTCTTGAAGTTCTTGTAGACCATATTCTTGAAACTTTTAACCAAAAGAGCTGCCATTTGTTCAATATCCTCATTATTGTCATGATAACTTTCAGTATCTGATTACTATCAGAGTTTGAGTCATCATCAGAGTTTGATAACTCAGTATCAGACTTTGCAATCATAGCCTTTCCTTTGCAGTGGCTTTTTCTCCTGTCTTTCTCCTTTGGCTTCCCTTCAACCTTAAGGGCAACCTGTCTTGCTCTTGGTCCTTTTCTCTTGCTCCTTTGCTCCATCTTCAGTTCATGAGTCTTGAGCATGTGATAGATATCATCTAGAGATATATCATCCAGTTCATAATTATCCCTATTTAAGTCCCACTTTTCTGGGAGTGCAAGTAGTAACTTCAAGTTAGAGTCTTCTAGATCATATTCTTTGTCAACCAATGACAAATCATTGATCAGGTTTCGATATTTGTCATAAATTTCAGTCAAGAACTCATTAGTTTTTGAGTCAAAGTGTTCATACACCTGAGTTAGTATAGTCATCCTATTCTTCTTAACACTAGTGGTTCCTTGACACTAAACTTCCAGAGTATCCCAAATTTCTTTGGCATTTTTGCATCCAATAACTCCGATACACATAACACTGTCATGACCACTATGCAGAATATGTCTCACTTTTGCCTCTTTCATAATGTATGAAAGATCTTCAGGGGTATAGTCCTTATTGTCTTCACAAACCATCTTTTCTTCTTGGCCAGCAACAACCACAACTAGCTTCATTAGTCTGTGAGAACCATAATAAATGCTATTCAGATATTCAGGATATGTTGCTTCCAAACACATGGCCATCTTTACCTTCCATATTGGATATTCACGAATCTTTAGTATTGGAACCTTGATAGCCTCATATCTGCTCATATTATGATTGATAGGTTGATTTGCTGAAGGACGTGGGGGATTCTGTTGTGGTTCTTTCTCTACCATTATAAATTGATTTTAGATCTTAAATTGTTTGTATATCAATAGCACACTCTGATACCAATTGTTGGGTCCTTAATTCAACTATATAGGGGGTGAATACAGTTTATACAAATAAATCGAATTAAGTACTCAACAGGATAAATAGTTTTGTATAGATTAATTAAAATTGATTATAAACTAATCTCTCAAAGGATGAATAAATATCCTTGAGAGCTGCTAGGTTACATAAAATGTATTAATATGCCACACATATAGTGTAAACCTAATATGTGCTTATATACTGCACATCTACACAATCAACAAGGAATCATATTCTATTACAATAAGGAATCCTCGAACATACCCTTATATTGATTGCTACAAGAAGTAAAGTCCTACACTACTATGTATTTTGCAAATCCTTTCCTTCTTCGATATCTCCTGACTTTCAGCTGAAGTGACCAAATATTGATGTCAATTACTGATCAACAAATGCTGATGATAAATGATGATGACGTCACCTTTTGCTAAACTCTTATATCAAATACTGATAATAAACTCTAATAATTTATAAGCTGATATTATCAATTTCTTCTAACATATCATCGATAAACACAATCACAAACTTATCCATGTATTTCTTAAAAACTCTGTTTATTAGGTCCATGAATGCGGCTGGTGCATTAGTTAGTCTGAACGCCAGTACTAAGAACTCATAGTGACCATACTTGGTACGAAATGCAGTTTTAGGAATATCATCTGCCTTAATCTTCAGTTGATGGTAACCGACCTTAAGTCGATCTTCAAAAACCATGCTGCTCCCTTCAATTGGTCAAATACATTGTCAATCCTTGGTAGGGGATATCTATTCTTAATGGTCAACTTGTTAAGTTTATGATAATCAATATACAATCTCATGCTACCATCCTTTTTATTAACAAACAATAACGGTACACCCCATAGGGATACACTAGGCCTTATAATTCCCCTATCTAGAAAGTCTTGTAACGGCATAGCTAACTCCTTCATTTCTACTGGTGCCATTCAGTATGGTGATTTTGAAACTAGGTCAGTACCTGGAGCTAAATCGATAGTGAACACAATATAATACATATGGAAATTCAAATACAACTGGAATGTCTTCAATCTTCGGACCTTCTTTACTAACATCCACCACTTATGCTAGATAAGCTTCACATCCTTGACGTAGCAGTCGCTTAGTCTGCATCATCGTGCGGAATTTCTTCTTTTGTTTTTCGCCCCAAAATATCACCTTTACTTTGTCCGCAATTCGTAAATCACCTTTCTATTTGTGCAATCGATTTGGGCATTATAGTCTGCTAACCAATCCATACCTAATATAACATCAAATTCTCCCAACTTGAAAGGTACAAAGTAGGCATAAAAGTAGTGTCCCACTATCTCGATGTCATAATTTGGACAAACTTGATTAATGGGAAATTGATCCTTATTAGCTAGTGTTATAACTAACGTTTCTCCCAACCATTGAACCTCATAATATAACTCATCAAAAACTTCTTCGGAAATAAAAGATCTTGTAGCTCCAGAACTAATTAACCCTTTTGCATTTACGGAGTTCACAGAAAGCGTACCTGCAACCACACTCAGATTCTGCACTACATCTTTCATTGTCATATTAAAGGTCCCTGCCTTAGGCTGATTCTATTATGGAGGTGGCGGTGGTGCCATAATCCTTGGAACATTTACAACTGCAACTGGTTCCTTACAATCCTTGGTGATATGCCTTTTTTCCCATATTGGAAACATGTGATATCTACCTTCCCCGTTGGACACTCGTTGGAGTAATGACCCCTTTGCTTGCATTTGAAATATGTGACGCTTGGCTTGTTACACACCCCTAATGCTTTTAGCCGCAAATCTCACATTCTGGCAATGGTGGTCTGGCTGCCCTCTATTGATTTGTAATTTGAAAATGATTTCCTTGCCCCCTATTTCCCTGATCATGTCTTCTAAAATTCATATTTGTCTTGGCCTGAAACCCGACTTCTTATTAAACCGGTTCTAAAACCTTGTCCCCTTTCTTTCTGTGACATCCCACTTTCACCTTCAATGATCATGGCCTTTTGAACAACTGTTGTATACGTCGTTAACTCAAAAACCGCCACTCTGCTTTGGATCCATGCCTTTAATCCTTGTTGGAACCTTTTTGCTCGCTTCTCCTCTGTATCTACCTGGTATGGCACAACCTGGATAACTCGTTAAATTTTGCTTCATATTTTGCCACTACCAAATTCCCTTATTTTAATTCCAAAAACTTTACCTTCATCTGATTTTTCATATAATGCAGGAAATACTTTTCTAAAAATAATTCAATAAACCTTTACCATGTGAAAATCTCAATTCCATCTAAAGCTTTCTTCGATTCCTACCAATAATTGGCTTCATCCCTTAGAAAATAACTAGCGAATTCAGTTTTCTGGTCTGCCTCAACCTCTACCAATGCAAAAGCTTTTTCGATCTCTTTCATCCAAGTCCTAGCTTTAGTTGGATCCGCGGAACCCTCAAACTCTGGTGGCTTCACTGCTTGAAATGGCTTAAAAGTAACAACAAGTATGACTTGTTGTGGTAGTTGTTGTAGTTGTTATTGTTGCAACAGTTGTTGTTGTTGAAATTATTGTTGTTGCTGTTGTATTTGTTGTTATATCATAGCCATTTGTTATTGCATAAGGTTTAGCATCTGGGTCATAGTTGGGTTGGTATGATCCTCATGGTCATTATTCGTGTTCCCTGACCCGGTCTTTCATTTAGGTGCCATATTCTGGTGATAGGACAAGCAATTTATTTAGTAATCTGCTAAATATGCTTATAATCAATAGGTATAGAAAAACAATTAAACTTTTTACTGAAACAAGAAATTTTACGCATTATATTTTTTTTCTTTTTTTTTCCAGTCTTGTTCCACATAACATCATTAGCAAATAATTTTCTTGTCCTTCCACGGGAAAACATAATATGGAAATATGAAAAAAAAAACTACATGATATATAACAAAATGTAAATAATGCAAAAACTGAATAACGAATCTGAAATTTAAACAAAAGAAGTCTATAAAAGGGTTAATGATGTATATAACCAACACATCAGCATATTTTTAGAATCAAAATCAGGTCATTGTTCGCATTTTTACACAATATTTGACTCGTAAAATAATTTTATAAATTATTTAATCCACATTTCTAAAATAATTTGGTTCTAAAAATAAATAAATCTCGAAAGCTGACTCGTTTCCGAAAGAAATTGAGATTTACAACAAATTTCATCAAAAATAAATCATTTTTCTATTTTTAGGAATGTTCATTTCATTTAAGACGGATAAACGATTCGATTAATATTTAATTAAAGAGAACAATCAAATTATTATTCAAAAAAATTTATTATTCAAATTAATTAATCAATAATCTTATTTTTAAATAATTATTTCGGAAAATTCAGGATTTAAAATGATTTGTCCTCAAATTTTGGAAATTAAATAAAGAAAAAGCAAATTATTATTTAAATAACTTGATTAATTAATAAAATAATTAATGAATTTAAATAAATAAATAAAATTTTAAATTTTGGAAAATATTTCAAAATCATTCAGATTTATTTATTAAAGAAAATAAATAAATAATTAAATTAATTAATCTATTTATTTAAATAAATAAAATCATTTAAATTTATTCTAAAAATAAAATCCAAAAATATATTTCTGAAAAGAAATTGGGAATTTTTGGATCAAAACCGGGTCATAGGTTTTAGGTTAATGGGTCTTCACCGGGTCAGTGAAGAAAACCATCGGAATCCGGGATGAAACCCAGAATCCGGCGGGTCTCACTGGAATCCGGTGAGCCCTCTTTCTGGCAAAACAACATCGTTTGGTGTGGTTTTGTCGGCTTTCCATTCCTCACAACATCAACAACACATATCAATAATTAATCCATCAGAAATCATCCCTAAAACTCCATCTTTGGCCAAATCAATTCAAAAACCATCCAAAAACCGATCTGCTAAATTTGTACGTGAAACTACGATTTTAATATGTCATATCAAAGCTTATAATATATACAATCTAAACCCTAACATCAAACATACCTCAATTTACTAAAAAATCAAAAATAAATTAATCAAAAATTTCTTAGATACCTAACAATCGGATCATGACTTCTAGCAATAAACTAAAGAAATTAATGATGCAAATCAATCATATATCATCATATGAAGCTATACCTATCATCAAATCCAACAAAAAACCCCAAAATCAAAAATCCCCAAATTCTACATAAACCCTAGAAATCGAAATTTAAAATCTTTGAATCTACGCATGAAGTTGATGGCATAAATAGAAAGTAGAGATCAAGAGCTTCAATTTGGTTACCTATATGATAGTTTTTGAACCCTAGAATCACCAGAATTCTTGCTTTGATTCTGTAGCTTTGATCAAGAACCTTAACATTGATTTCTAAACTTTCTCTGATTTTATTGATTTATTATTATTATTTTATAAAAAATTTAATTGAATTAACTTATTTATAATTATTGAAATATACCCCTAATCTTAATTTAGGCCATAATTTTTAATTGAATTAACCTATTTACATTTTACATTGACTTTCTTCTTTTGACTCACCAACCAGGAGTGCACTTGTTCACATTCGCCAGATATATATTGATGTTTGAATGTGCATTATGTGTGAAATATGTCATAATATCCTCAAGTCTCGTTGTTGGTGCTTTATGTCAGTTATTGCTTCCGCATAATAACCTAGCATCCGGTTTGGCCTTGTCCCTCGTAACATTGCCACTGTCATCCAGTTTGACTTATGGTTATCCTTGTACCAATTACAATATTGTCAATTGGTCTGGATACCAGCTTTCGTACAATCTGCTTTCTGACTAACTGAGTTTTATCTTGCTTTGCAATCGCCCAATCTGGATCTATCAGAGCTTTTGTAACTTTCTTAGTTTCCTCCTCAAATAGAAAACTAGAGAAATAATCATTAATGCTCAGTAGCCCTGCTAATCTTTACTTCACCATCTGGATCTCTTAAGAACTAGACTCTAGGAATGGTCTTGACATCAAACCCTTTGTCTCAGCAGATAAGTTCTTGAAGTGTCCTCTTGATTTTCAATATGGTGTTGAGTTTAACTAGTTGATCCTTCTTTTTCTCCCCCTAAGCTATTGCTGGGATTTCCTAAAACTCCTTATTATTGCTGAGTGGATTCATTGAAGTACTACATTGTATATTTACATTACAATTCCACTGCTTGGATATGAATCATCATTGCCGTTATTTTCACCTCAAACATATTAGAGCATGATGTTGTTGAACTATGCACGTAGACTATCTATCACCTTCTGTTAATTAACCAAAAATGCCATGTAAGTTATAGACTCCACTGAGTAGCCATGGGAAATATCCTCATGAGCCTTAGTTGCAAATGCCAAGATATTCAAACAAATAAAAACATTTCATTTTTTGCTTCTGTAGAATATTCTCGTCCAAACAGTTAGAAGTTATTCAATGTTTGCTTCTATTGGCCATTAACTCATTTATGGTCTTCATGTGTACATCCTGATCAAGGCCCGATCTTACCTTTAGCATATTGTATTGAAGACTCCATCCCTTAGGTACTTAGAAAGTCTTGATTTGCTTCACATTATCTTTGTTCCTTTAATCACGTTCCGATTTTTTTATTTGTACCACTTCATTCTGACACAGAGTACCCAGTGCTAAATATTATCTCAAATTATTCTTGTTGGTGCATATATCATTTAGAGCTGCTTCTTGAATTCAGTCCCATTATCTGACCACAAAGTCCTTACAGTTACAAATGCTTCCAGATGGATCTTCTTGATGTGATCAATCACCAAATGTGAAGTCTTGTCTTGAGAACGCACGAACGACAACCTTGTTTATTAAGTGTTGTCATCAAACATCACTCAGACATATTTATATTTTGATAGAGATGACATCGACTAGTCCGTAGAAATTCATTTGTACCATCTGAAGGGATTTAGTAATGTTAGCCATGTCTTCATTTATATTTGATGCTTTCTTCGAATTCTATTTATGATATGCCTGACATTTTGCATCCTGCTTGAATTCCATATGAGGCAGTCCTCTCACCAATTCCCTTTCACAAAAGAATTCCTTGCACTGATATTCCAGGATGAAGCTTCTAATGTTATAGATAAACTCTGATGTGGTGAAGTTTTAGAGTTGAAACAGTTGACTTCATCTTTTCTTGAGATTTCAGGTCAGCTATGAGCATATCCTTTCCTTACTCTTAGAAAAGCAAGCTTTTCAACCTTCCTTCCTGAGATGAAATACTACTCCTTTATTGAATTGACATTTTGTCCTTTAATGCAGAACTTTCTGATAAAAAGTTTTGTATTCCTATTCTTCATCAAGAAAGAGGCTTCCAATTATTATCATTGATACCAATAATTAGTTGTTATCAGTGATACCAATTTTTGAATCCATGATGACATTCCTTTTTCTTCATAGTTTTAAATCCTAATGAAAACCTTTGTTGTCATCTCTAAAGATTATTGAGGAATATCTTTTGTCAATCACATTTGATTGTGAGGCTCTTTCTTCGATCACATGCATTGAGTAATAATTTCCAAGAACACTTATGAGTTGATTAACCTGTCATGTCCTACTCTCATAAATGGATTAAAAGTTTTGTTACCCAACTTATTTGTTTGGGTCCAGATGGATTAGAGATTTTAGTGTTAACAGTGATAACAACATCTTCAAACTTAACATGCTTATTCTTATCTTTGACTGACAATTTTCTCTATTTTAATACCCTTGACAAATTTGTGTCTAGGCTTGGAGAAAATGGTTCCAACCTTACATAAGGAGGACTAGCAGTCTTTTCCCTATTGTAATTCTTTAACATTATTTTTCTATATTTAATGCAAGTACTAAGAGATGCATTCATGGTATTGAAAAAAAACACATTATTCTCTTTGATTCTGTGTTTTCTTTAGCTAGTGCTTTAAGGGAAACACGCAAATGATATAATTCATTGGACATATCATTTATGGCTTCATTGCATTCATGTTTAGAAAGCTGAGAGAGATCAGTAGTAATTATCTGGTTGCTTGATGAACTAGTTTCATTTTAATCAGAATTAGCCATCAGGGCTAGGTTGACATATTCCATATCATCACCTTCATTGACCCTATCTGCTGCCCAATCATCTTGAGTGAGAAAAGCTCTTTCCTTTTGTTTGAGCAAATCAAAATACTTCTTTTGTAATCAACTTGCTCAAATTTCTTTTTATCAGAGGTTGGCTTCCTACACTCACTTGCAAAGTGTCCACTAATGCCACAGTTGTAACATTTGAAACTTTGATTTGTCCACCATGTTTTATTTGGCTTAATGAATTTTGTATTTTTCCTGAACTTCATCTTTGCAAACCTCCTGGACAGAAAAGCCAGATGTTCATCAATATCATCAGAGTCATCCTGACTGGAATTGTCTTCATCCTCAGCTACTTGCTCTTTACCCTTGCTTGATTCTGATTTGCTTGTGCCAATTTTGAGACTTGGCATTGTCTTTTCCTCATTCCTGGCTTCGACCTTCTCACTGTCAGCTACAAGTGCAACTGATCCTCCTTTTCTCTTTCCCTTTTCCAACAGCTCGTCTTGCTCCATCTCCAGTTCATATGTCTTCAAAATTCCATATAATCTTTCAAGTGTGAAGTCCTTATAATCTTGAGAATTTCTTAGAGAAACAGTCATAGGCTTCCATTCCTTTGGTAGAGACCTTAGAAATTTTAAATTGGAGTCCTTGACTTGGTAAATTCTCCCATACAGCTTTAATCCATTCAACAGTTTCTGAAATCTGTTGAAGGTATCATTCAATGATTCTCCTTCTTCAAAGTGGAAATATTCATACTGTTGAATGAGAAGCTGCATTTTGTTTTCTCTAACTTGCTCAGTGCCTTCACAGATAAGCTGCACAGTATCCTAAATTTCCTTAGCAGTTTGGCTGTTGATGACATTGTCAAAACATATCTTGATCCAGGCCATTAAACAGAATGTTCATGGCTTTCTTGTCCTTGTGGACCTCTTCAATATCTTCAACAGTCCATTCTGCCTTTGGCTTGGGAATAGACTGTCCAACAACAACTGTTGTAGTAGCAGCTGTTGCCACCATTGTGTGGGATGTGAGGACCATTCTCAATGCAGTTGATGTAGCTTTCATCTTGAGAGAGAAGATGTAATGCATCTTCACCTTCCAGTGATGATAGTTATCTCTTTCCAGGATTGGAATCTTTACACCAATATCCTTCTTACTCATGATGTTAGCAGAATGGATCTTTAAACTCTTTGTATGTTAAGAGCAGGCTCTGATACCAATTGTTTTCCCAGTGGACTAACAATAAGATTTACAGAAGGGGGTAGAATGTAAATCTCAAAACTTTTTCAAGTTTTGAGCAGTTTCTAAGGCTAAGTGTTTTTGAGAACAAGTGTGAATTGCTTGAAGCTAATACAGACAGATATATTCCAACACAAATGTAAAGAACACAAAGAACTTAAAAACTTTTCTGGGGATTTGTTGTTCCACCAGAGTTGTGTTATTTCAGAA